>NC_035438.2:108463496-108822869 GCF_002127325.2 Helianthus annuus | reverse complement strand
CATTTGAATTTGAGAAGCTTTTAGACGTAAGCGCTCTTATCTTTCGACACCCTTCGAAGTAGAAGTGCTACCGGTGAGAACCATTGCTGTCAATTTTGTGCTCCGTGATTGTACTCTCAGCTCAACAATCATATATTCCCGATTAATCTCATTCCAATGCAGCTGAAGTTTCGATGTCATAGTAGGCATGGACTTTCTTCGTGAAAACCATGCTGAAGTTGTGTGTGCTGATAAGATGATTCGTTTTGTGCTAGCTAGTGGTGATACTCTATGTGTTTATGGTGAAACTACTGCGAAAGATCTCAAGCTCATGTCCTGTCTTCAAGCTCGCAAATATCTCCGCAAGGAATATCGAGCCTTCTTGGCCAACATTGTTGTAGCAGAGACGGACAAGAAAAAGAAAGTTGAAGTCAATGATGTTCCTGTTGTCCGAGAATTTCCTCAGGTGTTCCCTGATGCTCTTCCTGGATTACCTCCAAGTCGTGATATCGACTTTCGAATCGACCTTATTCCAGGAGCCAACCCAGTAGCCAAGGCTCCGTATCGACTCGCTCCATCTGAGATGCGAGAACTCTCGAACCAACTCCAAGAGTTACTTGAAAAAGGCTTCATTCGCCCGAGCACTTCTCCATGGGGCGCGCCAGTCCTTTTTGTCAAGAAGAAGGACGGGTCGTTCCGGATGTGCATCGATTACCGGGAATTGAACAAGCTGACCATCAAGAACCGATACCCCTTACCAAGAATCGATGACCTGTTTGACCAACTACAAGGTGCTCAGTGTTTCTCCAAGATTGATCTACGTTCAGGCTACCATCAGTTGCGGATTCAAGAGGAAGACATACCCAAAACCGCCTTTCGAACCCGATACGGCCACTACGAATTTGTTGTCATGCCTTTTGGTTTAACCAACGCACCCGCGGTCTTTATGGATCTGATGAATCGCGTGTGTAAACCGTTCTTAGATCGTTTTGTCATTGTATTTATCGACGATGTACTGATCTATTCCAGATCGAGGGCCGAACATGCGCAACATTTGCGATTGGTTCTCGAGTTGCTTCAGGGAAACCAACTCTACGCCAAATTCTCCAAGTGTGAGTTCTGGTTGGAGGAGGTTCAATTTCTGGGTCACATTGTGAATAGTCGGGGTATACACGTTGATCCTGCAAAGATTGAGGCAGTCAAGGGATGGGTTACGCCAAAGAATCCGTCAGAAGTTCGCTCTTTTCTCGGATTAGCTGGTTACTACCGACGATTCATCGAAGGATTCTCAAAGATTGCTGTACCGCTTACCTCCCTTACCCATAAAGACAAGCCTTTTGTGTGGGGAACCGCGCAGGAAACTGCTTTCCAAACCCTCAAACACATGCTGTGCCATGCACCAGTTCTTACACTGCCGGACGGAAGCGATGACTTCGTTGTCTATTGTGATGCTTCAAACCTTGGACTAGGCTGTGTTCTCATGCAACGAGACAAGGTTATAGCTTACGCATCTCGACAGCTCAAAATCCACGAGAAGAATTATACAACCCATGACCTCGAGCTAGGCGCAGTTGTCTTTGCCTTAAAGATTTGGCGACACTACCTGTATGGTACAAAGTGTACGATCTTCACCGATCACAAGAGCCTACAACATATCTTTAACCAGAGGGAACTCAATATGCGTCAACGCCGATGGGTAGAACTTCTCAACGACTACGACTGTGAGATCCGTTATCACCCAGGCAAGGCGAATGTAGTTGCAGACGCCCTCAGCAGAAAGAATTACGTGATAGGTGTTCGAAACATCCAGGCTCAGTATAACCTCGAAGCTCTCATCCGCGAAGCACAACACGCATGCTTCAACGAGCGTACGTTGAAGAAAGAACGAATCTATCACGATGGAACTCAGCTTGTGAGCAAAGCCAACGGGATATTCTATTATCTGGACCGAATCTGGGTTCCGAGGAGGACAGATTTGCGAAAGATCATCATGAACGAAGCCCACAAATCCCGATATTCCATTCATCCCGGTGCGGACAAAATGTACCAAGACCTTCGCTACAAGTACTGGTGGCCTGGGATGAAAAGGGATATTGCTCTATATGTTGGTAGCTGTTTAACTTGTGCAAGAGTCAAGGCTGAACACCAAAGACCTTCAAGCTTACTCGAACAACCGCCGATACCCGTATGGAAGTGGGAAAGCATAGCTATGGATTTCATAACTAAGCTTCCGACCACGCCATCAGGTCACGACAGTATTTGGGTTATAGTCGACCGTCTGACCAAATCAGCCCACTTTCTGCCAATACGAGAAGACTATAAGGTGGCCAAACTAGCCCAAATCTACACCGACGAGATCATTAAGAATCATGGTACGCCTCGAGACATCATTTCGGATCGCGATGCTCGGTTTACATCGAGATTGTGGGAAACTTTTCAAGCAGCTCTAGGAACGACGCTGAATTTGAGTACTGCATTCCACCCGCAAACCGACGGGCAGACTGAAAGAACGATTCGTACTATTGAAGACATGCTCCGTGCGTGTGTTATTGATTTTGGTGGTAGTTGGAGCAAACACCTACCGTTGGTCGAATTTTCGTACAATAATAGCTATCACTCCAGCATCGAAATGGCACCTTTCGAAGCCTTGTATGGTAGGAGATGTCGCTCGCCTATTGTATGGCACGAGGTCGGTCATTCACAATTGACTGGACCCGAGATTCTACAAGAAACGACTGACAAGATCCACCAAATAAGGGAAAATTTGGTAAAGGCCCGGGATAGACAAAAGATGTACGCCGATAAACGACGCAGGCCCCGCGAATTTGCAGTTGGCGACTACGTGCTCCTAAAGGTATCGCCTTGGAAGGGAGTAGTCCGATTCGGCAAAAGAGGGAAACTTGCGCCTCGATTTGTTGGACCTTTTAAGATTCTGGAAAGAATCGGTAAGGTTGCCTACAAACTCGAATTACCGGAGGAACTCAGCAATGTCCACCCGACTTTCCATATTTCAAACCTTCGAAAATGCGTAGCCGACCACGACGCAATAATACCACTCGACGATCTTCAGGTCAATGAGACGCTACACTTCGTGGAAAAGCCTGTCGAAATCATGGACCGACAGACCAAGCAACTCAGACGCTCTCGCATTCCTATTGTAAAAGTACGATGGGAAGGCAAACGAGGCGCAGAGTTCACTTGGGAACTCGAAAGTGACATGAAGGCCAAGTACCCGCAGTTATTCAGGTAGATCTGAAGCATCAAATAGGTAAAATCACACGGCGATGTACGGTTCTCGGCCTAATTTCGGGACGAAATTCCCTAAAGGAGGGGAGACTGTAACACCCCGTGTTTTCCAAAGTCAAAGTCAAAGTCAAGTGTTGACTGTTATTGGAATTAAAGATTAATAAAGATTAATTTCATTTTAGTTTCATTTTGATTTTCGTATTATTTGGAGTAAGTGTTGTATAATTAAACTAATCGACCGATAATCGAACTATGAATCAACGATCGACTGTGAATGATAGGAAGTAACAACGCAATAAAGCAAGTCAATCAATAATCAAGCTAATCAAATCAAGCATCAAACTCAAGTGTGGGGATTTTAGTACTTTTATACGTGTGTGTGCCTTATGTGTTATTTGTGCATGTTTACTTTTATGTTAAAGTGTGTGGTGAATCAATCAAATCAATCAAGACTCGAAGGTGAATCAAACTCAATCAAAACCGACCTTGGAAACGAGTTGTAAGGATGCTTGCATGTTAGATATAGTAGTTGGGACTAAAAGTAATTTGATTAGGAATTCTATCATCCTCAAATCATCGTTCATCGAACTCGAAATATCGAAAATCGTCGCGAAACACTCAAAATCAGGCAAGCCGTTCGAACAGGGCAACCTGAACGAACAGGCTAGCCGATCGAACAGGGCAACCTGATCGAACAGGCTAGCCGATCGAACAGGACTGTTCGATCGGACAGCTGCTCGATCGGGAATGCTGTTCGATCAGCTAACCTTTCCTCTTTTGGAAGCCTATAAATAGGGCTGTCTTTGTCAAACTTTCCACTTTTGGAAAAGCTCTGACCGACCAGCCTCTTCTTCTCACTAAATCCAAGATTTCTCTCAAACCTGTAAGTATTTCACTCTAATCTTTGTACGTTTTTGTTCATTAATCGATTCTCCATCTTTCCATCTTTCAAAATCTGAATTTCATCCATGAAATCACCAAGATCTAGGCGTTCTTGAGTGATGTCATCATGGTGTTCTTGGTGTTCATCAAGAACATCATGTTCTTGACTTCATTCAACCATGAATAAGCTAGATCTAACCGATTTCCACATCAATAACTTAAAATCTTCCAAAGATCTTAACATTTCACGGTGGAAAAAGATTGGAAGATGGGTTTTCATCTATCTTTCAACTCTTTTACACTCAAAAAGGGTGAAAACGAGACTTGAACCGACTTACAAATCAACCTAAACAAACACATGGTTCAAGATCCGGGTTTTACCAAGAGATTTACCGATCTCGGGTTGAATGTTGAACTTAGGTTCCAAACCGTCTCTGACCGAGTTTGGGTGATTCCTGCTCAAGTCAGTAGGCTAAATGGGGACTTCAGCTTTGTGGTTCAACTCGTAGTCAAGATATCTCTAAAACATCAACAATTAACAGGAATACCCAAGTGTTAGGTGAAAAGTTAACCAAATCGAGAAGCTGGCCGAACGGCTAGGCTGTTCGATCGAACAGCCCAACCGAACGACTATGCCAGCCGATCGGTTAGGCTAACCGATCGACTAGCACTTAGACCCACCAACTCACAAAAAGTGTAGTATTGACGAGGTACTGTTCGATCGACTACGCCACTCGATTGTAATCATTACTGCTCGGATCATGAGATACTATACTTTAAAACACTTAGATTTTTGAAACAATGGAATGTCACCCGATCGAGCATGCTAACCGATCGAGTGACATCTTGCCAAGTCTGCAATGCTAACCGATCGGTTGGGCTAACCGATCGAACAACTGTTCGATCGACCAACTTGAAAGGTAGTACAAGCCATCATACACAAACACATCCTTCACATCAAAGGAAGAAACAATCCACTTGAAGGAACCAGCCGATCAAGCCAGCCAGCCGATCGAATGGATGTTCGAACGGACTTTCAACCCAATCGAACAGCCCACTCGATCGAACTGCTGTCCGATCGATTGGCCTATCCGATCCAGTTTTCCTTTGTTTACTTTTTCCGCGTTACTCATCGTTATGTTATCAAACTATTCAGGCTAACCTATTCTCAGTGCTCCCTTCAATCCACAATCAACCACTGTGAGTATACTCGATCCCTTTTTGCTTTCAGCACTTTTGGGTGTTACATACGTAAACTATCAAAATCACAATCAACACAAACTACTTGAACGCTAACCGATTTGCATGTGCTACTTGACTAAATGATTGCTGTTTATTATGTTTACACGTGGAGTGCTATCTACCTGCTTTAGCAACATAGTACTATAGTTTGGACTCAGCACCCGTTCACACGGGGGTTGCTAAGGACAATTACTTGCATGGATTACGGTGGTAATCATGTATTGCGAACTGTCTCGGACAGTCAACCCGCAGTCGTTGGTATCAATGGTCCCATGTTGATAATTTACATGCATCGTTTTCCCTTGTGTACGTGCTTGGTTATGCGTAAACTATTCGAACTCTATATGCTATATCAAACTTGTGTACTCACCTTTACATTATATGTATTGACTTTTATTTTAACGTATGTGACAGGTGTTTAAGCTACTAGCGTGCTAGGGAAGCGAGGCAATAATAAACTTCTAGGAGTCTGTGTCCTTAGGACAGTGTCCACGTACCTGTTCCAGGGCCATAATTATCTGTAGATCTTGCACTGGCACCTGTAGTCAGTAAGATCCACAGTAGTCGTCTAGGGGTCTTAAAACAATATTTACATTTGGTCTGTAATAATTAAGAATTTGAGTTGTCGGAACAGTTCCCATATTGTTTGGTTGATTTCTATGATAACTTGTTATTATTTGGGACACGGTATGGGACGTGTTATATAACTGAATTGTATGATAGTTGTTGTGGAAACTTCTGAACAATCTGTTTCGCTCAGTGCCGCGCCCCGATGATTCCGCCATCGGTTGGGGTGTGACATTTACATTGTGTTTTACATCATGTCCATTGTGTTATTATCAAAACCTATAACACAATGTTAATTTGGGTTCTATCCATTGCGTTTTTATAAGAACCTATAACACAATATATGACACAATGAAGATGGTGTTGTATATGGGTTTTCTATAAATTGTGTTATTAGTTCAGGTTATTGTGTTTAATATGTTATTTATTGTGTTTTAATATGTTGTCCATTGTGTTTTAATAATTTGTTCAATTCTTTTTATTATCTTTGTTCATTGTGTTGTAGTTTGTTGTGTATTGTGTTTTTAGTTTGTTTTCCATTGTGTCTTCATCTGCTCTCCATTATGTCTTTTATCTGTTGTCATTAATTGTGTCTTTTATCTGTTGTCATCAATTGTGTTTTTATTTAGTCTGATACTTATTGTGTTATGTTATCGCCATTGTGTTATACGTTATGGTCATTGTGTTTTAGTATATTGTCCATTGTTTCTTTATCTGTTGTCATTGATTGTGTTTTTGATCTACTTTACATTGTGTTTTACATCATGTCCATTGTGTAATATGCAACTGGGTTTTTGAATTTTTTTTTTTGAAAAATATAACAATATTGTACTCATATTAAAGATAAAAAAAAGCGCTCGATTTTATGGTATATATATATTTTTTTAAAAACAAATGATGTATAAAAAAGTTACGGACGTTTAAAAATTGTGGTGGGGGGGGGGAATAACATGTGACTTGCATGTGCATATTCTCTTTCATCTCGTAGACAAAATTACCCTTTCCATTTAATTACTCCTATGACACTTGTCACTCTCTGATGGCTTCTCACCCTTCTTATTTTTATATACTTTATATTATAACTCAACCCTGAACACTTTTAAAAATGGTTCAGCATCAAAGAAACCACTGGAACCTCGTTTTATAAGCATGTTGCTTAACAGCCTACCCCAAAAACTGTCATAGTAAATCATGATAGATATCTTGCATTAGGGTATACGGGGCGCAATCGGGGAGGGCATCGGTGAACCATTTCCCCGATCGGGAACACCGCCGCCATCCCCGCGGGGTCCCGAATCGGGGCTGGAAATGGGTGTGAGGTTACCGACGGAGAGAGGGGAAAGGTGGTGGGGCCAGCTTTGTTTCAACCAATGAATGCTTTCTTTTTTTTTTTTTTTTTTTTTTTTAAAAAAAAAAAAACCCAATTCACCTAATAGGGGAGTGGCGCCATCAAATGGGGGTGTTAGGGGAGTTTAAGAGGGGAGTTGATGTGGCACACGGGGATTGGTTTGGCGTAAGAGAGTGCACTCACCTATTAGGTGTGCACCCCCTTCACCCTTATATCTTTGAGTTGTGCACAAAAGATCTGAAGAAAGAACAATCATTAAGGTACAAAACATTCTAAACAAAGTATCTCGAGGAATTCACACATAATAATTATTGAAATACAAATGATTGAATTTCTGAAAGAAACCCCAAATTTACTTGACTCGGTATTCTTTTATCAAAGTTCGATGACCCACAAAGAAAGTAATGAGTGTAGGTCAAAGCTAAGAAAATATGCAGCATAATCAAACCAAATGGGTTAAGAATATTATATCATCTAGTGGTTTTCAAATAAATAAGAATTGTAGAAAGATTCTCTAGTATAGGATTAAGATAAAATATATAAAAATTACCTCACCCAATTGAAATCCTAACGTAATGAGAACCACCTAATGCTTCTCTCAACTGCACGGGAGATTAATGGTTCACCTTGTATCAGAAACTTTAAAAAGAAAATAAAAAAAGATTAAAAAAAATAAATCTAGAAGTGATTAAATAGACATTTACAAAAGAGCTTGGGGTGACGCTTGGGGATAGGCGGAATCTATGATGATCGGTAATTGTAAAAGATCGAAGATGGCGGTTTCCACAGTGCTGTGATCGAAAAATATATTTTGCAGGGGATTCCTTTTAACTTCTGACTTATAATTTCTAAGAAGTCGTAAGTGAGAAGTTAGAATTTCTTACTTTTCAATTTCTCCTTCTTCAAACCATAAAAGTCATTTTCAGGAGGTGTTTGCGATTCTTTTTTTTTTTTTAAGGGCCAACTGCTTTCTACATGTAAACACACCCTTTCGGAGCTATGTTCAAAGGCCGACTACTTGACCACCGCTAGAAAGTGTAGCACACCCCAGATGTGCGGAAACCCCGTGGAATTAGGTAAAACCGCGCCCCCTCGGACTCGAACCCAGGTAAAACCCCGGGCCAAGCCCTCACCAAGAGATGTGTACAACCACTGCCAGTGGCGGATCTAGGATTCCGACCAAGCGGTAACGTTTTATAAATAAACGGTAACGAAATCGAAAAAACGTCAAATTTTTCCAAAATTTACACTAAAAACGTCAAAAATTTTCCGACCAAGCGGTAGCGGAGGCTACCCCTTGGTCCCAAGTACATCCGCCCCTGACCACTGCGCTGCAATGGAAGACACTGTTTGGGATTCCATTTAGCCATAAAAGTCCTTCTAAAAAGTCGATTAGGGGGAGAGTGTGGAGAGTAATCACTGAAGATAGATGATAGGTAGGGGTGCAAACGAGCTGAGCGGCTCGCGAGCTACTCGAGATCGGCTCGAGAAAAAGCTCGAAACGAGTCGAGCCTTATCGAGCCCGAGCCGAGCTTGAGCCTCAAAACAAAGCTCGTTTATTTATCGAGCCCGAGCTCGAGCCTTATCGAGCCTTAGTGTAAACGAGCCGAGTCGAGCTGAGCTAATTTAAACTTGTTTACAAGCCGACCTCGAACCTAAAAAATAAGCTTATTTAGCAAACGAGCCCGAGCCCGAGCTTTACTTTTCGAGCTCGCAAGCCTAAAAAGTCTATTATTTATATTATTTTTATTTAATATACTAATTAATAGATAATAAACGAGCTGAGCCCGAGCCGAGCTCGAGCGTGATAAAATACAAACGAGCCGAGCTTGAGCTTTGAAAACAAAGATCGAATCGAGCCGAGCTCGAGCCCGAGCTCTCATAAGTTAATCGAGCTCGAGCTCGAGCCTGGCCGAGCTCGGGCTCGGCTCGGCTCGTTTGCACCCCTAATGATAGGGTTTGGGATAAGTGAGACGATTAGGCCAGGGAAGTAGATTTGAATTTAAGAAGAATAGGAAGGAGCAGGAATCAAATTAGGAGAGGGATTTTTAACAAATATTCACATTTTCAAAAATTTTAAGATTTCAAAATCCCTATCATTTTTATCAAAAAATTATAAATAGTTTTAATGTAACTAACATCTATTTAAACTCTAGATTTATTACTTTATGTATATAAATTACATAGAATAAAGTTAAATTTTTATAGAAAATATATTGTTTTATTTTTCAATGGAAATATTAAAACTAAAACAACATTTTAATTTTTAGTAAATTAAAATATGTTACAAAATAATAAGTATATGGGCATAAATCAGTGGTGTTCAACGGTTCCGTTAACGGTTAATTCAGTTAATTCGGTTTTTATAACCGAACTGAATTCAAGAACTGTTAAACAAAATCGAATAAATAAATAAATATGAATTAGGTTTGGTTTTTGGTTAAAAACCAAATTCAACCAAATCAAGTTTTCCCTTAGGATCTAGTTTATGACTCAACACAACTACAAACATTTCAATGAGTTCACCATTTAACACGAACAAAAACCAAGTGTTTGAAGTCGCGCTAAGACGTACACAGTCGGAAGTAGTCTAAAACAAAAAATACAAACTTGAAAACCGAACCGAATAACTGAATATGTATTCGGTTATTCGTTACAAACTGAACCAAATAAAAATAACTGAACAACCCTTGTTAACTATCATTGACCCTAACCCATAAATCATCCTAACGAACCATTTGTCACACCCCGGCCGCGTATAACATGGAACCGCGGCGGAAACGCCGGGGAGTGTTGGGACAGAATTTATATGTTTCATAACCATGGAAATTAAAGTTACATTTTATTTATCAACAAACGTGTTACATTGTCTTTAAACAGGAAACAAAGAGTTTATAACATAATTAACTAAGTCTATCTTCGCTTTTATCTCTCTAAGGCACAGGTCCGCCCTAGTGTCGCGATCAACATCCTAAACCACAGCTCCTGAAAACACATGTGAAAGTAGGTACGTCAGCATAAAAATGCCTGTGAGATACACAGGTTTTGTGAAAATGGGATTCATAACTTGAGTTTAAAGAAACCGATTAATAACAGTCAGTCATGAATCTTGTAATTTGTTTTGTTTTGTAAATCGTATGAAAAACGATAAGATCAGATGATAGGTATAAATGAAGTGTAAGGTTAAATGAATAACCTAGTAAAATGAGTTTGTATAAGATAAGTTGTTTGTAAAAATGATGTCTCGTGAAGAATATGTTATTTGTGTAAAACGTAATATGTCTAAACAGAAATGCTTTAGATAACGCCACGGTATGTAATATCATACAAACACTTATATATAGGAAGTACCAGCGGCGTATCCACCATGTTTGTATCATATTACATATGCCACGTTACTTAAACCATTTACCCAAACCAACCACCATGTAAATTGTCCGTGTATAAATCAATTGTCAAGTGTTATTGTGTAAACCATATCGAAATGTCTATGTTCAATGTAAACCACCAAATGTGTATATCAATGTCAAAATGTTTATGTTTAATGTAGATTATGTAATGTGTACTCAAAATATATCATGTATGGTAAGTGAAGTGTATCAACCAAACCATATGTAAAATGCAAAAAAACAAGGTGTTGAAGTAAAACATGGTTTAAATCAACGTTATGTTTTGTGGAACAAATGCATGCTATACAGATACAAACATTTATGCGGTATTGTGAAAATGCATACATCCAAGCCTTGAGACTGTGGCGATAAACCCTTAAACAAATTAATGGTTTATCTAAGTTATGTATATCGAATTCGGTCATTCCTTTCATCCAAACCAACCTAGGATGTCTGGAACGGGAGTTGTCAATTCCTATGGTACCACTACCTACTAACGAATGGCGTGATCGATGTTAATGAATGTATTGTTCTATGTTAAACAAACCAAATGTTATACCAAAATGTAGGCATGTGATGAATAATTGTACTAAGTATGCACACAATGGGCATAAATAGCATGAAATGCAATGTGAAACAATGTACTAAGTACGCACACAATGGGCATACATAGCATGAAATATAATGTAAAGCAATGTACTAAGTACGCACACGATGGGCATACATAGCATGAAATGTAATGTAAAGCAATGTACTAAGTACACACACGATGGGCATACATAGCATGAAATGTAATGAAAACATGTACTATAATGTACTAACGAACATAGCAGGCATATGATGTGAAAACATGGAAAGCATGAAAGTAACAAGTAGGCACATGTGTTTCACCCCAAAACAGTTTGGAAAACAGTAAAAGAGGTGTTGGGATTGAACCCTACCAGAGGAACAGATGATGTAAAGCCAAAACTGGTTCAGAACAGTGGATTCATCATAAGAAGCAGTTTGCACTAAACCTTCCCCTTGGATGTGGCTCAAACATCTGATGCAACTCAAAGTACTGATATTCTACAACAAATGTTGACCTACAACAACTGCTGATTCCTAAAGACTGCTGGAGACTAAGCACTGATGTCCAATCTACTGATGTCTCAAAATACTACTGAGGACCAAAGCCCTGTTGAAGACAAGCACTGTTGAACCAAAGGCCTGATCAACCAAAGGTGAACCACTGCTCAACCACAACAATGGCTTAGTATCAACAGCAGATTCAACAGCAGCAGTTTAACTTATATCTTGTAATCAGTTGTTTAGTAAGCAGGGCTTGTACTAGTCAGTAGTTACAGGTTGTTAGGTTGTTAGATGTCACTTTCATGGTGACGTCAGCTTTGATTCTCAGTGGTTTGATCTGCACTATAAATAGAGCAGTACCTGTATTGTTCTATTTGAGCTTGGAGCTTTTTGCTCATCTCCTTTCATCTTGTACGATCAACCAGGGAGTATCAGGCTGAGGGGGAGTTTAGTATTGTAAGCATGCTTGTAATCTCTTGATTTGCTTTGTAACCATTCAACTTGATGTAAAGCAATTGTTTATCATACTTTTCTCTTCTTTGTTTGTGTTTACAAAGTTTGCTACTCATTTCCGCTGCATTTATTCGTTTTTTGCAAACAAACACAATCACTGACAGCCCCCAGATCCTAACAATTGGTATCAGAGCTTGGACAGTCAAATTCGATCTAACAATCAATTTGACATAACAGTTCAGCTCACAATTCATTGATACTAAGGTTGGTCGTAGTTAGTTGAAAAACAGAGCAATAAGAAATCATGTTCAAAATGACTATTTACGTGCTCTGTAAAACAACCAAGATGTCATAAGACACACAAACTTCACATAAACAAGTGAAATCATGCATAAGACACCTGTAGTGCTCAGATCTGAAAATATGTCTGATAACTATGGTATAATCTCTTTATTTTACAAAACTGATTTCAACTGTTGTTATGAAGGTTGTGATGTTTCTATCATGACTGCTTCTAAAGTGTTTGCCTCATGTTAACGAAAATCTATGTTCGAATGATAACATTAGTGTTTTTGTTAGCATAAAAAGAGGGAAATTAAAACTTTAGCTATTTAGATCTTATGTATTGAAAAATAGGTTGAGGTTTCTCTAAAAGGACCAAAATCAACTATGTTAAGAATACATTAAGAAAATCAGCAGTCAAAATATCCAGATCATGAGTAATGTGGAATGTGGCATAAGCAAGTGCAAAAATGTCCAAATCTCTCAAAACATTGCTGAAAAATGATTTTGGATTGAGTATTCTTTCCTTGAAAACCTTCCAGTAAATGTTTCAATACTTTTCTATGGAAAAGGTAAAAAGGGAAAGAAGAAAAATTACAAAAACTCAAAAGTGTGTTTATCTCAAAAATTTTGAACTCAAAAGAAAAGAGTATAAACCCAAAACACTTTAGAGTCCACAGGTTTATCCTACAAAAGGAAAACCAAAATTAGATCTGCATTTTTGGTCAAACATTTGTCATCAATCATCCATACACAATCATTGTTTCAGGGAAGTTCAGGTAACAAAGGTATCTCCAGATATCTTTCAATAAAGAGGAATAGGCCAAATTTTTCAGAAATTATTCACATGGTAATAAGGTTCACAAAGAACTTTCAAAACCTCTGTGAACTGGCTCCTCATGGTAACAATCAACTGACAAGGAAATGGTACTAAACAGTGGTTACAGGACTTTGGTTCAAACCATTGACCATTGTCCTAAGCTTGAGAATAAAGTGTTTTTTTGACCCTATTCAAAGTTATTTTAACTCTTGAGACACACCAGATCTAATTGATTTTATTTTCAGAAAACTTTTACTCTTTTTTTTGTAAAGTTTTCTCAAAATAAAACAGGATATATTATTCTTTATTTTTTTGGAATGATATATTTTGTACTCTTACTTGTTTTTGATAGCAAAAGTTCAAACACCTGTCAGGATGTAGACCCTTATTTTTTTTGGTGATACTATCCTTGAAAATAGATCAAAAGGAAATGGTGCAAGTGTCAAGGTCATGTCAAACTCAAGTTTGTTTTAACACTGATCAAAGATTGGTTGCTAACAGACCTTAAAATACTTGGATGCTCATGTTCTAATGACACAAAATGAGTAGCCATAGTAAAAAGGTTTCCATCATATGGGGTACTAAACCACTGTCAGGAATCTATAAAAGTGTTCAAAACTTGAAATAGATAAACATGTGGTAACATCTTGAATGCTGAAACAAGTAAATTTGCTGCATTAAAAATCCCTGTAAACCCTGCTGTTATGATTAATTCTGATAAACTTGCATTTAAAATATGTTTGTCAAGTATTTGGTTCTGCAGGTGACCCACATTCATCATCAACAGATCTTGGACATGATACCAAAATCGTTTCCATCATCAGAGCAGCAGATGTACAAAACAACTGTTAAAGCTCATCCACTGATGTACAAATAGTGTTTGATCTAAGTTGCTTTCTAATTCTCCACCACCACTTCACCAAACCACTGTTGATAAATATTCATCAAAAGTGGATAAAAAATCTTCAGTGTGCCAAACCCCTCCTTCAAATCCTTTCACATCCATTTCAAGCTACTGCTGGATCATCAAAGTCACCAGCAGTGGTTAGCTCAGATGATTCACATCTGCAGCTCCACCTGTTAAAACATCAATCCTCCTTAAAACTCAACCATTTCACCATTCTCTTGGCAACATCAATGAAAAGGATTCTTTTAAAAATGCTATCCTAAAACATGTGTCTTCTTGTTGACTCTCTACCACTCCATCAACAAGTCAAAGTGCCATAAAGCATTGAAAAACAGAAAGTTGGGTAGTTGTCTCCTAAGAAGAGCTTCAGCAGTTCAGTGACAACAAGCTTGAAAAACTTGTGCCACAGCCAAAGGATGAGAATCCTTAGGCAAATAGTGGGTCCTCAAAGAACATTGCATATGCTAGGAGCATGTTTGTCAAGATTTATCGTACTCAAACAAGTACAGACACCAAGAGTGTGAAAAGACTACATCAGGGGGATATGAATTCCTAGGCAATAAGCTTAGTATTTTGACTGTACACATGCAGCAGATGTTTCCACAACACTGATTGAAGAATATTATGATGCTGTTGTTGTTGCTGAAAAGTCCAACTGTTTGTAACGTCAAAATATGTTATTGGATTTTGATATAAATTGCTCAAATGACTTCTTTTATGCAGGGATGTCAAGTAGCTGAAATATATCATCAAAAAATCCAGTATCTCATTCATCCATCATCACTGGACATCAGACACCACTGTGTGGGGGATTGCTATGAAGAAGGTTTGATTTCTTTGCATCATGTCCATCCTAAAGATCAGTTGGCAAATGTACAAACCTAAGAATTTGATACATCTACCTTTGAAAACTTCATCTCTAGGATTGGAATGCTAAACATGGATCAAAGCAAGCATTCTTGTGTTTCATGTGTAAATAGCATCAACATATTTTCAGAAAATCAAAATAAAACCTTAAAAATAGTTTAAAATTGAATTTTTCAATAAATCCTCAAAGTCTGTTTCCAAAACACAAGCAGAGGTTCCTGACAAGACTTTAGCAGCTACCACTGCTCCTCAGGCACCTGCTGCTGAGCCCACTACTCAAGGTGATCACAGCAGCAAAACAACTATTGTGAAACCCACACCTAAACCCACCAAAACAAAAAAAAAAAAAAAAAAAAAATTCAAAAGCCCCCCAAACCTACAATAAAGGCAACTCTGGAAGATGAGATCCCAGAGCAACTGCCAGTGACAACACAAAAGTCACTAGAAACCACTGCTGCTACTTCCTCACAACAGATGGTCGAAAGATCTCAACCCATGCCTCAAACTCCTCCTGCTTCTTTTCAAAAAAGAACAGGTTGTAAGAACATGGACACCAAATTATGATGCTCTGGAATCACTTGATTTCATCATCCACAGTCCACTGCCCAGGGAAAATTCACTTTCAACTCCCATCATCATTTCACAAATACCACCATCAATAATGACCTTGTTGCATGCTTTGGATATAGCTCAGACATAAATCAGTTCCTCTCAACCACCTATCACTGAGAGTATACTCCAACAAGTGACTGAGTCTGATGCTTATACCTCTGCTATCCCAGCAACAACTGAGGAGGTTACACCCCTTGAGTTATAAGTAACTCTTGGTGGTAATTCAAGTGAAGCAGCTACTACAAGTGCTGAACCCACTGGTTTGCATTTGGACAGTAGTTTCATCAATAAGACTTCCTTGAAGGCAATTTCTTCACTGGGAACTCGTGTGTATCCAGACTTCACTGGTTCACTAAAAGGTGTTTCTCATTATGAAGAAAGAAGTCCCCAGTACCAAGAAAAAGGGGCATCAGTGGTTAATGTTTGGAGTACCCTCCCTACCTCAACCACTGATAAAACCACGGCTAGTGGGAAATCAGATGATCTCATTAATTTGGGTGATGGTTTAAAGTACCTAGAATTGACGGAACATGTCAAAAAACTGGATACTTCTGTTGCAGAGATCAAAGAAACGCCGCAACAGTTGTTAACAGTACAAATGGTGCAACCCACTGCTGTTCCAACTCAAGCACTTGCTCCACCACAAGCACCTGCGGCAAATGAGTTATGGAATTTATTTCAAACCCTGCACATATCTTCGAAAGAGTTGATGATGCCAAAAAGGGGGAGAAAATGACTCTGAGGAAAATCTCTCAGTAACTTCTGCTGAAACATCTGTAAAAGAAAAGGAAAAGGGAGGTGATGAAACCCTGAAAATTCAAGCAGATGATGAAGATACACAAATAAGGATCGTTCAAGTCAAATTAATTCAGCTGGTCCTAAAACCACCGCTGATGTTAAAAAGGGTAAGGGATGCGAGCAGAGCTTTGGTTGAGAAAAAGATAGTTCTGCAAAAAGGAAAAGAAGAGGTTGGTACTTCATTAAAGAAGAGTCCTGTTAGAAAAACAAGGCAATCAACCACCACAGCTTCTAAAACTAAGCCAGTTACTACTTCAACCACAACTTCTGTTCTCACAAAATCACTTACTCCTCCACCATTAACAACATCTGTCACCCAAACAACTGCAACCAATACCACATCAACACACACCACAACCACTGCCACCCCCACTAAATCAACCACTGCCATCCTTTATCAAAAAGGGAAACAAAGCAGATGGATGCTGAAATACCAAAAGAAGACCAAGCTTCAGAGAATATATCATAAAGATGGTTCTTCTGACACTTAGAGCAGAACTACAAGAAACAACAAAATCTCAAATTACTGCTCAAAGTTGTCATTACTAGGCCTCAATCTCAAAACTCATCGATCAAATAAACCTCTCCCAAGAAACCCATTGGATTCAAAAATACTAAAGTGGATGTCTGATCAAAAGACACACGTATTGACTTTGCTCAGATCCAATGGTGAGGTGAAGCATATATCAAGGGAAAATGCACTTGGCCAGGGTGTAGAAGATTTACAAGATCTCCTTGAGCTTACACTGTGCAGGGATGAGGGTGATAAGGATTCCATGAACTTTAAATTACAAATCAAAGATCAAGTAAGGGAAATCCTAATGAGTCAATAAAGATCCTGAATAATGAAGTGTTTTGGCATCATCTGTTCCAGGGGGAGATTGTTGGGATTGAACCCTACCAGAGGAACAGATGATGTAAAGCCAAAACTGGTTCAGAACAGTGGATTCATCATAAGAAGCAGTTTGCACTAAACCTTCCCCTTGGATGTGGCTCAAACATCTGATGCAACTCAAAGTACTGATATTCTACAACAAATGTTGACCTACAACAACTGCTGATTCCTAAAGACTGCTGGAGACTAAGCACTGATGTCCAATCTACTAATGTCTCAAAATACTGCTGAGGACCAAAGCCCTGTTGAAGACAAGCACTGTTGAACCAAAGGCCTGATCAACCAAAGGTGAACCACTGCTCAACCATAACAATGGCTTAGTATCAACAGCAGATTCAACAGCAGCAGTTTAACTTATATCTTGTAATCAGATGTTTAGTAAGCAGGGCTTGTACTAGGCAGTAGTTACAGGTTGTTAGGTTGTTAGATGTCACTTTCATGGTGACGTCAGCTTTGATTCTCAGTGGTTTGATCTGCGCTATAAATAGAGCACTACCTGTACTGTTCTATTTGAGCTTGGAGCTTTTTGCTCATCTCCTTTCATCTTGTACGATCAACCAGGGAGTATCAGGCTGAGGGGGAGTTTAGTATTGTAAGCATGCTTGTAATCTCTTGATTTGCTTTGTAACCATTCAACTTGATGTAAAGCAATTGTTTATCATACTTTTCTCTTCTTTGTTTGTGTTTACAAAGTTTGCTACTCATTTCCGCTGCATTTATTCGTTTTTTGCAAACAAACACAATCACTGACAGCCCCTAGATCCTAACAAGAGGGGTCCAATGTACTCACCTGAGATTGCTTTGAAGTTCTTGTATAATAATCACACAATGCTAGAGATCACGGAATATCAAACGACACCTAATAGGTAGCTATATTAATATATCAGACCAAAATCGGAAGGATCGGATAGTATGCGGGTTCGTAAACCAAACGAGTATGGAGACTCGTGTAATATGGTTTAACAAAGCCTACATACTAAAATGAAACTTAACCTAAGTGCTTACGGCCCATTACGACCCGTTTAGGTAGCTTATGCTACCTTAACGCGTCGTTCGCGTAGAACGCGTTTGGAACGCCTAACATCGTGGCCATAAGGTATAACCTCGGAAGGTTATAGCTATGGTCACCTAATGTGTTTGGTCGGATCCTAATGATCGACCAAATGGGTCGGGTTCGAAAGTATAAGCGATGGTTTAGATCGCTTACCTTACGACCCTATATAAGTACTATACTAAAAGTGACGAGCTAAGCATGTTAGAACATGCTTAACTAAGTTTAGAAAACAGGTTTGGCATCAAAACAAACGGCTTTGATGCTCACGAGTAGTTTGGTTACAAAATACGCAAGAATGCGCATTTTGGCCGAAACTACGACTCGTCACTGAGCCTAGATAACGTGGTAATCAGTAGGTATAGTCACTACGGACTATAACCATCGTGGTCACGCTCACGTTATGAAGTTCCAAAGAACTTCGTGTTGACCATAGGCTGGTTACGCAGAAAGTCAAACAAAATGTTGACTTTCGGACTCGAAAAGCGAATAAAAGAACGAAAGAACACTTACGAAGGGTCCCCGAAAGCTAATCTCGATCCAGGAGCTTAGGTATGAGAGCAAAGCCCTCAACTTAGAGCTTTAGATCAGATTTTTGTGGGTTTTAGCCAAAGGGGGGGGGGGTATTTATAGGAAAAGTAAAGCCGTTAGGATCGTTTCTTGAATATCGTGTCACGATCCAAGCCGTACACTTGTCGCAAAGTTGTGGTGCCTTATTTTGCCCCCACCATAGGAATCCGACACGTGGCGTTGCCCTTTGGGTGATCGAAAGGCCAATGCAAGTGGATCTAAACATTGAATCTGGTCTGCATGTCTGATGCGGCCCGCGTCAGGATTCACACAAGGCTCAGGCGGGCCGCCTGGCTGTAACAACTGTCACTAAAATCCATAATTAGGATGGTAATTAGCTATTAAGGAAACCCTAATTAAGAAACCCAAGTAATTCTGCACTAACCCTAAAATTTCCAGAACAATCAGAATCAGGATCAGGGCCCCTAAAACTCAGGGGGGGATAAACCCTAGCCAACGATTATCCTCATAATTATTTGTAAAATTCGAAAATTGAAAAACTGTCGACACAGCAAGCCTAGTTACACACGTAGCTACCCTATGAACATAGGTTACCACTCGCGTAGCGCGACACCTATAGGGGGTACCCCTCGCGCTACGCGACGGTGTCAAATTTCATGTATAAATAGAGGAGTCTGGGACTTGAATTCTGTCTTTGGAACGACGTAAAATTAAGTTACGTAGAGCGAGTTATCACAGAAACAGTCCAACACACACACAATTATCGAAACGCTGCCGCAATCAGGGTAATAACTCGATCGCTATTACGATTCAACGTCCGATCGATTATAACTATCCAACGATAGTCCAGGTGCTGCTCAATTGAGCTTGTACTTTGATTATTCGTCGTGATTTCGACTTGAATATTTGAGTGCTGTTCGAATTCGGACTATGCTCTGTTATTCGTTGTGAATCCGATTGAAATATCGAGTATTGCACTGATTAATCGTTGTGAAGGTTTAATCTCGTGAATTGACGTAACTGCTGTATTAAGTTACCTACCTAGTTGTGTGCACTAGATTACAAAGCTAACTCAATAGGCTAAGCTCTACCTGTATAAATCTGCAATATATCAAGGCTTATCTGTAGACTAAACTTTGGCCGTATGAATCTGCATGATTATAATGTGAGTCATTCTTCTTTTTAAATTGTTTTCTCACCGTTTGTGAGTAAGTATTACAATACCTCAAATTATTTTCAAGGTTATAATTACAGGGATTAAGTCTTTGTAATCACCAAATTACAGCTGGTATGTGGGGTATTGTGCACATTACTGTTATTATCACTCTATGTGAGTGAATATTACTCTATGTGAGTTATTATTACTCTGTGTGAGTACACCGTCACTATTAGGGCAACGGGACCCAATAGTGGTATGACCACAGTCACAGAAATGAATCGAGTGACAAATACCCATTCTTGATAATTGGTTGATAGAAACATTGTAATCGCTCTTAATACTGTAAATTATAACTAACGGGTCGTTTTAGAAAACAGAATGATTCACTCAGTATTTCCCGCTGACAAAACCTTTTTAAAACGCGTTTCAGGTAATTACATTAGATTGGAGTAAGGATTAGATCCAGCACTGAAGGACTTCAAGAAGTGGCTTATTTCATTAATTAAATCAAATTAAGAAATATCGTTTTTATATTAAAAGCTACCTTTGTAAAACATGGGTTTATCCCATCTATTTAATAAATAAAATCCGGTGTTTTTAAACTCTGATATTTTTCCTAACTCACGGTCCTGATGAAATTTCCGCTGTAATGTTTTTCAAAATAAAAATAATCACCGGTACCACGGGACTGCTCACGACACCCGATTCCGTCCAGGGTGGGTCGGGGGTCGTGACAGAAGGTGGTATCAGAGCCACTGCTTTAAGCCTATAAGTGTTGTGATAATAATACTTAAGCTTAAATAAAAAAAAAAGAGTTAGGAGATTTCTATTAAATGGTAGCACAGCTGATAGCAGTTAGACTTGAACGTAAGAAAAGATGCCTTAGTATAAGCTAAGTCACTGGTTTACACAAATTAGGTGTTATGATAATACCTAAGTGAAACGGAGAATTAGAAACTTAATATTATCTGATAGCACTCCGGATGGTATTTAGACTTGAACTTAAGAATTTTGCCTTAAAATAAACTTTAAGGTAAATTACTTATATAAGTATAATGGATACTGGTATGACGGTTAGTAGGCAATAGCACTTAATTGCTATTTATTCTTGCTTACTGATATTATTTGGTCTAGAATAAGATATGTTATGGGAATACAAATTTTCTTGATTCTGGATAAAAGCCCTAATGAAAGAGGCACTTTTTGAAAGATACTATTTATGGGAAATAGAAAATTTTCTCCGGCAAAACTGGGTCTAGAGTAGCAGACTCTCCAGCTTGTCCGGACATATTGAGATTACCGCTCCGGCGCGAACCGGATAAGACGGGGTAAAGGATATGTCAAATCAGTGACAAGATTTCCCTAAATAGTATCATGACCCAATACCTGAGTGGTTCTTGGAAATATGAATCTGTTAAATACATTGACCTGATAAATGGTATGTTTATTTCAGCATGTGAAATATGTGATTATATAGATAGGTATATCTATAAGGAAATTCCAAAAACATAAGAATTGACAAATGGAAATAAAACACAAGCATCCGTGTCTAGAATTCTTTATCAGGAATCTCTTTTCCAATATCAAACATTATTTTGTTTAATCATTTACCTCGTAACTCATACAATGAGAACCCTTTAAAGAAGGGATATCATCGAAAGTATAAAAATTTACAATGCACAAGTAAGAAACATATAAAGTTGTGCTAACGCACAAGAAAACACATGAAACTTAAAATATACGTCCACAGACGTTGAAATATATCACACACGACTTTCCAAGGCAAGAACTTTGAAAAGTATAAATTGGGCACGATGACACCAATACTAATTCTGTCAGTAGAAAACTACTAATTAGAAAGAAACACTCTTGCCACACGATTCTACAAACGACACAAATCTCGCTAAGGTACGTTCCATAATCACACTGCAAAAAGGAATCACATACCTTTGTAAATTCTCTATTTTATTTTATTTCGACATTCCATAATAACATCACACTAGTATCACACGGAAATCCAAGTAAAGTTTTTATATTATTGAAATTCTGACTTCTGCCTATAGTAAGTTAACTCTCGTGTTTCTACTCCTTCTAATAGGCATCATACCATGAGGATTTCTTTCATAGTAGCAAATTTTTACATTTCTTGGTAAAACCACACGTTCATTGTACGTATGGTTCATTCAAATTAGGAAGACCATAGGAGGGCATTATACCAATTGTTGTTTAATCAAAAGTTCAAATATCATTTCACTATAGTTGATCTTTGCATAGTAAAACCTCGTTTTACAAAGCGATGACTCTTTAATATCAAATCAATGAATTTCTTGAAAAACTCGATTTTCCATGGTTTCTGTTATAATGATGTCCGAACTTCCTTATTACCACTCGTTTTGTTCAAACCCAGTTAAATTGCTCACAATTCGTATTCAATTCCAGGTCCCATATGATATTTTAAGCCATCATATTCAAATTCAAAAAAATCCCAATAAGCACTTTGATTCTCTTGAAACTATAACATGTTTTTGGCCTTCGATTTCACTAAAATATTTCTTTGATCACGATCACCCTCTGGTGACATCTCCACAAAATCTGAAGATTACGCTAATCTCGGATTTAATTATTTATTTATTTAAAATTATTTAAAATTTGCCTTATTAATTTATTCAATATAAGCAATCTTAAAACAATCATATACTCAGATAATGATACACAAATTCACCTCCTATTCCGATTTTAATATATCAGTATTTTAAATACCCTGGTTATTGTCAGGAGCAGATATTGAGTAGCCTAGCCTTAGTTAGGCATGGACTGATCACCTATGCTTAAACAAGGCAGCACTAACCAATATCCAACCATAATAATAACCATTTAATGTATATAAATTAAGTTATCATACTTATTTATTCCAACAGTCAAAAAGAACATTGTGAGCATTTGCATGCACTCTTAACTTTGTTAAGAAAAGAGAAATTGTACGCCAAATTCTCGAAGTATGAATTCTGGCTACAGGAAGTGCAATTCTTAGGTCATGTGGAAAATCACAAAGGTATCCATGTGAATCCTTCTAAACTAGAAACAATTACTAAAAATAGAGTGTTCCGCAAACAGCCATAAAAGTTCGAAGTTTTCTAGGTTTAACTGGATACTATAGACAATTTATTAAAGATTGTTTCAAGATAACTAAACCCTTAACTAAGCTAAACCTGTAAAATAGTTAAGTTTGAGTGAGGACCTAGACAAGAAGAAGCTCTTAAGATATTAAATCAAAGGTTAACGAGTGCTTCAATTTTAGCATTGCCAAAAGAAACTGAAGATTTTGAAGTATATGGTGATACTTCAAAATTAGGAATAGAATGTGTGTTGATGCAACGCAAAAAGGTAATTGCGTATGCCTTCAGGCACTTGAAAAAAGCACGAGGAAAATTTTACAACTCATGATTGAGAATTAGGAACTATAATTTTGCCCTTAAGATTTGGAGACATTATCTGTAGATACAGATCACAAAAGATAAAGGTACGTATTTGGGCAAAACAAACTAAACATGAGGCAAAGAAATGAGTACAACTGTGATATCCAGTATCACGAAGAAAAGCAAATGTAGTTGCAGATGCTTTAAGTCATAAGTATCATGAAAAACAAGAGTGAGTCCATGCTCTTAGATTAAGATCTACGGTTAGATTTAATGAAGCAACTAAAGAAAGTTCAAGAAACAGCAATCGAAGACGATGCTGAAGGAATGAAAGGACAAGCCAAAGAATTAAAACAAGGAAGTGATAGAATTTGGAGATTCCCTAAGAAAACAATTGGGTACCTAAGCAGGGAAAATTAAGAAATAAGATTCTAGATAGATCTAGGTATACCATGTACCCAGGTAACAATCAGATATACCAAGATTTAAGAAATAACTTTTGGTGGATAGGAATAAAAATGGACATAGCCAGTCATGTATCTAAGTGTCTCACTTGTTCACAAGTTAAGGCAGAGCACTAGAAACCTTTAGGATTACTCCAACAATTAGAAATGCCTATATGGAAATAGGAACTCTTAACAATAGATTTTGTTACTAAGTTACCCAAAACCAGAAAAGGTAATAAAGCGATTTGAGTAATCATGGATCGATTTACCCAAATCAGCTCATCTTCTAAACTATGAAAGAAACCTTTAGCATAGAAAGGTTAACCAAGTTGTATGTAGATGAAACAGTATCCTTACATAGAGTTCCACTCTCCGTTGTATCGGACAGAGATAGTCATTTCACTTTTCATTTCTGGACAAGTTTCCAAATAGCAATGAAAACACGACTAAATTTAAGTACAGCTTATCATCCCCAAACTGACGGACAAAGTAAAAGAACCATTCAAAACCTTGGAAGACATGCTGCGAGCATGTGTGATAACCATTCAAGTAGGATAACTACTTACCCTTAATTAAATTCTCCTATAGCAATAATTATCATTCAAGTATCGAAACTATCCCATTCGAAGCACTGTACAGACGCAAGTGCAAAACCCCAGTTTGTTAAGCAGAAATAGGAGAAAGTTAATTATCAGATCCTAAAATTGTACAAGAAACCCCTGACGAAATAACTCAAATCAAGAAAAGACTGAAAACAGCTCGAGATCGTCAGAAGAACTATGCAGATAATCGTCGTAAACCTTTAGAATTTCATGTAGGAGATAAGGTACTTTTAAAAGTTTCTCCTTGGAAAGGTATAGTACGATTCGGTAAGAAAGGAAAGCTAAGTCCGAGATACGTTGGACCATTCCCTGTGATTCAACGAATAGGACCAGTAGCTTATCAGTTACAACTACCAGAAGAATTGGCTGGAGTACATGATGTATTTCATGTATCCAATCTCAAGAAATGTCTATCAGACAAATCCCTGGTAGTACCTCTTCAAGATATAGCAGTAAATGAAAAAAATTAAAATTCATAGAGAAACCATTGGCTATTGAAGATCGAAAAGTCAAATTCCTCAAGCATAAACGACTGGGTTGGTCAAAGTCAAGTGGAATTCAAAGAGAGGGCCAGAATACACTTGGGAGCTGGAGTCCAAAATAAAGCGAAAATATCCACATCCCTTCCAGTAAATCTCGAGGACGAGATTTTTCTCAAGGTGGGGAGGATGTAACAACTGTCACTAAAATCCATAATTAGGATGGTAATTAGCTATTAAGGAAACCCTAATTAAGAAACCCAAGTAATTCTGCACTAACCCTAAAATTTCCAGAACAATCAGAATCAGGATCAGGGCCCCTAAAACTCAGGGGGGGATAAACCCTAGCCAACGATTATCCTCATAATTATTTATAAATTCGAAAATTGAAAGACTGTCGACACAGCAAGCCTAGTTACACACGTAGCTACCCTATGAACATAGGTTACCACTCGCGTAGCGCGACACCTATAGGGGGTACCCCTCGCGCTACGCGACGGTGTCAAATTTCATGTATAAATAGAGGAGTCTGGGACTTGAATTCTGTCTTTGGAATGACGTAAAATTAAGTTACGTAGAGCGAGTTATCACAGAAACAGTCCAACACACACAATTATCGAAACGCTGCCGCAATCAGGGTAATAACTCGATCCCTATTACGATTCAACGTCCGATCGATTATAACTATCCAACGATAGTCCAGGTGCTGCTCAATTGAGCTTGTACTTTGATTATTCGTCGTGATTTCAACTTGAATATTTGAGTGCTGTTCGAATTCGAACTATGCTCTGTTATTCGTTGTGAATCCGATTGAATTATCGAGTATTGCACTGATTAATCGTTGTGAAGGTTTAATCTCGTGAATTGACGTAACTGCTGTATTAAGTTACCTACCTAGTTGTGTGCACTAGATTACAAAGCTAACTCAATAGGCTAAGCTCTACCTGTATAAATCTGCAATATATCAAGGCTTATCTGTAGACTAAACTTTGGCCGTATGAATCTGCATGATTATAATGTGAGTCATTCTTCTTTTTAAATTGTTTTCTCACCGTTTGTGAGTAAGTATTACAATACCTCAAATTATTTTCAAGGTTATAATTACAGGGATTAAGTCTTTGTAATCACCAAATTACAGCTGGTATGTGGGGTATTGTGCACATTACTGTTATTATCACTCTATGTGAGTGAATATTACTCTATGTGAGTTATTATTACTCTGTGTGAGTACACCGTCACTATTAGGGCAACGGGACCCAATAGTGGTATGACCACAGTCACAGAAATGAATCGAGTGACAAATACCCATTCTTGATAATTGGTTGATAGAAACATTGTAATCGCTCTTAATACTGTAAATTATAACTAACGGGTCGTTTTAGAAAACAGAATGATTCACTCAGTATTTCCCGCTGACAAAACCTTTTTAAAACGCGTTTCAGGTAATTACATTAGATTGGAGTAAGGATTAGATCCAGCACTGAAGGACTTCAAGAAGTGGCTTATTTCATTAATTAAATCAAATTAAGAAATATCGTTTTTATATTAAAAGCTACCTTTGTAAAACATGGGTTTATCCCATCTATTTAATAAATAAAATCCGGTGTTTTTAAACTCTGATATTTTTCCTAACTCACGGTCCTGATGAAATTTCCGCTGCAATGTTTTTCAAAATAAAAATAATCACCGGTACCACGGGACTGCTCACGACACCCGATTCCGTCCAGGGTGGGTCGGGGGTCGTGACACTGGCCCTGTCTGATCCGCACAAACTTTCAGCAATTACAGTTTTAGTTCCTGTTATGTATTTAAGCCATTTCCGACACTTCTAAGGCCCGTAAAGCCAACTTTAGGGCCCTAAAATGATGCCTAAACATTGTGGACATGAAACATGCCCAAAAATATGTCGGATGTTGGTTCGTTTGGCCGTACGATCGCGATGTTCGGTTAATTACGACGGAATGCGCATAAGCGCGAAAAACGATCCAAATGACACGACGAATGGATTTCTCTCATGCCAAACACTAAGGCATAATATTAGGATGCTTACATAAATTTTTGGATGTCCGGATGTATTCAGAACGTAAGTTATGCGTGAAAGTGCAAACTTGTGCACTTTTTGACACTTTTAGTCCCTGAATGATCCAAAAGTTTATTTTAGCATACCAAACCCCTCAAAGCCTATTTCTAAGCTATGTAAAGGATATGGTATGTTTAACTTATGGACATGTTCCGGAATGTTTGTTACAGTTCAAATTGGCATACTTTCGCAGTTTGTCAAGTTTAGTCCCTGTAAGCGAATTAACTTGCTTTTGCCGTACCAAGGCCTTCAAAACTTATTTCTAAGTTATGTAAAGGTTATTTAAGGTATGTTGAGTATATGTTGATGTTCCGGAGTATTTGTCGCATTAAACTGAGTACGTTTACGCACCAGTTTGCGTATAATTCTCCAGAAAGTGATGTAGAATTTGAAACTGAACAAAAGTCAAAACATGAAAAATGTAAAACACAACCAAACAAACATTGGGATAAAATAACATTGTTTTATTGATAATAGAACTGTTCATAATGATTACAAGCACAAATGTTACACATTGATCATCCTAAACACCCTTTATGGACAATAATGGAACATGAACAACCCTAGCTGACCACCGCTGCCCTAACTAACCTATAAATAATCCTAATGGACCACTAATCATCCTAAATGTCATTCATTAACAATCGTAGTTGACCATCTTGTCCGTAATTGATATTTTAATCATCCTAATTGACTATTAACCATCCTAAACAACCTTCATTGACAATAATGTAGCATGAACAACTCTAGTTGACCATTATTGGCCCTAATTGGTCCATCAATCATCCTAATAGGCCATTGATCATCCTTAACGCCCTTCTTTGACAAAAATGGAGCATGAACAACCCTAGTTGACCATCAGTAGCCCAAATTGGCCCATCGACCATCCTAATGGACCATTAATCATCCTAAACACCCTTTGTTGACATTACTGGAACATGAACAACCCTAGTTGACCACCACTGGCCCTAATTAGCCCATCAATCATCCTAATGGACCATTGATCATCCTAAATGCCCTTTATTAACAACAATGGAACATGAACAACCTTAGTTGACCACCAGTGGCCATGACCGACATATCAATCATCCTAATGGACCACTAATTATCCTAAGTGTCCTTTATTAATAAAAATCTAGTATGAACAACCATATTTGACCACCAATGTCCCTAATTAATCTATCAAGCATCCTAATGGATCATTAATCAGTCTAAACAACCTTCATTGACACCAATGTATCATGAACAACTCCGGTTGATCATTACTGGCCCTAACTGATCCATCAATCACCCTAATAGACCATTGATCGTCCTTAACGTCCTTCATTTACAAAATTGGAGCATGAAAAACCCTGGTTGACCATCACTGGCCCTAATTGGATGATTAACAATCCTAATGGACCATTGATAATCCTAAATGCCCTTCGTTGACAATAATGGAACATGAACAACCCTAATTGATCACTATTGGCCAAAAGTGACCTATGAATCATCTTAATGGACCACTAACCATCCTTAAAGCGTGATCAACCCTAGTTGACCACCACTGTCTCTAATTGATCTATCAATCATTCTAATAGGCCATTGATCATCTTAAACGCCCTTCGTTGACAATAATGGAACATGAAAAACCCTAGTTGACCACCACTGGCCCTGATTAACCTATCAATCATCCTGGTGGACCACTAATAATCCTAAACACCCTTCATTAACAAATATGTAGCATGAACAACCCTAGTTGACCACCACTATTCTGATTGATATACCAATCATCCTAATGGACCGTTAATCATCGTAAGCAACCAGTGGCGGACCAAGAATTTTTTTTTCAATGGTGTCCATTTTTTTCGGTGTTCAAAATTTTCATAACAAAATGTTAAAATTTTCGGGTCGGTCCTCGTTCGGGTCGGGTCATTGCGAGGTTTGAACTAGATTTAAAAAAAAACAGGAAAAGCAAGCTATAGAGGATTGAACCCATGATCGCTTGTTGGTAACGGGAGGGATTTACCACTACACCAGATTCCTTTTCATTCTATGGTGTCCACCTAATTGTATTTATGGGGTCCTTGTACAATTTAATCTACCGAATCTACTAAGAAAACATTGAGGTCCGAGGACACCGACCCACTCTATGTGGGCCCGCCCCTGAAAGAAACCTTTATTGACACAGATAGCATGACCCCTAGTTGACCATTAGTGACCCTAATTGGTTCATCAATGACCCTAATACTCCATTGACCATTCTCACAACTCTCACCATCGGTGATCGGGTCTCGGTTAAAAAGTACGTGGTAGAAGAGTTGGTCACTATGTCTTTAGGAGAAATTATTTATTTTATTGTTTTTCATGTAACCATGTTGCTTTGTATATGCTATTTATAGCCATTTGCATAGTAACCATTTTTCCATTCGAAATAGTAGCTTTCTTCCATATTTGAGAATTGAAGCAGTAACATATTCATGAGTTTGATTGCTTTGTATCTGGCTATTTATAGCCTTTGCATTATGAAATACTTTATTATACCTCGTACTTACCTACATTTCATTGTGTAGGATGTTGTTGTTGGGCCTTGTGTATAATGCACATAATGAATCGTTCACAAACTTTTACTCTTTTAACCGTTCAACAAATAGTTGATTGCTAGCAGAAGGGGGCAGACCACACCGTGCCTTTCGGTACATAGGCTATACGAATCAAGGAAAAGTTTATAGTGAAGTTGATTATTACAATATTATTGTTTTACCTGGATTAATAATTCTTACTTATTTTTTTAATTTCTTTTTTCATAATTTAATTGAGAAAATTATGTTTTCTTTTATAACTTCTATATATATATATATATATATATATATATATATATATATAAATGAAAACCACTTTTATTATGAAAACTCGAAAACTAACTAAAAATGCCTAAAAAACACACAAACTTTTTTACAATTTTTTTATAAAAATCGCTGGTTTTTATATATAAAAAAAGCTTTTTTTCAAAAAAAAAAAATTGTAGTACACATGTGTAATAATACACGTGGAGTATTACACATGTGCACTACACAAATTTTTTTTTTGAAATTTATTTTATATAAAAAAATCTGCGAAATTTGGTTTGCAAAAAAAAAAAAATTGGTATGTTTTTTTGGCTTTTTTAATTAGTTTTCGAGTTTTCACAATAACTAGTGGTTTTCATTTGAACCTTCCCCTATATATATATATATATATATATATATATATATATATATATATATATATATATATATATATATATATATATGGGAAGGTTCTATGCAGAACACTAAATATTGCGAGAACACGCAGAACAAAATGAATCACCCATTTTTTCGATCCTAAAACCTAAAAAGTAAAGGGAAATGTTACAAATGGAAGATTTATTGTTTCTCACACTAGAATTTAAAACAAAATATGAAAAATTTTTATTTTTTTATATAACCTACACATATGTGCATTCTGTGTAGGTTAAATTACCTACATGTATGTAGGCTAAGTATAGGTAAAAATATAAGGATTTCCATGCATATATAATATACATACGAATGTAGGAACTATAAAATTTAAAAAATATGAACTTTACATCACAAAATCTAGTGATTTAGAGTTGTTCTTTTTGTTCTCGCAATAATTAGTGTTCTGTAATAATCCTCATCCTATATATATATATATATATATATATATATATATATACATATATATATATATATATACATATAGGGGTGGGCTCTATAAGAAACCCCATCTTTTTTAAGAAACCTTCGAAACCCTAGATTCACCCTTGATTTGGTTTCACTTTAATAGATCAATGGCTCTCCTTTTTTGGTGTATATATTAGATTTAAGTTAATGCATAAAGGGCATTTTGGGTAGTAAAAAAGACTTTTTGAGCATTGGAAATCAAAAACCCATCTGCCATGTTGTACTGTCAAATCAAATAATAGATTTCAAAATCATATCCCTCTTTCTCTCTCCCACTCTCTACTCACAATTATCACATCTCTTTCCTCCCCCACACCACAAACGTGAAGAAGAACAAGAAGAAGATGGCTCATTTCAGAATTAAAATATCTACCTTCAAGATTTCAAGAAATACTAATTCCAGATTCAGTTGCAGAAGACGATGGTGGTTGCAGATCAAAGCACGATTCAGTTGCAGAAGACGATGGTGGTTGCAGATCTGGTGGAAGGTGGTGACTGGTTCATTCTGGGGTGTTGGGGGTTGATAGCGGCGACAGTGGGTGGTTGTAGAAGGTGGTTGAGGGTGGGTGGTTGGTGGCGCCGGAGTTCGGAACGTCGTCGGAGTCAAGCTCTAGTAATGGTTAATGTTCTCTCTCTCTCTCTCTCCTCTCCTCTGTCTTCAATCAAGATCTAGTAATGGTTAATGTTCATGTATTTTATATAAATCGAAAACTTTAGGATGAGATTTTGAACGGGATTTTTTGTTGGTTTGGTTGCTTGTTTGGGGATTTTGATCTTAACAATAATTGTATTTTTTTTGTTGGTTTGGTTGCTGGTTTGGGCTTTTGATCTGAACAGTAAGTGTTTTTTTTTGTTAAGTTGTTTGATTTACAGAAACAGACCCATAACATGTGTTAAGAACCTGTTAGAATGATATATAACGTGTGTTGATTTACAGAAACAGATCCATAAAGATATTCAATTGACAAGCTGGATGGATGTAGGCGACGTTAATGCGGGGACATTGAATAAGTCAACTCTTTTGGGAAAGAAGTTTTCGTTCGTTTATAACATGTGTTAGTGGTTCATGCTGTAACAGATCCATAAAGAAGTTTTCATGCTGTAACAAGTTTTCATTCGTTTCTAACATGTTTTGCACATTTTGGAATGTATAACATGTGTTAAGCCTCTGTTATAATCTTTTTGTAACCTGACATGTATTCATGTATAAGCTAGTGGTTTACAAAACACCATGATGTGTATATACTGATCTAACATGTGTTATAATGTGTCTGTTCGGAACATGTAATTGATTAACATGTGACATGGGTGAAAACAGTCGACGGGGGCGATGAGTTTAATGGTGAGCTTAGTTAATATCGTAATCTTGTTGTAACCCCACTTGTATACATATGATAACATGTAAGCATCCATTATAACCCGACTTGTATTCATGTATATCAAAAGTGGTTTGCAAAACACCATGATGTGCATATACTGATCGTAACACGTGTACAAGTTAATATGGAACATACAAGTTAATATTGTAACACCATATACCTGGGATAACATGTGTTAAGCCTCTGTTATAATCTTGGTTTAACCCAACATGGTGTCATGTATAAGCTAGTGGTTTCCAAAAGACTATTAACTTGTATAATCTTGGAACATACAAGTTAATATTGTAACACCGTAACCCGACTTGTATTCATGTATATGAAAGTCACATCATTTGGGAAAGAAGTCTTTGTTCATTTATAACATGTGTTGGTGGTTCATGCTGTAACAGAACACCATGATGTAACCTGACATGTGTTCATGTATAACATGTGTTAAGCCCCTTTTATAATGATATATAACGTGGGAAAGAACTCTTCATTCGTTTATAACATGTGTTTGTTTTGCACATTTTGGAATGTATAACATGTGTTAAGCCTCTGTTATTGTTAGGATCTGAGGCTGTCATGATTTGTGTTTGTTTGCATAAAACGAATAAGTGCAGCAGAAATGGGTAGCAAACTTTGTAAACATAAACAAAGGAAAGTAGAGATTGATAAACAATTGCTTTTCATTGAATCAAATGATTTACAAATAAGCAAAAGATTATAGTAAAAGCTTACAATCTAAACTCCCCCTCAGCCTGATACACCAGAGTTGGTTGCACAAGATGAAAGGATGAATTGAGGAGAAGAACTCACTCAAAACGATCAAGTGTAACAGTACAGAGTACTGTCATACTTATAGGTAAACCAAACTACTGATATACTTTAGCTGACGTCACCATGATAGTGACATCTAACGACCTAACAAACTACAAATACTGTCCTATACAAACTACTGTTATGTAACATCTGATATTCACTAACATACAAAACATAAGGAAAACTACTGCTTCACGTTCCACTGTTGTAGCCTTAGCACAGATGTTGAGTCTTCAGTGCTTTCTTCAAAGGTGATCAGTCTTTGAGAGGGCAGTGCTTGAGTCTTCAGCAGCACTTAGGAAACAGCAGTAGATAGAGCAACAGAGTTTGTCTTCAGCAGTTGTTAGGTAATCATCAGAGTTTGGTTTATCAGTTGTTGTAGTTGAGCAGCACTTAACATTTATCAGCTGTTAGATAACCACTGTCAAGGGGAGAGATTAGAGTAAACTGCTGCTTATTAGGAGTCCACTGATGGGATCCGGTTTTGGCTTTATATTATTTGTTTCTCTGTTAGGGTTCAATCCCAACAATCTCCCCCTGGAACAGATAATGCCAAAACCCTTCCTTATTCGGGACCTTTATTTTTCATCAGAAGTTCCATTGCTTTTCTTTTAAAATCTTCCTCAAAATCCTTGGAACTTGTATCATCCTCATCCCTGCACAGTGTAAGCTCAAGGAGATCCTGTAGATCTTCAACACTTAGGCCTAGCGCCTGATTCCTTGATATATGCTTCACTTCACCATTGAATCTGAGCAAAGTCAATACCTGGGTCTTTTGATCAGACATCCACTTTAGTATTTTTGAACTCAATGGGTTTCTTGGGAGAGCTTTATTATCTGATGAACTTGAAGTGATTGGCCTGAGGAAGTGAAGAGCAGCATCATGAGCTTCAGACACTCGTATGAATGCTTGTTCAATGATCTTGTTGGCTTCAGCTATATCTGCTTCAACTTCTTTGTCAATCAGCTCACTGTTTGTGATGCCTGCTGATGACTTTTGGCTTACTACTTTAACCTTTTTGGCAAGGGTTTGTAGTTTTGCCAATCTTTCTTTATCTGAAGCTATTTTCTTCATAGCTTCTTCAATCTGTTCAGCTTCTTTGTCCTTTTCTACTCCAGCAGATAGCATTTCTTTCTTTTCTTTTCTCAGCTTTGTGACAAAATCTTCTGCTGTGCTGATCTGTGTTTTGAAAAGTTTGACTTGCTCTTGAAGCTTTTTGTAGTCAGACCTTTTAGGAGAGTTAGAGGCTTTCATCCTCTGCTTCTCAAGTCTTTCATAAGCTTCATCAGTTTGTTGCCTAGACCATTTTGATATGGCTTCAGCAGTGCCTATCTTAGCATCCACTAACTCCCTTTTCTTTCTTTTATACTCAGCAGTGAGATCAGCAATGAGTCTTTTGTACTTACTCCAGTTTGGAGCAGTTTTCTTCTTTGAAGGATCATTTTTGACTTTTTGGATCCTTTCAGCCTCATGCTTCAAAGCTACTAGAGGCCATTCTTTAAACTGGGATTCTTCAGCAGAATAGAACTTTTCTTTCATGATGAAGGCTAGAAGTTGATCTCTCAATCTCTTCTTTTGATCAGCCTTTTCTCTGTCTAGCTCTTGTGCATATTCTTCCATCTGCTTAACCTTTGCAAGGTAGAACTCCAGTCTATTCGCAATGCCTTCTTCGCTTAGCCTTTCTTTCTCACTGTCAACCTTGGCTTTAACTTTAGCTTGCCTTGCTTTTATCTTGAGATAATCATTTATATCTTCTGGAGCTATATAGCCGATGAGTGAGGAGAATTTTCTTTTTGATGGGTCTGCTTCTGTGTAAAACTGTCTCATCTCATCTTTGATGGCTTCTAGTTCCAGTGGATACTTTGCAGCATTTGGATCATGACTACCTTCATCAGCAGTGATTGGCTTTCTTTTTCTTTTTAGGAGCTGTGGTTGTGATATAGGAAGAGATATAGGAAGAATTAGGGCAGTTGTGGATGTCTGACTAACAGTGGTTGAAACAACTGGTGTCTCAACTGCTGTTGTCATTACAACTACTAATGTATTAGTTGTTGTCTTCTGCTTTTGAGCAGGGGATGGAGAATGGGAAATGATATTTGAAGGTGGTGATGGTGGTGGTGACTCATCATCAGGAATGAAGACCCTTCTCCTTTTTGAAGAAGAGGCTGATGATGTTTTGGGTGGATCAGTGGTTTGAGATTGGATGGCAGTGGATTGTGATTGACTAACAGTGGTTGAAACAACTGGTGCTTCAATCCCTATTGTCACTACAGCAGATGTTGTAACATCTGCTGTCTTCTGCTTTATGGCAGGAGGCAGTGGTGGTGTGACTTTGGATGATGGTGGTGGTGGAACAGTAGTTGTGATGGTGTGTGATGAGGTGGTGTGTGTTGATGAGATGGCAGCTGTTTGGCTACTTGCAGCAGTTTTTGTAACTGCTGATGTATCAGCTGTTTTGGGTTTTTCTGGTTCAACATACAATCCATCTTCTATGCCTTTCTTTTTCAACCTGTTTTTCTCCCCCTTTTTGGCATTATCTGCCAGAGGTGTATCCATGAAGAAAATGGCAGATGGAGCTTTCTCACTTTGAGCATTCTGTTGAATGCTGGCCTTTATAGCCTTGATATCAGCTTGAGTATCTTTGAACCGAGATTCAACCATGTTGGTCAGCATTTGCATTTGAAGATCATGCTTTTTAGCAGCCATTTGTTGTTGTTGTTCTAACATGGGTTGAAAAATATTCCAAAGCTCATTTGCAGCAAATGCTTGTGGAGCAGGTGCTTAAGCAGGAGGAGCAGATGGTTGGGCTATTTGAGCTTGTAACAGCTGCTGCACCATATTTTTTATTTCTGCAACTGAAGATTCCAGGTTTTCAACTCTGGCCGTCAATTCATTATATCTTGAATCATCACCTGAATTAACAGGATCATCTGAATCCCCACCAGCAGTGGCTGTATCAATGTTTGACTTAGGAAGTGAATCCCAAATATCATTCATTGATGCCCCTTGTTCTTGGTACTGGGGACTTCTTTCTTCAGCAACCGATAGACCTTTGATGGTACCAGTGGTTATATTTAACTCACTAGTGGTTACCGATGTTGCCATGGAAGAAATTGCCTTCAAGGGAGTCTTAGTTATGAAACAACTGTCTAACTGAAGATCTGTTGATCCATCAGTTGTAGTTGCTGCTCCACTTGAACTACCACCAAGAGTTACTTGTAACTCAAGGGGTGTAACCTCCTCAACTGTTGCTGGGATAGCAGAGGTATTAACATCAGACCTAGTCACTTGTGGAGGTATGCTCTCAGTAATGGGTGATTGAGAGGAACTGGTTTTTGTCTGTGCAATATCAACTGCATGCAACAGGGGTATTATTGATTGTGGCATTATTATTGGTGAGGGTGTGGGGGTAGAAAGAGACATGTCCTTGGGATCAGGACTGTGGAAGATGGATCCGAGTGGATACAGAGCTTCATAATGTGGTGTCCCTGTGCTTACAACCTGACCCTTTTGTGAGGATGCAGGAGGAGTTTTAGGCTGGGGTTGATATCTTTCTACCAACTGCTGTGAGGAAGTAGCAGCAGTGGTTTCTGGTGACTTTTGTGTTGTCACTGGCAGTTGCTCTGGGATCTCATCTTCCATAGTTGCCTTTGTTTTGGGTTTGGTGGGTTTTCTGGATGGTTTTCTTTTGGTCTTTTTGGTGGTGGCAGGTGTGGGTTTCAGAGCAGTGGGTGTGCTACTCTGATCACCTGGAGCAGTGGGCTCAGCAGTGGTGTCTTGAGGGTCAGTGGCAGTTTCTAAAACCTGCTCTGCCTCTTTTGTTTTTAATTTTATTGGTGCCATCATTCTTGAAAAAGTTTCTATTGTTAAACAGTTTATTTTGAATGAGACACCTTGTTTGGGCACTTCTGCCTCTTTCTCGACAAATTTTTGTGCAAAATAGTAACTTAGAAACCTTGGAAAGAGCATAAATGCCTTATTATCAACGTTCTTTACCAAATCATCAAATATTTCCTGGGAGTAGTTATAGTTTTCATTGTTCAAAATCGCATACCCCAGGCATTGGACTTTTGTTGGTATCTCATTGAAGGACGTTGTTTTATTTGAAACACACATGAGCAGTGTGTGGAATAAAAATCTGGGTGCAGAAGGGAAGTAACCCTTTTGTAGGGTGTCCCTGTTTGGTTGTTCTGCATAGCCCCTTTTCATGAAATCCTTTACCAACTCGTCTTTTGTAAAAGAGGTTTTTCCATTTAAATCATCGAGTTTAAAGGTTTCAGAGATGGATTTTGGTGAGATATTTACCTTCTTACCCTGTATTGAGGAGTTGATTGCGACGATGATATCTCCTTGTTTTTCAAGGGTGGCATTTTTCCAGAACTCTCTCTGGGTGTCAAGGTAAATAGGAGCGTCTGCTGTTATCAAAGTTTTGTACTTTGATGCAGAAAGGATGTCAAGGATGGAGTCGAAGGTGTGGTTATCGGTAGGTTTTCTGAGTATACCTACGTAGTTGTGTGGAGATTTGTAGCGAATCTCCGGTGTTTCAGCAGCCATTTGAGTGGCATCTGCTGTTGTGGTGGAAGAAGATGGTTTTGATTTTGATTTCGATTTTGGTTTCGTCATTTTGGATGAAGAATATCGAAGAAGATTTTTGGAGTTATGAGAGGGAAACTGTTTTGTGAAGAGAATGTTTGGAATTCAATTTGACAGTGTAATCCTCTGTTTGGATTTAATCAGGGTTTTATTTAGGGAAAAAAGTGATTGCTGATGTGGCAGCGGTTATTTTGATCTGAAGGCTAAAAACTGACCACATGTCAAACATCTGATGAAATGGAAAAATGATGAAAAACAGTTGTTTTGACAACTACTGATGGATCAAGCATCAGTAGTTACAACGGTAACAAAATGAAACAGTGGATGTATCAGTGGTTGAAACAATGATTTTAACATCAGTGTTTTTGAAGAGCAGAGGTTGACACTTTAGCAGTGGACAGACTTTAGAAAACAGATGTTAAGGCACAACAGCATTTTAGATATAGCAGTGGATAAAAATGAAGATCATATGTTTAACAACTGTTTGTGCAGCAGTGTTTTGACTTTTGAAAAATAATTTTAGCATCTGTTGGTTTAGATGTAGATATTGATTTTTGTCTTTGTGGAAACACAATATCTTATCTATCATCTGTTGAGCACCAAAAATGCTATTCTTAACAAGATACATTTTAGATGTATCATATCAAGATTAAGTTGTCAGCAGCCATCTTCAGAAATTTTGTTCAAGGTTTTGCCATCTGTCTATTATTTTAGACAGTGGTTTAGCATCCCAGATGATGAAGTCTTGCTTTACTTAGAACAACTCATTTTATGTCTAATTACTAGAACATGAGTGTCTTAGTAGTTCAAAAATGAATTTACAAACAATTTCTGATCTGTGACAAACTAAACTTGAGCTTAACATGACCTTGATGCGTGAGTTATTTCCTTTTGACCAGTTTTAAGGATAGTAATTTCACACAAAAATAAGGAGATTACATCCAAACCAGAGATGAACTTTCACTATTAAAAAGGAGTAAAAGTACAAAATACATTTCATAAAGATTAAAATGCATCTGGTTTTATTAAAAGGAAAACACCTTAAAAAATATTAAAGGATGTTTTGGAGCTAATCAAAAGGATCTGACACTCTTTTCAAGTAATGATCAAATTATTCTCAAGTTATTCTGACCATTATTTGGGTCATTTTCTTGTTAATTGATTGTAAATTTCTTTTACGCACAATCACTGGATATGCCATTGTTACCAGAACAATTTCTGTATTGATAAATGCACACAGTTGTATGATGACCACTGAAGATCTAATTCTAACCTCACAAGTGTTTTATGCTAATACTCTTTTCTTTTGATTTCAAAAGTTTTGAGATAGCCACACTTTGAGATCTTTATTCCCCTTTTCCCTTTTTACCCTTATTATTCATATGTTCAGAAATACTCACTAGGAGATTTTATTTTGAACATACCTTGTCCAAAATCACTTTGAAGCAATGTTTTAAGAAATCTGACCATGTTTGAACATGTTTTAGTTCAGATTTCACATTACTTATGATTAGGACTGTTTTGACATTTTATTTTTCTCAATATATGTTAGACAAGGTTGATTTGGTCCTTTTGTAGGCACTCAACATGCCTTTGAACACATGAGAGATTTTGACTAAAGTTTTTCTCACTCTTTTCGATATCAGCAGCATGCAGGTGTTTTAGGTGAACACAAGTTTTGCTGATATGAGGTACATACTTTAGTGTTTATTTAAAAAAACATCACAAATATCGAAACAACAATTGTAATTCATTTTGAAACATTTAACGATCTCATAATTTATCAGATATTTTGCAAATCTGAAAACTATAAGTGACATATGTATGAAAACATTTGTTGTGTGAGATTTGTGTGTCATATGACATCTTGGTTGATTTACAGAGTTTTTGAATAACCAGTTTGATCATGATTTGCTCATTACTCTGTTTTACAACTGAATGCAACCAACCTTAGTATCAATGAATTTTGAGCTGAACTGTTATGTCAAATTGATTGTTAGATCGAATTTGACTGTCCAAGCTCTGATACCAATTGTTAGGATCCGAGGCTGTCATGATTTGTGTTTGTTTGCATAAAACGAATAAGTGCAGCGGAAATGGGTAGCAAACTTTGTAAACACAAACAAAGGAAAGTAGAGATTGATAAACAATTGCTTTTCATTGAATCAAATGATTTACAAATAAGCAAAAGATTACAGTAAAAGCTTACAATCTAAACTCCCCCTCAGCCTGATACACCAGAGTTGGTTGCACAAGATTAAAGGATGAATTGAGGAGAAGAACTCACTCAAAATGATCAAGTGTAACAGTACAGAGTACTGTCATACTTATAGGCAAACCAAACTACTGATATACTTCAGCTGACGTCACCATGATAGTGACATCTAACGACCTAACAAACTACAAATACTGTCCTATACAAACTACTGTTATGTAACATCTGATATTCACTAACATACAAAACATAAGGAAAACTACTGCTTCACGTTCCACTGTTGTAGCCTTAGCACAGATGTTGAGTCTTCAGTGCTTTCTTTAAAGGTGATCAGTCTTTGAGAGGGCAGTGCTTGAGTCTTCAGCAGCACTTAGGAAACAGCAGTAGATAGAGCAACAGAGTTTGTCTTCAGCAGTTGTTAGGTAATCATCAGAGTTTGGTTTATCAGTTGTTGTAGTTGAGCAGCACTTAACATTTATCAGCTGTTAGATAACCACTGTCAAGGGGAGAGATTAGAGTAAGCTGCTGCTTATTAGGAGTCCACTGATGGGATCCGGTTTTGGCTTTATATTATCTGTTCCTCTGTTAGGGTTCAATCCCAACAGTTATAATCTTTTTGTAACATGACATATATTCATGTATAAGCTAGGCGTTTACAAAACACCATGATGTGTATATACTGATCTAACATGTGTTACAATTTGTCTATTCGGAACATGTAATTGCTTAACATGTGGCAAGGGTGAAAACAGTCGACTGGGGCGATGAGTTTAATGGTGAGCTTAGTTAATATCGTAATCTTGTTGTAACCCCACTTGTATACATATGATAACATGTGAGCATCCGTTATAACCCGACTTGTATTCATGTATATGAAAGTGGTTTGCAAGTTAATATGTGTACAAGTTAATATGGAACATACAAGTTAATATTGTAACACCGTATATGGAACATACAAGTTAATATGGAACATACAAGTTAATATTGTATAACGTGTGTTAAGCCTCTATTATAACGTGTGTTAAGACTTCCAGAATGGATGCATAAACTCTAATAGCAACTTAATAACATAGTATACCTGATATAACGTGTGTTAAGCCTCTTTTATAACGTGTGTTAAGACTTCTAGAATGTGTTAAGTCCATACCGTTTTAACATCATGTACTAGACAAAACAAAATAAGAGTCTCACATTACATATTACTAGTAAACGAAAATACATAGTACTAAGAAAATGGTGGAGCTTCCTTTGAAAGTCTGCCTTAGCTTTTCAGCGGCTACCTTTGCTGCCTTAGCTTTCCAACGGTCCCGAGAATTGGATCTTATTTCCCTTAAATCCATCACCGTCCTAATAACAAAAAGATAAGATAACCGTTAAGTCATTAACCAGACATAAATATTAACACATTCATAGCCAGAAATTTTTTTTTCTCAGATAACATCACAAAAAAACAGTTACTATTCAGATCAAAAAGCCCCAAACAAAGCAACCAAACCAACAAACAACAGTTACTATTCAGATCAAAAGCCCAAACAAGAAACCAAACCAAGCACAACTTTTTAACACAAAAAATAAAAACCTGCAAATTAATCTTACACAACTAAAACAACAACTAACAAAGTACACAGAACTAAAAACCTGCAATTAATTCGTCATACCCTAATACATGTCTCTAATACATCGTCATACCCTAATACATATCTCTATAACATGTTACTATGGTTTAGCTGTGAAACAGGAGTTCAGACTATAACACGTGTTACGTTGGTTATGCTGTAAGACAAACTTGGCTTAGCTGTGAAACAAGAGTTCAGACTATAACACGTGTTACGTTGGTTGTGCTGTAAGACAAACGTGGCTTTTCGTTTCTAAAAACAGATGTGCCGATTATTAGATGTCTAAAATTCAGCAACTAACAAAGTACACATAACTAAAAACAACAAGATTACACGTTAAATACGAAACATTAACGGTCTATAATTTGTAATCTATACGAACATTAACGGTTGTTCGTGTTTCACAATAACGGTTGGAATTATACAAACTGTAATTTGTAATCAATAAGACACATTAACGGTCTAATTACAAAAATTAACATCCACACAGTCCCCAAGCTCAAAATTTCAATCATCTAACAAATATTACCCTCGCACATAAAAAAACCCCCAAAATTCTTCTTCTCAAATATGTTCAAAATTTCTAATTTGGTCTAAAAATTGTATTTTATTACCTTGTTTCTTACTTTCTTTCTTATACATTATATTAGAAGCAAAATGAAATAACCAATGTTGTTGGTCCAAAACATGCCAAGATTATAGGCAAAGGTCTACTGGTGTATGTAGAAGCAAAAATAAAACAAATTGACGTTAATAAACCAAACATCAAACAAATTCATCTTCATCTATGTATGAATTTCAACTTAGTTTTTCTAAGATGATATAAATAATCATATTGAACTAATCCACATAATAAATAAAGAAAACATCAAACAAAAAACTTGATGAGAGTATGGATACAATACACAAAGAAATCAAACCCTACAGTTAAACTTCAAATCAAATTGCTTGCTTGATATCAAAGTCAAATATAGAAAAATAAGGGTAATAACTTGATTAAAATAAATCCAACCTTCACATAAGAAGCCGGGTACGCACATCATTTTCATCCATCGCTTCCTGCAAAATCGAGTTCCCAAATCGTCATCAACACAACCTGCAATTTGACACTTCTTCAATTAAAAAAAATTCCAACCTTCACATAATAACTTGGTGGATTTGTCTCCATGGACATTAATGGAGGTAGGATGATATGAAGGAGAAGATGGGTAAATGAAGATATGAGGGAAATTAATGGAGAAGATATCTTGTAATTTTTGCTTTTAAAAAAGAAATAATCGAAAAGAAATATGAGTATGAAAATGAGGTGATGTGCATTAATGAAAATGTCAAATCAATTGGGGAAGATATCTTGGGGGTTGGGTGGATAGATGTACAATTACAAATATACCCTTAAAAGCAAAAACCATAATCAGAATACTATGCATACGTGGAAAGTCCTTGGCCACATGTTGAGTTTGCAAAGTTTTCTAATTTTAAGTGGTTTTTTATAGAGCATTACCCTATACATATACATATACATATACATATATATATATATATATAGTTTTCGAAGGATGATGAATAATAATTTTAATTTTAAAATAATATATAGTATTGTAATATTTTATTATATTAATATATTTTTAATATTTATTTTTAAATTTTAATATATTTTAATTTTTTCTATTTACTTTTAGCTTTTAATGTATTTTTAGCTTTTAATTTTTCCATAATATTTTCTTCTTCTTTTTGAATTTACCTTTACGTTATCAATTAATATGATATTTCTTTAATAAATTATGTTCGTTAATTTATTTTCTAAAACTTAAGTAGGTAGTTGAGCTTACTTTTTACCCTCGATTAATATAAGTTTTACTAAAAACGAATTTATATTCAAAAATAAAGTATATATTTGCTATCGTAAAATGATACGATGATAAACTGAATCGATTCTAACGGTTTGGATTTCTAAACAACATTCTACATTTTCAAATAACGTTTGTTTTACATTATCGTTTGCTCCGTTTCCCCACAACGCGCGACTGAAAAAAACCTAGTTTTCATTAACATCTCGGTATGTTTTTTTTTTTCAAACCGAGTAAACAAAATTCTGTGAGTAGTAACTTGCAAGTAATCAAAACATAAACATACATGTTATGAAAGCTGTCACACATTTTTTAAATAAAGTCACGGAAAGTTTTTTTTTTCAAAAGTCGAACAAGTCAAACATAATTACTTTTTTTATTGTTTTTTATCGTGACAAACCGAACAGATTCCATCCGGACAACTTTAATACTAGTACTAGTATTCGTATTTTTTGATTTTCGGTACTCATTTTATCGGAAACATAGATGTATTCGCGATAATATATCTTTTTGGAACCGTTATTTGTTTTTATTTTTTTTGGTTGTTATACCGGACATGGGTACCATGCCGCTATCCTTATGAATTGAATTGATACACCGAATTCTCACCGTAGCGCGTGAGGATTGTACCTAGTTATAGATAAAATACAAAAAAAACACAAAAGATACCAGAGAATCAAGAACATACATTGATAAAGATTCTCAATTGTACCTTTGCTTGCGCAATAGTGTATCATTTTGGAACCGCTATTTGTTTGTATTTTTCGGTTGCTATACCAGGTATCAGTACCATACCACTATCGTAATGAATTTTGAATCAATACAGAATGAATTCTCAAAGTCGCGTGAGGACTGTACCTCGTTATTAATAAAAGACAAAAAAGCACACACACAATGACACAAAAGATATCAGTCATAAAGGTGAACTGTTTTTTAGCGTTTACCCACTAGTTAACAACAGGTAACTTGTTTTACCTTTTTTTAAGGGTTATTGGATTTTATCACCTCCAACTATTTGCTATTGGCCGTTGTCATCCCCAACTGGCACTTTGAACCCCGCCACCCCCAACTTAACACTTTGTGTGTCCGCTCAGCTCCAAACTAACGAGACACTAACCGGGTTAGTTTTTTTGCTAATGTGGCCATGTTTTGCTGACGTGGCATGGTGATGTGTAAAATTCGATGTATATATTTTTAAATCTGATTAAAAATACAAATAAAAACAATTTTTTATATAAAATCCCAAACCACGGTATGACTAGTGATTTCTGGTAAAAAACCACCGCCAACCACCTGCCACTCCACCAACCACCACCATCACCAACTCCGGCCGTTTTTATGTGATTTCCGGTAAAAATCTAACAACCCCACATTATCTTTGCAATTGATTTGATGATGACAGTGACGGGTTTTGACGATTTCCGTTTTCAAGTGATTGGACTAACCGTAGCTACAAGATCTGGCATTCAATGTGACGCATTCACCACACCTCCCCCAAACACCACTACGATCTAAGGTCGTCATCAATCAAACTCGCACAGTCTCCTCCGTCCACTACCATCCACCTTCCACTTCAAACCCTAACCCTAGAAAAACCACAACAACAACAAAATCAATCATAAACTCATAACATCAGAGTCAAAACCACTACAAACCTCCATTACACCACCAGAACTCACCACCTGCGTCGCGTAGATCTGAAAACCACCGCGATTGTTAGTTACATCTCGGAGAACTTGAGTTCGCGTTGAAGTGTACAATAACTGAGACTTCAGATGCTAGTGGGGGATAGTAGCTAAAGCCGGTGACGATTGGACGGTGTTGTAACGGTGGCCGGAGCTCCGGCAAGAGAGAATGAAGAAGGTACTGGTTGCAGAGAGTCAAAGGAAGATGGCGGAAAGAGAAGAACTATGGTGGTTGTGGCGGTGAGTTCATGGTGGCAGGAGGTTGTGGTGGTGACGGCAGGGTGTGGTGGGGGTGATGGTGGTGGTGGAGTTTTAGGGGGGAGGGGAGAGGATCAGAGGAGGTGGTGACTGGTGACTTGGGTTTTATAAAAAAGATTGTTCTTATATTTATTTTTAATAATTTTTAAAAACAGTTTTTTTAAATATAATATTCACATGACACGTCACCATGCCACGTCAACAAAAACGGCCACGTCAGCAAAAAACCTTAACTGAGTTAGTGCAAAGTTAACAATCTGGTGCCATAACACACTAAGTGTTAAGTTGGGGGTGTCAGACGTCAAAGTGTTAGTTGGAGGTGGCAGCGGCCAATAGCCAATAGTTAAGGGTGATAAAATCAAATAACCCTTTTTTTTAATCATTTAGCCCTCTCGTTTTGTGGTATCCAGGATGCACCCGGTCAACTATCATCATCGTTGGGTCATATCATACCACGAGCCTAGTCTACTCACATCATACCACGAGCCTAGTCTACTCATTATATAGTCTGTTTCATGTTGTACTTTTTTTATTTTTGTTATATACAAACTTATGTATTTTACTTTAGAGTAAATTGTCATTTTGATCCCTGAGGTTTGAATACTTTTGCCATTTTAGTTCAAAACTTAAACCGTTTGTATCTGGATCCCTGTGGTTTCAGTTTTGTTGTCATTTTGGTCCAAAAATAAAATCAGGTGCAATTTTGTCATTTTCCTCAGGAGCAAATCAAGTCATATTTGTTTTATAAAATATGGTATTTATTTATAAAAAAGAAATGATCATTTTGCCCCTACGTAAAATGACAATATAATAGGATTTTATAAGACAAATATGACCTGATTTCATTTTTGGACCAAAATAGCAATAAAACTGAAACCACAGGGACCTAGATGCAAAAAGTTTGAGTTTTGGACTAAAGTGGCAAAATTGACCAAACCACAGGGACCAAAATGGCAGTTTACTCTTTACTTTATTAGGGTTTATTAGGGTGTAGGAAGTGGTTAGACGCTTTGAATAGGTAAACTCTCAAATTGTCCAATTAAATAGTGCCACGTCATTTTACCTATTTTGTTACCTATTGCTAAAAAACGTTGACGGGGGTTAGACACTTTGGAATAGGTAAACTATTTAAAAAAAAATGTATGATTGGTTGAGAAGGCATGGACCCTACCACACCTCTCTCTCTCTCTCCCTTTCCATCCCTCTCCCCGATTCGGTGAAGGTTCACCGAAATCCTTTAGCTTGATTGGTAAACTTATGTTGGCAGTGGTTTACCACTTCGATAAACCAAGTTTACCGTATGAAACCGATGTGACACCGTATACCCTTACTATGCATAATTTGATTTGTTTACAAAGTTAGTGTTCGTTTAACTATTTATTTGTATACAACTCAATTAATATTTCACAAAGAAAATATTAACCCCTCGTTTTATTTAATTAATAAATTGTTTTAAAAATAATTTCACAAATTAATTTTTTAAAAAGAAAACATCTACTACATGACTCCATAAACTAAAGTTTAATTAACAAAAGCTATAATTTTAGAAAATAAGTAAATTGCCAAAATCGTCTCTGAGGTTTAGGCATATTTGTCATTTTCATCCAAAACAACATTTTTGTACAATATAGTCATTCACTTTTGGGATTTTTTTGCCAAAATCGTCCCTGAGATTTGTGATTTTTTGCCATTTTCATCCAAATGTTTGACAGAAAAAATAAAGCAAATTAGATGTTTGGATGAAAATGGCAAAAAATCCCAAAAGTGAAGAACTATATTGTACAAAAAAAATTGTTTGGGCATGTTTGCCAAAATCGTCTCTGAGGTTTGGGCATTTTTGTCATTTTCATCCAAAACAACATTTTTGTACAATATAGTCATTCACTTTTGGGATTTTTTGTGATTTTCATCAAAACATCTGACTTTTTTTGCCAAAATCGTCCCTGAGATTTGTGATTTTTTGCCATTTTCATCCAATGTTTGACAGAAAAAATAAAGCAAATTAGATGTTTGGATGAAAATGGCAAAAAATCCCAAAAGTGAAGAACTATATTGTACAAAAAAAATTGTTTTGGATGAAAATGATAAAAATGTCCAAACCTCAGGAACCATTTTGACAAATTTACTCTTAGAAAATTGACTATATGTCACTCGCAACTTTTTTTATAGCCATTCTATTGACCGTACTTCAACGGTACTTTACGATCGATCATTTTCATTAAAGAAAAAAAAGTAGAAAACACATATTAAATTTTACTCTATAAATAAAGAACCACCCTTTCCCTCTTTGCCTCAATCCCATCATCATCGTTCTCTGCCCTGAAAAATTTGGATCTCCACGTGGTTCCTCCATCGTTAAGAGACAGCTGCAACACTAAAAAGGTAAACCCCTGACTTTGTTTTACTTAAGCGTAAATGAATACCAAAGTTTTGAGTTCAACATCAAATCCCTCTGTTTGGTACGTACCATCTTTCTTGTTTTCTCTAGCATTCTCGTTGCTTTTAGCACTTGATACGTTCTGGGTTTTCCTTAAAACTATTGATGAGTTTGAACGGCCGATAGATCTATATAATTACTTCTATATTTAGGTCTTTTTTTAAACTTTGTTGAACGGTTTCTCCGGCTCTGGCGGTGTTCCTATACAACTTTTAAATAATTAGTCTATACCTTATAATAAAACAAAACAAACTTATGCCACATGGCATGTACTTAGGCTACTAGATGCCACGTGGCATCTAATTGTTTCTCCAATTCTCTCTTTGAGCGGCAAATGAATAGACGTTGTTTCTCTTATTCTTTCCCTCATATTCTAGGGTTTCTCTCATTCTTCTCCTTCCCTCTCTGTCGTCTCTTTACGAATATTCAAAGATCTTCAATCCATCAATTCGAATCAAGGTTAGATTAACAACAGTTCCGATTAAAGATAGTGATTTTATCATTCTAATCTGTTGATAAATGTTCTCATTATCATTTGATTTTGATTTTCAAATCTCCTTTTTAAATCAGAAACCCTAAATCTATTTCACGATTCCACTTTGGCGACTAATCTTTCACCGACTAATCATTTGATTTTGATTTTATCATTCCGTATATATTTTTTCTACAGATTCTGTGAAGAACTTTTGATTTTAATTGGAAACTGTTATCGGTTATGGAGTATTTGATGACGAAATCGGTGAATACGAGAGGTTGATTGGAAAGCGATGTCGGAACTAGCGTCGGATTGTAGGTTCAGTGACGGCGATACGACAAGGTTTTATAGATCTGTATCGTTGAGTAGATTTTGGTCGAAGCATCGCGATGACGTTGGCTGCAATTAACTCCAGAAGGTTTGTTGTTAGATTTAATTTTATTGTGTTTAGATGTGCAGCAAGTACTCAGAAATCAGAATTGTGTGAACTTTTGATTAGGATGGTGCACATATACATGTTGTTGATAGAGCAGGAGACACTCAATTATGACTACATTGATATGCTATGATAAATATGTACATACTGAACTTATTCAGTGTATTTGTATGCAAGTATAATTTATGCATAAAAATCAGATACCTTTACAATGTTTTGACCCTTTTGTGTTCGTTTGGTGACACTCATACAGGTAGCTCTTCTATAGGTTAAATTAGGGCATTTTGCATAGGTTTGTTTGTGATGATTATAAGATTGAAATTATGAAATATGCATTAGTTAGTTTAACGTTCAGGCGTTAACTATGATAAACAAGACTCCCTTTTCATTGTTTGTTTGTAAAACTTGCTATAAGGTATGATCATGTTATAACCAGTTCTTACTTAAATTCATATAACTTTCACGTTTTCCTTTTAACAGCAGGTGATTGATACGTAAGCCGTTTCAGATCGCTTCACGTATTAGGGATTTTCATTCGATTTACTAAGGTATGTTCAATCAGTTGTTTATAATGCTATAATTATTCATGTAATTTTTATTTTTAATAATAGCTTTTAATAACAACTAATAAAAATTGTGTTGATGTCTTCTAGATGGACAATCCCTTATCGCAATGGTACATGTTTTAGATTTAGTGATAAGAGTCATATTTTGATGGCCAATTCAAAATTAAAATCTGGTATGCAAACATTTTTTGTGTAAAATTCAACTTTGTTTTAAAGTTCTATATATAAGGCTTCTCATTTACTTTATTTAACCTCTTCACGCTACAATTTTTTTTGTAGAGATGAAAAACCTATGGGTAACCTGGTGATTTAAAGCGCTTCTCAAACTTTAGTGAGGTAGCACATGAGCTGGTTAATCTTCTTGGGCACATGATATTTTCTTGACGTGTCTATTTTTTTGGCTATGCTTCTTGCAGTTGAACATGCTCTATTCTATAGAGACGAATCTGAGTGATTTTGGGTGGCGGTTATGATACAAGGGATGGTACATTGGTTTATATTATTTCCAGTAGTGATAAAGATCTACAGTTACGAACATGGGTGTTGTCCCTCTCTGATCCAAATATTTACTATGGAAAACTAAAAGGTATGGTCATCTTGGATCCAAAATAGATGGGTTTCAATAAGTAAGTAGGCTATTTGCAAATGACGTATGAAGTTTTTAAAGTTGTGCTATTGGTTATTAAGAATATAATTGATTTAATGTTTTATGTGTATTTAAAAGTACTATTAATGATGCTACAAGAAGGAATTGAGGTGTACTTACTCGGGTCAACGATAGTGTAAAGAAAGTAGAAAGAAGTATATTATTTTAACAATTTCAATATAAGATGTGGTGTTTGATGTCTCACAATTCAAGCGTTTACTCATTTGGTATAAAGTTTCAAGTCGTGTAGATGGTTAGCTATTAGAAGTTTATACCTATTTTTATACGTAAGTGATGGAACATTTCTTTCATTTCAAATTTTATGTCAACACTATTAAATATTATACAATTTACTTTGAGTAATCCGTGTAACACACAGGTACTTAAACTATGTAGTTTATAAAGAAGTATTTAGTGATTTATGATTTTCATGTACCATTTTTATCATTTTTATACATTTATATTGAAAAGTTCTTTCATTACAAAGTTCATCTCAATACCAGTAGATATTATATATCTGTGTTAAGCCACCCGCGAAACTCGCGGGATCTTAGACTTGTAAACAATAATACGAAACCATACAAGTCAAACTAACACACTTAATACTACACCAAAAATGTAAAACTTTATTAGAATTTGGTCTTGCTTAACTAATTTTAATTTTGTTATAATATTTGATTTTAGTTTTGAGTTTGGAAAATTGGACACCTCTAAATCCAATCACAATTGTTTGGCTATGTAATGTTAAGGTTGCTTGATTAAGGAAACATACCAAGACAACTAGTTTAGGTTGGCATGAGCAATTAAAAAATTATAAACCCTAACTGAAAATGTTTTTTTAAACCTTGATTTTGATATTTCTCAATAATTTCAGCATACATACAGATAACTGTAATTGAGATTACATTCTCCATAATACAAGGGATACTTACGACTGGAGATGAGGAATATGGAAAGTTTTACAAACCGTATGCTACTTCAATTGTACAATTTCTAAAGATAGCAATATGTGCTACGAGTGGCCTAGACTACTTTCATAATAAGAGGTAAACACATGTTGGTTATTACATTTCAATTGTTTATTAAGACTAGTGTTTAATTCGTTACGGTAATGATCTTTAATATTATGCACACAAACAAATAGTTCTTGGAATCGGGTTTAAAGCTTGTTCTTATAAAATGACCAAATTCAACAACCCCCTTTTACCCTTTAATAGACGACAATATATATTTTTTTTTGAGATAGTATGTGAAACCTATGCGTATGGTAATCATAAACTAAATCATGTGTTTGCAGAATGGATTCGTACAACCGTCAACCACGAGTACTTGCTGATGTACGGAGGCAATATACGGGTAAGTTAAAAACCATATCTAATCCAGTTATACACTCAATGGTCACACAGTCATGGGCTGTCGGTTTTGGATATGGGTCGTTACTATTCTTATTTACTTGGTTTATTAGAATTTAATTAATGTGTGAATTGGTAAAGGGTTTGACCGAGTTTACTGATGGCGCACGTGGTTAGGGGTGTTCTTCGGGTTTCGGGTTTATCGAGTTTTCAAAGGTGGAAACATAACCCGTTAACCGAACCATTCTAGATTCGAGTTTTATGGTTCTCGGGATTATTGGGTCAGGTTTTATTGGGCCGGGTTCTTCGGATTTTGGGTTAAGCATATTCTTTTTTTAACAATATGCGAAAGGGCTAAATAAATATTACAAGGCTGTATGTATATTTACGATCGATCATGAACTTTAGGGCTGCATTTTTGCTGGTATTAAAATTAAACACAACCATTTGTTTACTTTGAAATTCAAATTAGAAACCATGTGAATTACAAAGTCAGTCAACAATTTTTCCAATCTTATTCTTATATGATAATTCTAAAACTATTTAACAATGTGATCCATAAACCCTTTGATAACCCCATCGTTTACTGTTACAACTAAGTTAGCTTAAAAATATTACCTTAATTCAATCTTTATTATGATCAATATGGAAACACATACTTCTTGGTGGGTAGTGATAAACTTTTAGGAAAAAATAGGGTTTTATTTTAGCAATATAGACCGGGTTATTGTCATCCGGGTTAACCCGAATTCCCGAAAACTAACTCAGTTACCGAATTAATTAACTGTCTTGGGGTTCAGGTATATATGTTAATCGGGTTTTACAGGTTCGTAGTTAATCAAGTCAAGTCTTTTCGGGTCGGGTTTAGTGATTGGGTCTCGGTTAAAAAGTATGTGGTAGAAGAGTTAGTCACTACCATGTCTTTAGGAGAAATTATTTATTTTATTGTTTTTCATGTAACCATGTTGCTTTGTACATGCTATTTATAGTGTTTTGCATATTAACCATTTTTCTATTTGAAACAATAGCTTTTTTTGTTTCTTCCATATTTGAGAATTGAAGCAGTAACACATTCATGAGTTTGAGTGCTTTGTATCTAGCTATTTAGGGTCTGTTTGGTATGGGGTAATGGAATGGACGAAGGAATAGAATGGACGAGGTAATGGAATGGATGAGGGAATGCAATGGATCATTACCATTTCATGTCTTGTTTGGTTACCATGTGTGAATGGAATGAGTTATTATTGTGTATTGTTCGGTAGACAAGAAAAACAGAGTAATAAAATCAGCGGTGAGTAGTGATGGTGGTGGTGGTCGGTGGTAGTGATTGTGGGTGGTTATAGGTGGCGGTGGTGGGTGTCGGCGACGGTGATGGGTGGTGGTGGTGGCGGTGCGGCGGCGACGACGAGTGGTGGTAGTGGCAAGGTGGTCGTTGGTGGTGGGTGGCAGCAAAGGTGGCGGTTGGTGGCGGCGGCGGTTGGTGGTGGCGGTGGTGGCGTCGACGATGGTGGTGGGCGGCGGCGGCGAGTGTCGTTAGCGGTTGGTCGCAGCTGTGGGTGATAACGGTGGCGAGTGGGTGGCGGCGGCGATGGCTGTCGGGGTGAGGTGGTGGCGGGTGGCGGTCGGTGGTGGGTGATGGTGGTGGTGGGTTGTGGCGAAGGTGGTGGACTGTGGTGTTGTTGACGAATGGTGCAAGAGGGGATGGAATGGAAAAAAAACATGGGGGGTGGAAGGAATGATTTTGAGGGAATGGAATGCATTTTGGAATGGGTGATTCCATTCCATTGACCAACCAAACACCCTTTTCTTCATTCCCTCGTAATCATTCATTCCATTCCACCTATCATTCCTGGATACCAAACACTACCTTATAGTCTTTGCATTATGGAATACTTTATTATATCTCATACTTATCCCATGTTTCATTGTGTAGGGTGCTGCTGGGCCTACGCAACCATTGGTTGCATAGAGGCATTCATGCATATAATGAACCGTCCACAAAATTTTACTCCTCTAAGCATTCAACAGTTAGTTGATTGCTATGACGACTATGAAAATCCAGAAGCAGAAGGGGGCAAACCATACGATGCCTTTTAGTACATTGCCTATAAAAATCAAGGAAGAGTGTATAGCGAAACTCATTATCTCAGTAGGAATGGTAACTTTATCCATTGGGGGAATGCACAACTCAAATGGTGTAGAAACTGATTTAAGTTTTAGTATAATAAAACTAATAACACCCCTAACTTAATTTTGTTTGTTGACAGCTACAACCAATGTTTACCATCGACGGATTCGATGCGATTGAGAAAGACGAGGGTCCCTTGAAGCCACCGTACGGTTACACCCTGTGACCGCAAGGGTCGCGTCTAAAATCTTAATAGAGATACATGATCAGGCGGTAAGAAAAGTTTATCAATAATTTGTTTTTAATTGTTATTTATTCTGATTTTTTTTTCTTTCTTCCAGAATCATATTATCCGTTATGCTTGCTGATGTCGACAAGAATCGTAAACTTGATCATAGCGTTTTGATAGCTGGCTATGGGACAAGAATCGTAAACTTGATCATAGCGTTTTGATAACGTTTTGGTTTTACGAGTTCGTAGTTAATCAAGTCAAGTCTTTTTGGGTCGGATTCGGTGATCGGGTCTTGGTTAAAAAGTACATGGTAGAAGAGTTAGTCACTATGTCTTTAGGAGAAATTATTTATTTTATTGTTTTTCATGTAACCATGTTGCTTTGTGAATGCTATTTATAGCCATTTACATAGTAACCATTTTTCCATTCGAAACAGTAGCTTTCTTCCATATTTGAGAATTGAAGCAGTAACATATTCGCGAGTTTGCGTGCTTTGTATCTGGCTATTTATAGCCTTTCATTGTGTAGGATCTTGTTGTTGGGCCTACTCAACCATTGGTTATATAGAGGCTGGCATTAATGCACATAATGAGTCGTTCACAAAATTTTACTCGTTTAAGCGTTCAACAAATAGTTGATTGCTATGACCAGTACGAAAATGAGTTAGCAGAAAGGGGCAGACCACACCATGCCTTTCGGTACATAGCCTATACGAATCAAGGAAGAGTTTATAGTGAAGCTGATTATCCGAGTAGGGATGGTAACTATATCCGTAAGGGGGAATGTACAACTGAAACGGTTTGTAGAAACTGATTTATGTTTTAGTATAATAAAACTCATAACACTCCTAACTTAATTTTGTTTGTTGACAGCTACAACCAACGTTTACAATTGACGGATTCGATGTGATTGAGGATGACGAGACGACCCTTGAAGCCACCGTATGGTTACAACCCGAGCGAGACCCGACATAATTCTGCATCCACTTTAGATAACCCCATTTAAACGTGGCCCGGCCCATAAGGTTGAATATGAGTTATAACTAGGGGTGTTTTTTAGGTTTTTTATCGGGTCGGGTTTTTGAAGATGGAAATATAACCCGATAACCGAACCATTCTAGATTTGGGTTTTATGGTTCTCGGGTTTTATGGAAATTTTAACTAGGTTAGTGTTAAAGGACGTATGGTGTAATGTGTTTTATGAATAAAGAACTGTAACTCTCATTATTGAAGTTAAAGGGCATCCATTGCAACCCGATACAAACATAAAGGATGAAAAATGTATTTTACTCTTTAGAATAATAAGTGTTTTTGGGGTTCTCAAATGAGATAAATTATGGGATTACATGTTTTTTTTAATTCTCAAGTTTATATTTTAGTGATCAATAAGGTTTGTTAACTTTGCTTTTTGGATGGGTGCAAGTGTGCAATGATCACTAATTCATATTCAGTTTGTAGAAATTGTAACAAAACAGAGGACATAGTTTGAAGATAAACGGGTTAATTGTGTTAAATTTGAGAAACTTTTGAAAATTGTTATCGGCTGACCCATTTGAATTTCAAAAGGTTATCAGTTGGCCGGTCTATTCAAGCGAAGAAGAGAGAAGACATAGACGGGGTGTCGTCGCCGGTCATTGATGGTGGTTCGATTGTTGCAGGTTGTCGTTTAAAGATGATATGGTGGTTGAAGAAGAGGATATGAGGGTGGGGTAGGGCTCACAAGTTGTTTTTAAATAATTTATTTAGGTGGCTCCACTTAAGTAAACAGTGTTTTTATTTTTTATAGTAAGGGTGTTTTCGTAATTTCACACCCACTTGTAACACCTCGAATTTTTGCGTCCAATAATGTGTTAACACGTGTTATTTGTTTACACGTGGCATTGATATGAAATAAAGGACTAATTTTGACAAACCTTGAAAGTATATTAAATTCGAGGGTTATAAATGTCAACAAGGGTAAATATACTGTATAGTAACCCTAAATAATGCTTGTACCTTCAAACGAATATATCATAGATCGTACGAAAGCGAAACACGAAAGAAAGTGAGAGATTACAAGCTACAGGGGTTAACTGTGTCAACATGTTTAATTATACCTCTGAGTGACCCTTTAACGTTCCCAAGGCTTTGTAACGGTATTATACACTCACTAAAATATAATATATAAATCTCGCGAAGTTTCGTTATGAAACGAGAAATGTTACGATCGAATTCGTATGAGAAGGGTTAAAAGCGTCAACAGTGAAAGTTAAGGCTTTCCAAATAATTAATAAACTAACCGGGGACTTTATAATGCGGGTAAATAACACGAGGCCCCTATCGGTAAATAACCGAGGGCCAAACCGCAAAGTTACCCCTTCAAACCCGAAAGGTCAGGTAAATCATTACGAAAGATTTCGTTATTAATTACCAGGATTTCGTAATCATTTCAAAAGATTTAAAATTTCTGGAAACCAGGCCTCTCGCGACCCGCGTGATGGTTATGGTTAAGCTGAGGCGGGCCGCGAGCCTCCTCTATTACGCGTCTGTTATTTGAATCTCAGGCGACCCGCATTAAAATGGCATGGAACTTCCATGCGGGTCGCGTAAAACGCCCAGATGCAGAAAGTTGTAACTACTTGCCTTTTGGAGCCTTTGAACGATCAAACACCAATGAATGAGGCATGGGCACCCTACTCGACCCATATCACTTAGGGACACCTGCCCATGATCCATGATCAAATGTAGACTGAGTTGTGATGATCTTGAGGGCTTGTGAACACTATAAATAAGCACATTGGCTCATAACATTCACACAACACAAATCAACTTCTCTGATCATTCTAAGGAGCTCCCAAGCACCCTTCTCTGCTCTATAGGCAAGAAACAACTTCTGTAAGTCGTTCACAATCAATATGGTCTTGCATTTCCATAGTTTTAGCCTATAAACACAACCGTCGTAACTAACGGTTGTCATTACAATAACTTGCAAATGGTTCAGTCTTATGACGAATCAAAAGTGGTTTTGAGTTGGTATTTATGTGGGTAATAAACCTCTAAAAGGGTTCCCCCTGATCACCACTCTAACTATGTCAAATATCGAGTCAAACGCGCACTTAAAAAGTCAACAGAAAGCTATTTTAGCGATTTATGCATAATCTGTAATGTACATACTAAGAAACCTGTTTTGACACTCATAAAATATGATATTAAGTATATAAACTTGTTTGCGCTCGTTTGAATCGACCATTTGCTATATTGACCCGGTTCGGAGCCGAATGTCGCAAAAGTTTGACTTTTGCATTGACTTCAGTTCTGACCCGTTTTAGTGAGGTATAGATATACCTTAGGACTCTCTTAGGACCAGGTTACATGATGGTATAAACCTCTGTGATCGGTTCATGAGTTATCCGAGTCTTTTACGCATTTCCGTTAATCGCCTAAAAGTTGACCGTAACGCCATTTTGAAAATAAAACGAGTATTTCGGACACGTGAACGGACCAGAACCTTGCTTAGTAAATTATAAGCATGTCCTTAAAGCTTCACGTCAATCCGAGGTCTAGAATGAGAGTTATGCTAAATGGCGCATTTAAAGTAAACTTTAGTAATTAACGGCGCAATTAGCATAACGACCATCTAAACCAAGATTTCGTCACCAAAACTTTTACCCACTGTATTAAAATAATATTTTGGGAATTTTAAAGATTTTTAATAATTTTTACCTTGCTCATAACCTGCGGTTATGGCTACGGTTCGGTAAATACCGAATATGCCCTTTTCGGCCAAAACATGAGTTCTACAAGGTCTTTTGACCCGATTCCAGTTGCTACTGGTTCCAAATAATAAATAAAGTATTTTAAGCTTTATAAGCTGTTCGGGAAACTCAGATTTCCTATAGAACTCGAAAAGCCATTTTAAAAGTCTTTAAAATGACCGAAAAACCCCTACGGGGCATAATATTAACTTAAACTCGTTACGGGCATCACGGAAGGTATCCTACTGATACCACAACCTCTTTAAGGCATATTGACTTAGGAAATAAGCGTACGACTCTCATGGTTAACCGTTTCGCCTATTGCGCGCACGATTCGGTTTATGAAACTAGTTTTCATAAATTAGCCGATACAGGTCAAATTATATTATTTGAACCCCAAATTCCAGAGTGTGAACCATAAACCCATATAAAACAAGTCTCTGAACTTGTTGGGTCAGAATCACACTCCATTCTCGGTTTTCGCCTTTTCGCGCGATTAAACCATATCTATATATATATCGGAACCAACCGGTCTAGGCTACGGCCATTATAACGACTCGTTAGGATTCTAAGAGGTTAATTAAAACCTTCTTTCCAGATTAGGAGCCCCAGTAAAAGCTATCGGTCATTTAATCCAAATTAAGGAAATATACTTGCAAAGGTAAATACTTTAACTTATTTCCCCTATATGGGCTTGGGTTACGGTATATTAATACCGCTTGATTGAGCATTGTATTCTTCCATCGCTTAGGTGGTTAATTAAATAATATGATCGGCTCATTTAAACAGTTTTGTTTCTTAAAAGCCTTTGGGGGGTTTAATGACCGTTGTCCCGGATATCCTTGGCATCATTTTACGAAATGGCCACGACCATCGACATCCCGGTGTAGGCGTACACCCGGTATATATTGTCGACATTAAATTAAAAGACGTAGCCGTTGGTTTTTATACTACGGTTTTACGCAATGTGGTGTGTCTATAAATCTTTAACCCGGCACGACCCGGGCTACTGAACGCATAAAAGAACATGTAAAACGTTCACAAGATTTTAATAATTTTCCCAAGTTATAAAAGAGTTTGTGCCTTGTGCATTCAAATCAATTTTAACAAACATTTTCAAATGTGTCAGTTGAATGTATTTACCAGTGTAAACTGACGTATTTTCCCCAAAAAGATTAAGTGCAGGTACTATACGAAATGGGCTGGTATAGGCGTCCTAAGCATCGTACATAGTCTCGCAAACTCGATGCTGCATCTGAATGAACAATATTTATTACTTTTTGATCCGCTGTGGATATATTCAACTTCTGTAATACATTTGATATTACAACCAGATGTTGAAGTTTATATAATTATCTTAAGCTTCCGCTGTGCATTATATAATTGTGTGGTTTGACTATATTGTTGCCAACATCGTCACGGTAATCCCCCACCGGGCCCACCGGTGAGACACGTGGAAATCGGGGTGTGACAGGTTGGTATCAGAGCCAACATTGAGCGAATTAAACACTATCCTAATGTGTTTAATCTCGATGACACAATTGCACATACTTGAGTCTAGACAATAACTTAGGACAAATTCGGATTAATACTCCTTTTTGTCTTTATTTTCCATTCAATTTTTTTTAAATAAGTTTTGGAGCAGGAAAATGCCACCTGTTATATTCCGAGGAAGAGGAAGGGGAAGAAGAGGCAGAGGAGAAGTCGTGACACATCAGGATAACGAAGCTGGACCATCTGGTACAAGACATCCTTCGATGACACGGAGCGAAGAGCCACAATGACGAAGAGATCTCTACGAACCCGCGAGGCATTCCACCTCACACAGCTCGACGCCATCTTATCGGCACTCCTTTGGACCAAACTCAGAGAATGATCCCAACAACCCACAACCTTCCTTCATACCTCTACAACGTTCGGTATCGCACCGAAATTACGACGACCCTACTCCATACTACATAGGTCAGTTTAATCCGGCTGACTACATACAGGAACCTTCAGGCTTTGTTCCATTAGGGCCACAAGATCATTTCTCCGAGGACCATATGGATGAAGATACTGATCCAACTGAACCTGCTCGTGGTACGCCCACGCATCCGATAGAAGTCTCTGATGGGTCATCCTTCTATGGCACACCCTATCAGGGACCAGACAGTTTCCAAGCGTTGTTTGACCGACATGAGTGGTACTACACGCCACCTCAACAGACATCTCAACAACCGCGACATCCACAGGATCCCTCTGAGGATTCACGCTTTGAGGCAGTTACGCCACCACCTCCGCCACCGGCGCAACCAGTAATGCCTGATCCGCCGAGGCGTAGGAGGACAAATGCTCGTATGTCTACACGAGGAGGAGGGGGTATCCACTTCAGCACTCCTCGACATTCTAGTAGTAGCCACTATCCGCCACTACAAGAAGAAGGACCTTCAAGTCCTATACAGGAGGCGAACTCCTCACCAGCTGCACAAAATTCACCACCATTTGGGTATGACCAACCCATACCTGCTTACACGGGTCCAACGGCTTACAACCCGTTCGAACCGTCACAAGCACAATACAACTACGGCTATGAGCGCGACCCATATGTGGTGTCGGCAAGATATAATGCGCGCTACCCTGACAGAGCACATGGAAACATGGGACCACCGGACTACTCAGCTCATGGGTATCCAATACCTCCCAGACCTCCAGCTCCGCAACAAGCGCCACAACCACGATTCTCTCCTCCTGAACAGGAAGAAATACTCCATCGACTAGATCGTGTGGAGAGAGAGTTCGAGGAAGAAAAGAAAAGCCACCGAGGATTTCTCAAGGGCTTGGCAAACCTACTAAAGGGCAAAAAGAAGAAACGTGACCACTAGCCCTTAATAATTGTACTAATGTAATTTCTACTTTGAAATAAGTCCCTGCGTGGACACTTATTGTATTTCAGTCCCTACGCGGACTTATCTTTTAGTCCTTGCATGGACACCTATCTGTGTTAGTCCCTGCGTGGACTTGTCACTTATTTTAAAAACCTCTATGGAGGTATGTACTATTTGAAAGACCCGTTTAGGGCAATATGTAATTGTATTTGAGATTATGGAATGTATGTTATGAGTTTTGTTTTAATATGTATAAAATAAATCAAAACCATTCATTTTATATTGATCTGCCTAGATAAAGAATCTTAAAAGGTGAAACCTAGTTTGGTGTCTTTTAAGATCCAGTCAAGATGGTACGACCTAATTGAAAAGATTCTGATTCCCTGTTAACCTCTGTACGCATGTTAACAATCATGGCAGATGTGATTCGTTAAAATCACGCACGTCATTCTTATACGATAATCCTTTAAGGATTTCAAAACCCAACTAAATGATTTATAAATCGTGGGTTAAATCACCAATGAAGGTGATCAATATTATTAAAACATCCATTAGTGATGTAATGCCTACGGGCCAATATTATTAAAACATCCATTAGTGATGTAGTGCCTACGGGCCAATATTATAAAAACGTCCATTAGTGATGTAATGCCTACGGGCCAATATTATTAAAACATCCATTAGTGATGTAGTGCCTACGGGCCAATATTATTAAAACATCCATTAGTGATGTAGTGCCTACGGGCCAACTTTATTAAAACATCCATTAGAGATGTAGTGCCTACGGGCCAACCATATTAAAACATCCATTAGAGATGTAGTGCCTACGGGCCAACCATATTAAAACATCCGTTAGAGGTGTAGTGCCTATGGGCCGTAATAATTGTCTTATAACGACAAAAGGCAGTGGTGGTCTATGACTCCCTGTCAAAAAGAGATAAAAGAACTACGGTTCAAATCTCTATGCCTTTGATTCTCTGAAATCTCGGCTAAAATTATAAAACATTCTCGTGATTAGGCTTTGTGCCGCCAATACTATTTATATAGCTGAAATAGGATATATTCAAATCCTAATATGTAATGAAATAATAAGTTAACCAAATATGGTTTCTGTACCGTGGTTGACAAATTGTCATAAAAGACAATTATAATAATCTCCTGAATAAAATTTTGTTATCTTCTGTAACAGATTCAAGTTACAATGGCGGATCCCAACGGAGAGAATAGCCATACTAATGAAGATGACTACGACAATACGCCAGTGCATTTGACAGGCGCACAACTAAAGGCTCTGATTGACAATGCTGTTCAGGCAGCTCTTGATCGTCAATATACTGAGTCTCAAGGCAGAACCGTGTCAAAACCACCCTCTAAACCAAAGACACACTCCAAACCACCCTCTCAACCCAAGAAAGATGACGACAAACACTCGTCCACTGAGAACAGCGTTCATTGCGATAGAGAATACACTGATGCATCAAATGCTAAGGGTTGCACCTACAAATACTTTGTATCTTGTAAGCCCCGGGAATTTACAGGGGAAAAAGGTGCTGTTGATTGTATCACCTGGCTAGATGAGATGGACACTATTGTGGACATCAGCGGGTGTGCAGCGAGGGATGTGGTGAAGTATGTGTCCCAGTCATTTAAGGGCGAGGCCCTGGCATGGTGGAGAGCGTTGGTGCAGGCATCTGGTAAGTCTGCTTTGTACAAGATGACATGGGAGGAATTTATTGCTCTCATTAAGGAAAACTACTGCCCTCAGCATGAGGTTGAGAAGATCGAGGCTGACTTTGTGTCACTGGTAATGACGAACCTGGACTGCCAGGCATATTTGACGAGCTTCAATACGATGTCTCGCCTGGTCCCATACCTTGTGACACCAGAACCCCGAAGAATCGCCCGTTTCATTGGGGGCTTGGAGCCCGCGATAAAGGCGAGTGTAAAGGCCTCTCGGCCGACGACCTTCAGGTCAGTTACTGACCTCTCCTTGTCTCTCACCTTAGACGCTGTCTGTCTGAGGACACTAAGGAGCAAGGAGGCTGAGAAGAGAAAACGTGAGGATGATACCTCACGAAGATCAGGGAAGAAGCACCGTGGAACCGGTGAAGGCAAAAGAGGGTCGGAGGCAAAGAAAGATGGGCAAGCTAGTGAAAGGCCCAACTGCAAAATCTGCAAGAAACCCCACTCTGGGAAGTGCAGATTTGCATCAAACTCACAGTCACAATCAAAGACTCCTTCCTGTGGACTATGCAAGTCCAAGGATCATAAGACTGTGGAGTGCAAGAAAATCAAGGACGCAACCTGCTTTGGTTGCAATGAAAAGGGGCATATCAAGAGTAACTGCCCTAAGTATGCCAAGAAGGCGGAAGAGACAAAGAAGTCAAATGCGAGAGTTTTTCGCATGGATGCAAAGGAAGCGGTCCAGAACGACAATGTGCTTAGAGGTACTTTTCTCGTAAATAATATATTTGCAAGAGTACTATTCGATTCTGGCGCTGATAAATCCTTTGTAGACCAGAAATTTTGCCAACTACTAAATATGCCTATCAAAACCCTTGATGTGAAATACGAAGTAGAGTTAGCAGACGGCACGATAGAAACCGTCTCAACTATTCTAGAAGGATGTGAAATGTCCATTAGGAACCATTCTTTTCCTTTATCTCTACTTCCCTTCAAATTAGCGGGTTTTGACATTGTGCTAGGCATGGACTGGTTATCCCATAACCAGGCCCAAATCATTTGCGGCAAGAGGCAGATAGTTTTAAAGACTCCGAGTGGAGAATCTCTTACCATTCGAGGAGATACGCAGTACGGGTTACCCGAGGACGTATCTATGCTTAAAGCTTCAAGGTGTTTGAACAGAGGCTGTGTAATTTACATGGCTCAGGTGATAATAGAAGAGCCTAAGCCGAAGATAGAAGATCTTCCTGTCATTTCTGAATATCCTGAGGTTTTCCCTGAGGAACTACCTGGGTTGCCACCAGATAGACAAGTGGAGTTCAGAATAGACATCATTCCTGGAGCAGCTCCGATAGCAAGAGCACCTTACAGGCTAGCTCCAACAGAAATGAAAGAACTGAGGACCCAGTTGGATGAACTGCTGGCGAAAGGTTTTATCAGACCTAGTTCATCTCCCTGGGGAGCACCAGTCCTATTTGTAAAGAAGAAGGACGGATCGATGCGGTTGTGCATCGACTACCGAGAGCTAAATAAAGTTACCATAAAGAACAGATATCCTTTGCCAAGGATCGATGATCTGTTCGACCAGCTGCAAGGAGCAAGCTATTTCTCAAAAATCGACTTGAGGTCGGGTTATCATCAGCTAAGGGTCAGAGATGAAGATGTACATAAGACAGCATTTAGGACTCGCTATGGTCATTACGAGTTCCTAGTGATGCCTTTTGGGCTCACGAATGCACCGGCTGCGTTCATGGATCTCATGAATCGCGTCTGCAAGCCGTATTTGGATAAATTTGTCATAGTCTTCATCGACGATATCCTTATATATTCCAAGAACCAAGCTGACCACGAGAAGCACCTCCGTTGCATTCTCGAATTACTACAGCGTGAGAAACTCTACGCCAAATTCTCGAAATGTGAATTATGGCTACGAGAAGTTCAATTTTTAGGACACGTTGTGAGTGAGCGTGGTATTCAAGTAGATCCCGCTAAGGTAGAGGCGGTCATGAACTGGCAAGAGCCAAAGACGCCTACCGAAATTCGTAGTTTCCTAGGATTAGCAGGATACTACCGGAGGTTTATTGAAAATTTTTCAAGGATTGCTGCGCCCTTGACTTCCCTAACCAAGAAGAAAGAAAAGTTTATTTGGGGCCCAAAGCAGCAAGAGTCCTTCGAAGTACTGAAGCAAAAGCTAAGCAACGCACCTGTGTTGACACTACCTGAAGGTACAGATGAATTCGTAGTTTACTGCGATGCATCACACACAGGCATGGGGTGTGTGCTTATGCAGAAGGGCAAGGTGTTTGCCTATGCTTCAAGGCAATTAAAGGTGCATGAAAAGAATTACACCACCCATGATTTGGAGTTGGGTGCCGTTGTATTTGCACTAAAATTGTGGAGGCATTACCTTTATGGTATTAAATTTGTGATCTATTCTGATCACAAAAGCCTCCAGCACCTGTTCAACCAGAAGGAGTTGAACATGAGGCAGCGCCGTTGGATGGAAACCTTGAATGACTATGATTGCGAGATCAGGTACCATCCCGGCAAAGCGAATGTAGTCGTTGATGCCTTAAGCAGGAAAGAAAGGGTAAAACCTATTCGAATCAATGCCAAGAGCATTGAGGTCAAGAACAATTTAATTGAAAGGATTTTAGCTGCACAGCGAGAGGCTGTGTTGGAAGCTAATTATCCTAATGAAAAGTTAGGAGTAACTGAGGAGCAGTTGACTCTTAGCAAGGATGGAATCCTTAGACTGAACGGACGTATATGGGTTCCGATTTATGGAGGACTACGAGATGTTATCCTCCAGGAAGCCCATAGTTCCAAATACTCAGTCCACCCTGGAGCGGACAAGATGTATCAAGATTTAAAAGCAAACTATTGGTGGATAGGCTTGAAAAAGTCTGTGGCCGCCCACGTAGCAAAGTGCTTGACTTGTGCTCAAGTCAAAGCCGAGCACCAAAAGCCGTCTGGCTTGCTACAACAGCCTGAACTTCCCGAGTGGAAGTGGGAATGCGTAACTATGGACTTCATAACCAAGTTACCCAAAACCAGAAAAGGAAACGATACAATATGGGTCATAGTCGATAGGCTGACTAAATCAGCTCACTTTCTACCCATCAAGGAGACGTATAGCTCCGATATGTTAGCCCAACTTTATGTTGATAAGATTGTAGCCTTACACGGCATACCTGTGACTATTATCTCGGACAGGGATACCAGGTACACGTCTCATTTCTGGAAGAGTTTCCAGCAATCTTTGGGCATGCGTTTAAACTTCAGTACGGCTTACCATCCACAGACGGACGGTCAAAGTGAGCGTACTATCCAAACGCTAGAAGACATGCTTCGTGCATGTGCGATCGATTTAGGTGGTAACTGGGATAAGAATCTACCCCTGATCGAATTCTCCTACAATAATAGCTACCACACCAGCATAAAGGCTGCGCCTTTCGAGGCATTATACGGTAGGAAATGTAGATCGCCTGTTTGTTGGGCGGAAGTAGGAGAGGTCCAATTATCAGGACCAGAGATTGTTTTCCAGACAACGGACAAGATTGTCCAGATCCGGGAACGTCTCAAGGCTGCCCGCGATAGGCAGAAGAGCTACGCTGATCCAAAGCGTAAGGATTTTCACTTCGAAGTGGGTGAAAAGGTATTACTTAAGGTGTCACCCTGGAAGGGGGTGATGCGTTTCGGCAAGAAGGGCAAGCTGAGTCCGAGATACATAGGACCTTTTGAGGTCATTGAACGTATCGGATCAGTTGCCTATAAGTTGAACTTGCCTGAAGAGCTCAGTGGAATTCACAATGTGTTCCACATCTGCAATCTCAAAAAGTGCTTCGCCGATGAATCATTGGTGATTCCACACACAGATGTGCATATAAATGAGAGCTTAAAATTTATAGAAAAACCTTTGTCGATTGAGGATCGACAGGTGAAGAAGCTTCGAAGAAAGCACGTACCGATTGTAAAAGTCAAATGGGATGCTCGTAGAGGTCCCGAATATACGTGGGAAGTCGAAGACACAATGAAAGAAAAGTACTCCTATTTATTTGAGTAAATCTCGGGTCGAGATTTATTTTAAGGGGGTGAGGATGTAACACCTCGAATTTTTGCGTCCAATAATGTGTTAACACGTGTCATTTGTTTACACGTGGCATTGATATGAAATAAAGGACTAATTTTGACAAACCTTGAAAGTATATTAAATTCGAGGGTTATAAATGTCAACAAGGGTAAATATACTGTATAGTAACCCTAAATAATGCTTGTACCTTCAAACGAATATATCATAGATCGTACGAAAGCGAAACACGAAAGAAAGTGAGAGATTACAAGCTACAGGGGTTAACTGTGTCAACATGTTTAATTATACCTCTGAGTGACCCTTTAACGTTCCCAAGGCTTTGTAACGGTATTATACACTCACTAAAATATAATATATAAATCTCGCGAAGTTTCGTTATGAAACGAGAAATGTTACGATCGAATTCGTATGAGAAGGGTTAAAAGCGTCAACAGTGAAAGTTAAGGCTTTCCAAATAATTAATAAACTAACCGGGGACTTTATAATGCGGGTAAATAACACGAGGCCCCTATCGGTAAATAACCGAGGGCCAAACCGCAAAGTTACCCCTTCAAACCCGAAAGGTCAGGTAAATCATTACGAAAGATTTCGTTATTAATTACCAGGATTTCGTAATCATTTCAAAAGATTTAAAATTTCTGGAAACCAGGCCTCTCGCGACCCGCGTGATGGTTATGGTTAAGCTGAGGCGGGCCGTGAGCCTCCTCTATTACGCGTCTGTTATTTGAATCCCAGGCGACCCGCATTAAAATGGCATGGAACTTCCATGCGGGTCGCGTAAAACGCCCAGATGCAGAAAGTTGTAACTACTTGCCTTTTGGAGCCTTTGAACGATCAAACACCAATGAATGAGGCATGGGCACCCTACTCGACCCATATCACTTAGGGACACCTGCCCATGATCCATGATCAAATGTAGACTGAGTTGTGATGATCTTGAGGGCTTGTGAACACTATAAATAAGCACATTGGCTCATAACATTCACACAACACAAATCAACTTCTCTGATCATTCTAAGGAGCTCCCAAGCACCCTTCTCTGCTCTATAGGCAAGAAACAACTTCTGTAAGTCGTTCACAATCAATATGGTCTTGCATTTCCATAGTTTTAGCCTATAAACACAACCGTCGTAACTAACGGTTGTCATTACAATAACTTGCAAATGGTTCAGTCTTATGACGAATCAAAAGTGGTTTTGAGTTGGTATTTATGTGGGTAATAAACCTCTAAAAGGGTTCCCCCTGATCACCACTCTAACTATGTCAAATATCGAGTCAAACGCGCACTTACAAAGTCAACAGAAAGCTATTTTAGCGATTTATGCATAATCTGTAACGTACATACTAAGAAACCTGTTTTGACACTCATAAAATATGATATTAAGTATATAAACTTGTTTGCGCTCGTTTGAATCGACCATTTGCTATATTGACCCGGTTCGGAGCCGAATGTCGCAAAAGTTTGACTTTTGCATTGACTTCAGTTCTGACCCGTTTTAGTGAGGTATAGATATACCTTAGGACTCTCTTAGGACCAGGTTACATGATGGTATAAACCTCTGTGATCGGTTCATGAGTTATCCGAGTCTTTTACGCATTTCCGTTAATCGCCTAAAAGTTGACCGTAACGCCATTTTGAAAATAAAACGAGTATTTCGGACACGTGAACGGACCAGAACCTTGCTTAGTAAATTATAAGCATGTCCTTAAAGCTTCACGTCAATCCGAGGTCTAGAATGAGAGTTATGCTAAATGGCGCATTTAAAGTAAACTTTAGTAATTAACGGCGCAATTAGCATAACGACCATCTAAACCAAGATTTCGTCACCAAAACTTTTACCCACTGTATTAAAATAATATTTTGGGAATTTTAAAGATTTTTAATAATTTTTACCTTGCTCATAACCTGCGGTTATGGCTACGGTTCGGTAAATACCGAATATGCCCTTTTCGGCCAAAACATGAGTTCTACAAGGTCTTTTGACCCGATTCCAGTTGCTACTGGTTCCAAATAATAAATAAAGTATTTTAAGCTTTATAAGCTGTTCAGGAAACTCAGATTTCCTATAGAACTCGAAAAGCCATTTTAAAAGTCTTTAAAATGACCGAAAAACCCCTACGGGGCATAATATTAACTTAAACTCGTTACGGGCATCACGGAAGGTATCCTACTGATACCACAACCTCTTTAAGGCATATTGACTTAGGAAATAAGCGTACGACTCTCATGGTTAACCGTTTCGCCTATTGCGCGCACGGTTCGGCTTATGAAACTAGTTTTCATAAATTAGCCGATACAGGTCAAATTATATTATTTGAACCCCAAATTCCAGAGTGTGAACCATAAACCCATATAAAACAAGTCTCTGAACTTGTTGGGCCAGAATCACACTCCATTCTCGGTTTTCGCCTTTTCGCGCGATTAAACCATATCTATATATATATCGGAACCAACCGGTCTAGGCTACGGCCATTATAACGACTCGTTAGGATTCTAAGAGGTTAATTAAAACCTTCGTTCCAGATTAGGAGCCCCAGTAAAAGCTATCGGTGATTTAATCCAAATTAAGGAAATATACTTGCAAAGGTAAATACTTTAACTTATTTCCCCTATATGGGCTTGGGTTACGGTATATTAATACCGCTTGATTGAGCATTGTATTCTTCCATCGCTTAGGTGGTTAATTAAATAATATGATCGGCTCATTTAAACAGTTTTGTTTCTTAAAAGCCTTTGGGGGGTTTAATGACCGTTGTCCCGGATATCCTTGGCATCATTTTACGAAATGGCCACGACCATCGACATCCCGGTGTAGGCGTACACCCGGTATATATTGTCGACATTAAATTAAAAGACGTAGCCGTTGGTTTTTATACTACGGTTTTACGCAATGTGGTGTGTCTATAAATCTTTAACCCGGCACGACCCGGGCTACTAAACGCATAAAAGAACATGTAAAACGTTCACAAGATTTTAATAATTTTCCCAAGTTATAAAAGAGTTTGTGCCTTGTGCATTCAAATCAATTTTAACAAACATTTTCAAATGTGTCAGTTGAATGTATTTACCAGTTGAATGTATTTACCAGTGTAAACTGACGTATTTTCCCCAAAAAGATTAAGTGCAGGTACTATACGAAATGGGCTGGTATAGGCGTCCTAAGCATCGTACATAGTCTCGCAAACTCGATGCTGCATCTGAATGAACAATATTTATTACTTTTTGATCCGCTGTGGATATATTCAACTTCTGTAATACATTTGATATTACAACCAGAGGTTGAAGTTTATATAATTATCTTAAGCTTCCGCTGTGCATTATATAATTGTGTGGTTTGACTATATTGTTGCCAACATCGTCACGGTAATCCCCCACCGGGCCCACCGGTGAGACACGTGGAAATCGGGGTGTGACACCACTTAATACCAAACACTAACTCTTATCCACGCTAGGGAAACGAAATTGTAAAAGTTGACGACTATAGCTGTAATTTTAGAAAGTTAGGGACTAAAGGTGAAAATGGAGCAAACCACAGTGACTATCCGGGCATTTTTCCAAATTTTTAATATAACCGAGCTACGGTTACAGAGATTACTCTTCTGAAAAAACCACGGAGATAATTCAGAAAACCCAATAACAATCACAAAAAGTTAAGCACATTGGGAGCAATAACGTACCGGAAAACGGTGGGGGTATGAAAAAACCAAACAATTTCGCTAAACCCTGAAAATAACAATAAATTAATGAGCAAACAAACAATTAAACACATCGATTGGATAAACAAAAACCTAATTAACAGCCAAATCTTCAAATAACGATCAAGGTAGTCAGAGAGGAACATGCAGTCGAATGGGAAAAAGGCTTATAAGGCTAGGGGGTATTAGGGGTGGGATATGGTTGTGACACCCAACTATTTAGGCTGTACCGTACAAATGTAACACGTGTCATGAATAAATAAAAAGGTTGTATTTGACTGATTTTGATATTTATATGTGATATTTAATGTGTTGGTGAATCCAAACATTGATAAAAATTATGTTGGCAACAATAAGATAAACGCTTATCGCGTAACGAATAAAATGCGAAACGAACGTCGGTGAGCACCCGATCAATGTTAAAATCCTAAAAATAGTCTGTTATGATTAGAATGGTAATTTTAATCATGTACGGAAGGAAAAATAAATTAAAACACTAAGAAACTCTGTTTTTCGAGTTTGAGCGTACCGCGCGATACTGCGCGTATCTGACAAAATACTGTCAACGCAGCCAGTCAAGGCAACTGGTAATTATTTCAGTAATATTTTAGTGTGACTATTTTTATAGAATGATAAAAATAATTTAAAACGCACTAAAACGGGATTAAAACGCAAGATAAAATACCTGGTATCCAGATAAATACCAGTTTTTGGTCTAGAATATATATATGTATATATATACGGATATATGTGTGTATTATGAGAGTTGGAACATGTGTTGATTAGAGAATTCTTTCTCTCTCCTCTCTCACACACTCACTGGTTAATACAAGAGGTGCATGATGACTAATGTTCATCAAATCTTCTATAATCTTCTCATTTCCAAGAAACCAATTTCAAAAACACAATCTCATTCTCTCTCTCTTGTTCACGGCTGAACACACACAAACACACACTAAATTTCGAAAATATTGAAGATCCATATTCATACAAGATCCATTTTAAGGAGATTTCAAGTCCATTTGAAGGTTTAAAGGTGTTTTCAAGAAGATTCAAGCTAGAACTGTTAGTGCATTAATGTCTATCGCCTTCGTCAACCCGAGCCGTAGCGAGAAACCGAAGAAATCAAGCTCTTATTGTAATATTTAGATAGAATTAGCAAGGTGGCATTTTGGTAATTAATGAGAAATCTCATTAATTCCAAGGCCTATAAATAGGAGCTTTAGATTTAATGTTTAAGACTTTTGGCTCCATTTGAAGATTTTAGAGATCCAAGTCTAGAGAGAGAAAGTCTAGAGGCCACGAAATAATGAACTTCCAATGGACTACAAACAATGAAGTTCACTTGGGCTTTGCTTATTAAAGATTGGGCCGAGATTTACACATAACAATCTTGTAACTGTTGTTGATATATGATCTTTCAAAATTCTATAATTGGGTCACACACTTTGTATACTAACACTTTATTCTTTTTGAACCAAATAACCCACTAGCCGCCCATTCCAAGTAAAAAAAACTGATTGGGCCAATACTATGACATTTAACTATGATTCGACCACTTGTTTTTAAATCTCAAACACTTTTAATGGGTCGGTGCCAAATGTATGATTGGGCCGATAAGTGATTCACAATGATTGGACCTTTAAACTCAATGTGGTTGACATTTTTTCAAAACATTCAATTTCATTTGACCAAAAATGTGGTGAACAGAATATCGATAACTTTGGCCGACAATTTGATTGACCTTTAAAATCACTAACTAATGATTGGGCCGTAAAAAAATATTGAACACACAAGTCTTATTATTGGACCGCTAACACTTTTAATCACATGCACTTATGAAAAATCAATTACTACCTCGTGCAAACTGACAATGTTATTTAATTTGATTTTATGATTGGGCCATTTCATCCATTAAGCCGACAATTTCTATAAACAATTGGCCGACAATCGGTTTTTTTAAACAACTCCCATTGGACCCACTATATATCTTTTGACTAAAAGATCAAACCCAAATCACATGCAATTCGACATAAACCACATGATCTTTTATTCCCTATGTACTGACACCTTGTTAGTTAAATCACACAACCAAGTATGATTGGACCAAACGAGCGGACTCTGTTTCGTCAGAAAAGCGGACTTGATTAGTCTTATAAGCGGACCTAATGATGTGAGCGGACCACAAGAGCGAATCACTTTGTTCACAAAAGCAAACCTTTTGAGCGAACCAACTTATGTGTCAATAAGCGGACCACAAGAGCGGACTTCAACCTTGTCAGAAAAGCGGACCAGATTCACATTTGGAGCGGACCTATTTGATTTGAAGTGGATCTATCAAATTAAATGGACCATTGAAGCGGACCTATGACAATTTGGAGCGAACCTAACACACTTTGAAGCGGACCAAATGAATTTTGGAGCGGATCTGTCAAATTTGAAGCGGATCTGCTAAAAAAATGTCCAAATAAGCGGACTTGAAGTGTCAAATGAGCGGATCTACTAACTGACCGAAAAAGCGGACCTACTTCCGAAGATGATTTCACCCATTTTTCATCCGAATTTCAAACTCAAACTTTCAAGGCTTTATCTATGAACAATTACCTACAACCTGTGAAATTTTGAGAGGATTTCGACCGTTAAATCTCGTTCTGATGAAGAAAGAAGGTGTAGAAGTAAGAAATGATGAAGAATTCCAGCTATTCTCTGTAGAAAACCTCCTCCCAAACTCTGATACCACTTGTAGGATCGTGTTTTGACCCGATTCAGTCGTTCAGAGGCGTTCTCCTATGTTTCAGGTGCGGAATAACAAGAAACGTAGGTAGAAATAGCTTGTTCTTGTGACAACCCTCACCAAACCAGGTATCCGTACGACTTAATTAACTATTAATTGTTGCCTAATAACTGTGCTTAACTGAGATTTCTGATAGACTGCTACGTGATTGTTGATACTTGTACATATCTGCATCATACTTTGATTTTTCCGTCACTACATTATTTACTTACTGAACTCTAGTGACAAACATGATGCACAAAAGCACAGTAGCATTTGAACGGATAACCTGTTGAACGTGCTGATATAGCCAGCATCAGGCAGACACTGCCTCTAAAGGCCTGAATGAGCCAAAAATATTTTACTACACCCATAGTGTGTGTAGGGATACAAGGGTTGTATAACTGCGTCTTTAGGAATAAGATACAAAGATTGGATGTGCCTAAAACGTACTCTAAGCACAAAACACAGCACTTTTATCAACATACTAGCTTCTAGCTAATTAATAAAGTGCCAAAACATGGGGAAATATTCCTGACACTTTGCAGAATAAATTGTGTCGCTAAAAATATTATTTACAACGCTTAAAAGATTACTTAAGCACTTTAACGGATTACTATCCAACCGAACAACCGGACTATACCCGGAACATAAAAATATTGCCAGAAATATTATTAGCCTTTTTCTGAGCCAGTTAGGGTCCCTGATTACCCTAACACCCGCTTTATAACGCGTCAAACAACTAACAGGGTTAATCTCTAAAAGTAACCAACTTAATGTAACTGAGCACTAACTGAACAATCGAAACCCAACCGGATACCCCATCCCCCTAATGGGATCGGCTAACAAGAGAGGACAAGGAAGTACAAGCTTTTTGATATTTTATTTGATTGTGTGGATATCTAGACGACATAAAACCGATGGACGAAAGAGCTTGATTTTCTCTATATAAACCCACACACACACAAGACTTGTCACCATTTCACCAACACCCAACTCTCTCTCCCTCTTGCTCCCCTTCTCGGCCGAGAACCCCCAGGCACACCCACCCATTGTCGAGCTTTGATTCTTCCATTCCAAGCTTATACAAGGCATTCGGGTCACGTATAAGGAAGCTTGAAGCAAGCGGAAGTTGAAGGACCTCGTTCATTTGCTTTTATCCACGCCATTTCCGACTAGATTCTTCCCTAGCCCCGAGCTAGAGGTATAACGTTTAAAACTCACTCTTGATCGTATCTAAAGTGGTTAATATGATTTTTAACGGTTAAAAGTCGGAACCATGCATTTTGAATCTTTAAAGACTACTAAAACTCGAATATTGTTGGTTAAAAGCTTATAACGCGTGTAAAAGTCGTAGTATTCGAATATGTTGATTATTGAGGCCCGATCTACGATGTGGTGGCTCTTATCATCGTTTAACCCGACTTTGTTAAGATCACGAATCTTGACATACGCTTGTTTCTATTGGTACAAGGGTTAAAAGGTGAAACTCCACCACACGAGAAGCATGAACTTGTGTAAAAGTATTTTGACTTGTAAAATAGTATTTAAAACGAGCCGATCTACGTATGTACAAGTGGTATATTCGTAGAACCAAGTGTCGAGAAAATCATGTTTTATAAAAGTTGGATGACATGTTAACAAATATGATTTTTACAAACTACAAGTGTATAAACACTTGTGAAACGAAAGATCCGACAAAATAACAATTTTTACAAAAGTTGTCGGGAAGTTGTAAAGAATGATTTGTTCCAAAAACGGGGTTTTTACAAGACTAAACTATTTTATACATAGATCCACTAAATATAAGGTGATCTACACTATGATTTTCGGAAAAACTACAAGTTCATGTAATAATGCGATTTTACATACTAGTCTACAAGTTTAATGTTTTGAAACTGGTTTGAAGTATCGGAACTTGATTGGTTGATTAAAGGAATTGTTGAAGTGATTTTGTAAAAGAAAATGATACGCTTGAAAGCGTGGCCACCTCCAGTTACAGGGGAAACTCTGGCGAAATTTTTCTAAAAATCTAACACTTAGAATTATTTACAAGTGTTAAACTATTTTGAAATGTTTTCAAAATATATTTCGCCATGACTTTATTTATTAAATAATCGGAGGTGGGATTTTCAAAAAAAAACTAAACGTGATAAATATTTATTCGATAAATATATTTTTCACCACACTGTTTATGATTATTTTGTGAAAATATATAAATATTATTTTTAGAGTAAAAATAATATTTACAAACTTTGTCGAACCCAAAATAATACCAACGCCTACACGACAAACATATAAGTTATAACGGTAATTACTATTACCACTTAATCGCCAAAACGTAACTTACGCCTTATCCGGAAATATTCATAAATGCGGATATTGTCAACGTATTATTTTGGAAAGTATTATACGAAGAGAAAATATATTATTTTTGAGAAAAATAATTATATTTCGGAATGAGAAATAAAATATATTAAGTGAGACTTAATATTATAAACGCACATGTATTAATTCCCCCATCCTTGGGAAGGAGATTTACTACCAATTATGTACAAGGAACAGTTGTCTAACTGTTTCCCGAAAAATTAAAACTATAAAGCTAAAGCACGGCCATCCGTCTAATAGAATTAGCACATGTAGGTCGTTGCACAGCTTTCGGACATTTGGAGTGCTTGATTTAGCTACGCACTGACTGTGAGTTCATGTCCCCCTTTTCTCTTAACTGTTTTCAGTTTTCTAAACTGCGGGGGATAAATACATGTTACTATGATTATGAATATGCTTATACATGGTATGGTTAGCGTAAGGAGGTTTGTTACTTAGATCATGTGAGTGGGTAGGCGGAAACTTGAGGCCATTAATCCTCATAGTAGGACCGAGGGACAGGAGCGGTAGATCTATCTGGGTGTAGCGAGCCCAGCCCCAGGTCCAGCTGAACGGACCTCGGGGTGACTTAGTGCCCGACGCATAAATCCGCTAGGTTTGAGTCTCCCTACTTGCACTTCACACATATCAATGGCCTTGCAAACCATTGGTGATCTCTTTTCTTTCCTTATTTGCTACATACCAGGTTTTTGATAAAGATAAAGGTTTATTTACTCACTATCGCATGAACTCGCTCAACATTATTGTTGATTTTTCAACTTACATGTATTTCAGGAAACTAACGATCTGGCGCGGTATGGCTTGTTTTCCGCTGCATTAGGCCCGAGGTCATCCAGGGTTCGAGACTTGTGACTCTTTCCTGGACAAGTCACAGTCCCTGAACCATGTTTACTTTAAGTTTGCATTTGTAATGTTTAGACAAGGTTATGGTTGTTGGGTGTTAACCCGTTAAGACAATGTTTAATATTTTTATTATCAATGGATGATCTTGCATATTTTTAATTCATATAGCTTTGTTATGGTTAAGCTATGGTATTAAGAAGTCACACCAAATTAACCACGCTTCCGCAAAGCCAGGGTGTGACAAGCTTGGTATCAGAGCTCTGATCATAGCGAACTAGGATTCTTTCTTGAGTCTAGACTATGATCACTAGGGCTCTCACGAAAACATTTTTACTGCATACCACTTAAGTCCAGATCCAAGATGTTTTTATAAACAAATGTTGAGCATATTTTATTTATTATTTTTAGGCTCAGTCTGGGAGGCTGAGGCTCGGTCTAGGAGACTGAGGCTCGGTCTGGGAGGCCGAGGCTCGATCTAATGGATCGAGGTAGTTGTCTAGTGGGACTAGGGAGTCAGTCTGGGAGGCTGGGAGAATTTGCTAGTGGGACTAGGGAGTCAGTCTGGGAGGCTGGGAAAGTTTGCTAGTGGGACTAGGGAGTCAGTCTGGGAGGCTGGGAAAGTTTGCTAGTGGGACTAGGGAGTCAGTCTGGGAGGCTGGGAAAGTTGGCTAGTGGGACTAGGAAGGACAGTCTGGGAGGCTGGGAGGCTAGTGGGACTAGGAGGATTATGTGAATATTACTTGGTAACTTGTGTGATTACCTGATTTACTGATTATTTGTGCATGTTAGTGATTGTGTTACTGACATTATGAATCACCCGTGGCATGCGACATGTTTATGCGTATGTGATTCAGATACCACCGGACCATTACCCATAGTATCGGACGACATTGTGTCTTCAGAGCACGAGGTGCATACCTCCGACTTCACCAGCACCGATGATGATGACTTCCAGCCCTTCGCTCTGCCCGACGGCGCTGATGAGCATGTCGATGACCCACCTGCTGAGTATCTTCCCTTGGTAGCGATTCCAGCTCCCATACCCCTTGCTTCTTATCCAGCATACGACTTGCTACCCGACGCCGAGGCGGACGGCGACATTGAGCTCTTTGAGGACGAGCCTTACGAGGATGAGATTCCTGATGCAGCCCCTCTTCCCGCTGGCGATCTTTTGATGATCGCTGGTGCTCCAGTTGAGGACTCGCCGGCCCATTCGCCAGTCCCAGACTCCTTTGAGTCTGTGGCATCTGCACCGTCTCACGAGGTGAGCACTCAGCATTTTGTACATGACTCAGACCCCGATCAGGCATCTTCCGCCACACCCATCCCGAGCTTTGTGTTCGAGCACGATGACATTGAGGATTCGGATCCCGTTTTTCCTCCAGGATTTGATCCTGACCGCGATATTGAGTATATTCCTATGGACCAGCATATGGAGGACCCTGTCGATCCCGTTGATCCTATCGATCCCTTTGATCCGGAGTTTGATTTTGACATGGCTTTTGTCACACCCCAACCGATGGCGGAATCATCGGGGCGCGGCACTGAGCGAAACAGATTGTTCAGAAGTTTCCACAACAACTATCATACAATTCAGTTATATAACACGTCCCATACCGTGTTCCAAATAATAACAAGTTATCATAGAAATCAACTAAACAATATGGGAACTGTTCCGACAACTCAAGTTCTTAATTATTACAGACCGAATTCAAATATTGTTTTAAGACTTCTAGACGGCTAACTGTAAATCTTACTGACTACAGGTGCCAGTACAAGATCTACAGATAATTATGACCCTGGAGCAGGTATGTGGACACTGTCCTAAGGTCACAGGCTCCTAGAAGCTTATTATTGCCTCGCTTCCCTAGCACGCTAGTAGCTTAAACACCTGTCACATACGTTAAAATAAAAGTCAATACATATAATGTAAAGGTGAGTACACAAGTTTGGTATAGCATATAAAGTTCGAAATGTTTACGCATAACCAAGCACGTACACAAGGGCAAACGATGCATGTAAATTATCAACATGGGACCATCGATACCAATGACTTCGAGTTGACTGTCCGAGACAGTTCGCAATACATGATTACCACCGTAATCCATGCAAGTAATTGTCCTTAGCAACCCCCGTGTGAACGGGTGCTGAGTCCAAACTATAGTACTATGTTGCTAAAGCAGGCAGATAGCACTCCACGTGTAAACATAATAAACAGCAATCATTTAGACAAGTAATACATGCAAGTAGGTTAGCGTTCGAATAGTTTGTGTTGTTTGTGAATTTGATAGATTACGTATGTAACACCCAAAGGTGCGGAAAGCAAAAAGGGATCGAGTATACTCACAGTGGTTGATCGTGGATTGAGAGGAGCACTGAGAATAGGTTAGCCTGAATAGTTCGATAACAATACGATGAGTAATGCGGAAAAGTGAACAGTGGAAACTGGATCGGATAGACCATTCGATCGGACAGCTGTTCGATCGAGTGGGCTGTTCGATTGGGTTAAAGTCCGTTCGAACATCCCGTTCGATCGGCCGGCTGGCTCGATCGGCTGGTTCCTTCAAGTGGATTGTTTCTTCCTTTGATGTGAAGGATGTGTTTGTGTATGATGGTTTGTATTTTTGAAGTTTTTGCAGCATTACCTTTCAAGTTGGCCGATCGAACAGCTGTTCGATCGGTTAGCCCAACCGATCGGTTAGCAACAAGGACTTGACAATATGTCACTCGATCGGGTAGCATGCTCGATCGGGTGACATTCCAATGTTTTCGAAAAGGTTAAGTGTTGAAGTATAGTATCTCATGATTCGAGCAGTAATGTTCACAATCGAGTGGCTCGATCGATCGAACAGAACTCTGTCAATATTACACTTCATGAGTTTGTGGGACTAAGTGCTAGTCGATCGGTTAGCCTAGTCGATCGGCTGGCATAGTCGTTCGGTTGGGCTGTTCGATCGAACAGCCTAGCCGTTCGGCCAGCTTCTCGATTCGGTTAACCTATCACTTAACACTTGGTTATTCCCGTTAATTGTTGATGTTTTAGAGATAGTTTGACTACGAGTTGAACCACAAAGCTGAAGTCCCTACTTAGTCTACTGACTCGAGCAGGAATCACCCAAGCTCGGCCAGAGGCGGTTTGGAACCTAAGTTTAACGTTTAACCCGGAATCGGTATATCTCTAGGTAGAACCCGAATCTTGAACCATGTGTTCGTTTAGATTGATTTGTAAATCGGTTCAAGTCTCGTTTTCACCTTTTTGAGTGTAAAAGAGTTGAAAGATAGATGGAAACCCATCTTCCAATCCTTTTCCACCGTGAAATGTTAAGATCTTTGGTAGATTTTAAGTTATTGATGTGGAAATCGGTTAGATCTAGCTTATTCATGGTTGGATGAAGTCAAGAACATGAAGTTCTTGATGAACACCAAGAACACCATGATGACATCACTCAAGAACACCTAGATCTTGGTGATTTCATGGTTGAAATCCAAGTTTTGAAAGGTAGAAAGGTGGAGAATCGATTAATGAACAAAAACGTACAAGGATTAGAGCGAAATACTTACCGGTTTGAGAGAAATCTGAGATTTAGTGAGAAGAAGAGGCTGGTCGGTCAGAGCTTTTCCAAAAGTGGAAAGTTTGACAAGGACAGCCCTATTTATAGGCTTCCAAAAGAGGAAAGGGTCAGCTGATCGAACAGCATCCCTGTTCGAGTGGCTGTCCGATCGAACAGCCTGTTCGATCGGCTAGCCTGTTCGATCAGGTTGCCCTGTTCGATCGGCTTGCCTGGTTTTGAGTGTTTCGCGACGATTTTTGATATTTCGACTTCGATGAACGATGGTTTGAGAATGATAGAATTCCTAATCAAATTACTTTTAGTCTCAACTACTATACCTAACATACGAGCATCCTTACGACCATTTCGGGTTCGATTTCCATTGAGTTTGATTCACCTTTGAGTCTTGATTGATTTGATTGATTCACCACACACTTTAACATAAAATAAGCATGCACAAGTAACACGTAAGGCACACACACACGTATAAAAGCATTAAAATTATCCACACTTGAGTTCGATGATTGATTTGATTAGCTTGATTATTGATTGACTAGCTTTATTACGTTGTTACTTCCTATCATTCACAGTCGGTCGTTGATTCACAGTTCGATTATCGGTCGATTAGTTTGATTATACAACACTTACTCCAAATAATATGAAAATCAAAATGAAACTAAAATGAAATTAATCTTTATTGATCTTTAATTCCAATAACAGTCAACTCTTGACTTTGACTTTGACTTTTGGTAAAACACGGGGTGTTACAGTCTCCCCTCCTTTAGGGAATTTCGTCCCGAAATTAGGCCGAGAACCGTACATCGCCGTGTGATTTTACCAACTTGACGCTTCAGATCTATCTGAATAACTGCGGGTACTTGGCCTTCATGTCACTTTCGAGTTCCCAAGTGAACTCCGCGCCTCGTTTGCCTTCCCATCGTACTTTTACAATAGGAATGCGAGAGCGTCTGAGTTGCTTGGTCTGTCGATCCATGATCTCGACAGGCTTTTCCACGAAGTGTAGCGTCTCATTGACCTGAAGATCGTCGAGTGGTACTATTGCGTCGTGGTCGGCTACGCATTTTCGAAGGTTTGAAATATGGAAAGTCGGGTGGACATTGCTGAGTTCCTCCGGTAATTCGAGTTTGTAGGCAACTTTACCGATCCTTTCCAGAATCTTAAAAGGTCCAACAAATCGAGGCGCAAGTTTCCCTCTTTTGCCGAATCGGACTACTCCCTTCCAAGGTGATACCTTTAGGAGTACGTAGTCGCCAACTGCAAATTCGCGGGGCTTGCGTCGTTTATCGGCGTACATCTTTTGTCTGTCCCGGGCCTTCACCAAGTTTTCCCTTATCTGGTGGATCTTGTCAGTCGTTTCTTGCAGAATCTCGGGCCCAGTCAATTGTGAATGACCGACCTCGTGCCATACAATAGGCGAGCGACATCTCCTACCATACAAGGCTTCGAAAGGTGCCATTTCGATGCTGGAGTGATAGCTATTATTGTACGAAAATTCGACCAACGGTAGGTGTTTGCTCCAACTACCACCAAAATCGATAACACACGCACGGAGCATGTCTTCAATAGTACGAATCGTTCTTTCAGTCTGCCCGTCGGTTTGCGGGTGGAATGCGGTACTCAAATTCAGCGTCGTACCAAGAGCTGCTTGAAAAGTTTCCCACAATCTCGATGTAAACCGAGCATCGCGATCAGAAATGATGTCTCGAGGCGTACCATGATTCTTAATGATCTCGTCGGTGTAGATTTGGGCTAGCTTGGCCACCTTATAGTCTTCTCGTATTGGCAGAAAGTGGGCTGATTTGGTTAGACGGTCGACTATAACCCAAATACTGTCGTGACCTGATGGCGTGGTCGGAAGCTTAGTTATGAAATCCATAGCTATGCTTTCCCACTTCCATACGGGTATCGGCGGTTGTTCGAGTAAGCCTGAAGGTCTTTGGTGTTCAGCCTTGACTCTTGCACAAGTTAAACAGCTACCAACATACAGAGCAATATCCCTTTTCATCCCAGGCCACCAGTACTTGTAGCGAAGGTCCTGGTACATTTTGTCTGCACCGGGATGAATGGAGTATCGGGATTTGTGGGCTTCGTTCATGATGATCTTTCGCAAATCTGTCCTCCTCGGAACCCAGATTCGGTCCAGATAATAGAATATCCCGTTGGCTTTGCTCACGAGCTGAGTTCCATCGTGATAGATTCGTTCTTTCTTCAACGTACGCTCGTTAAAGCAAGCGTGTTGTGCTTCGCGGATGAGAGCTTCGAGGTTATACTGAGCCTGGGTGTTTCGAACACCTATCACGTAATTCTTTCTGCTGAGGGCGTCTGCAACTACATTCGCCTTGCCTGGGTGATAACGGATCTCACAGTCGTAATCGTTGAGAAGTTCTACCCATCGGCGTTGACGCATATTGAGTTCTCTCTGGTTAAAGATATGTTGTAGGCTCTTGTGATCGGTGAAGATCGTACACCTTGTACCATACAGGTAGTGTCGCCAAATCTTTAAGGCAAAAACAACTGCGCCTAGCTCAAGGTCATGGGTTGTATAGTTCTTCTCGTGGATTTTGAGCTGTCGAGATGCGTAAGCTATAACCTTGTCTCGTTGCATGAGAACACAGCCAAGTCCAAGGTTTGAAGCATCACAATAGACAACAAAGTCATCGCTTCCGTCCGGCAGTGTAAGAACTGGTGCATGGCACAGCATGTGTTTGAGGGTTTGGAAAGCAGTCTCCTGCGCGGTTCCCCACACAAAAGGCTTGTCTTTATGAGTAAGGGAGGTAAGTGGTACAGCAATCTTTGAGAACCCTTCGATGAATCGCCGGTAGTAACCTGCTAATCCGAGAAAAGAGCGAACTTCTGACGGATTCTTTGGCGTAACCCATCCCTTGACTGCCTCAATCTTTGCAGGATCAACGTGTATACCCCGACTATTCACAATGTGACCCAGAAATTGAACTTCCTCCAACCAGAACTCACACTTGGAGAATTTGGCGTAGAGTTGGTTTCCCTGAAGCAACTCGAGAACCAATCGCAAATGCTGCGCATGTTCGGCCCTCGATCTGGAATAGATCAGGACATCGTCGATGAATACAATGACGAAACGGTCTAAGAACGGTTTACACACGCGATTCATCAGATCCATAAAGACCGCGGGTGCGTTGGTCAAACCAAAAGGCATGACAACAAATTCGTAGTGGCCGTATCGGGTTCGAAAAGCGGTTTTGGGTATGTCTTCCTCTTGTATCCGCAACTGATGGTAGCCTGAACGTAGATCAATCTTGGAGAAACACTGAGCACCTTGTAGTTGGTCAAACAGATCATCGATTCTTGGTAAGGGGTATCGGTTCTTGATGGTCAGCTTGTTCAATTCCCGGTAATCGATGCACATTCGGAACGACCCGTCCTTCTTTTTGACGAAAAGGACTGGTGCGCCCCATGGAGAAGTGCTCGGGCGAATGAAGCCTTTTTCAAGTAACTCTTGGAGTTGGTTTGAGAGTTCTCGCATCTCAGATGGAGCGAGTCGATACGGAGCTTTGGCCACTGGGTTGGCTCCTGGAATAAGGTCGATTCGAAAGTCGATATCACGACTTGGAGGTAATCCGGGAAGATCATCAGGGAACACCTGAGGAAATTCTCGGACAACGGGGACATCCTTGACTTCAACTTTCCTTTTCTTGTCCGTCTCTGCTACAACAATGTTGGCCAAGAAGGCTCGATATTCCTTGCGGAGATATTTGCGAGCTTGAAGACAGGACATGAGCTTGAGATCTTTTGCAGTAGTTTCACCATAAACACATAGAATATCACCACTAGCTAGCACAAAACGAATCATCTTATCGGAACACACAACTTCAGCATGGTTTTCACGAAGAAAGTCCATGCCTACTATGACATCGAAACTTCCAAGCTGCATTGGAATGAGATTAATTGGGAATATATGATTGTTGAGCTCGAGAGTACAATCACGGAGCACAGAATTGACAGCAATGGTTCTTCCGGTAGCGACTTCTACTTCGAAGGGTGACGAAAGATAAGAGCGCTTACGTCTAAGAAGTTTCTCAAACTCAAATGACACAAAGCAGTTATCGGCTCCAGTATCAAACAAACATGATGCATATATACCATTCACAGGGAACGTACCATTGACCACGTTGTTATCAGCTTGAGCCTGGCGTGCGTTGATGTTGAAAGTTCTGGCGTGAGCGGCTTGTTGTTGAGGCTGCTGTTGTTGTTGCTGGGGTTGTTGAGCTTCTTGTTTCACCACTCTGTTCGGGCACCGGTTTGCGAAGTGGTTAGGGTCACCACATGCAAAGCAGGTCCGAACATTGTTTGCCGGGGCCTGTGCAGCTTGAGGAGCTTGAGGAGCTTGAGGAGCTTGAGGAGCAGGTAGCAGGGCTTGGTTAACAGCGGCTTGAGCTTGTGTTTGACGAGGACCATAGCGGCAATTCGCAGTGAAATGCCCGTAAACGTTGCAGTGGGCACAGTAACGGCAGGCCACACCCACCGGGTGATGATAAGAACATGTAGCACAGAGTGGGTGGGGGCCGGTGTACGCACGCTTAGCCGGCGGCGCATTGATCACTGGCGCAGTGCGCTGTGGTTGTTGCTGTTGTGGCGGTACTGACTGAAGAGGAGCAGCATTGGTTGCGGCGGCACAACTCTTGTTCTTCTTTCTTCTTCTCGAGGACTTGGAGGCTTGAGCAGTAGGGTTGTCGGTTGATGCGGTAGTAACTTGATGCAACGACTTGGATGGCTTGTCCCAGACACCAGCCTTAACTCGCTTGTCGTTAATCTCGGCAGCGAGTAGGTAGGTTTCCTCGATTGATGCGGGTTTGGCGGCGAACACGAAATCTGCAACACAATCCGGAAGAGCACGGATGTATTTCTTGATGGTCATCTCGGGAGTCTTGACCTGGTCTGGACAGATAATGCTCAGTTGTTTGAAACGGGCGGTGAGACCAGCGTTGTCGCCCTCCTTCTGCTTGATGGTCCAGAACTCATCCTCCAACTTTTGGCGTTCGTGGGGAGGACAGAACTCGTCCAGCATGATAGCCTTCAGTTCCTCCCACGTCAGCTCGTAGGCAGCGTCGTTCCCGCGCTTATTCCTTTCGGCTGTCCACCAGTCCAATGCCCGCGACTGGAAGACACCGGTAGCATTGAGAGTTCGAAGATGATCCGGGCATCCGCTTTGACGAAGGGTAACTTCCACAGAGTCAAACCAGTGAAATAAGCCTGTAGGGCCCTCTTCACCGGTGAACTCCTTCGGTCCACATGCCTTAAATTGCTTGAAACTGAACGGAGCCTTGCTGGATTCGGTGAGGGTTCGGGATTCTTCCGACGACTTGCTGGTGTTTTCGTACACCTCACTGACAGCTTTTGCTACAGACCTTGAGATGAGCTTGGCGAGACGTCGGTCTCTCTTTTCCTGACGGGAAAGGTTTTGGCGAGTTCTTGATGATGACGACATGGTCTGCAATAGACATCGCCATAGGGCTCAACACAACGAATTCGAATCTCGCACGTCTTAGTTTACTAAAGCTTAGAATCACGTCGCATCTCACGTCACGTAACACATATAAACACATAAGCACACAATCATAGAGGCACATAAGCACAGAAGCAATTTAGAGCACATAAGCAATTAAGCAAATAGAGCACTTAATTTCCTAAACACGTACGCACTTTTATCTCAGAGGTTGTCAGAGAACAGAAACCTATAACCACAAGTCGAGTGTCGTTTGTTTTGCATATCGGATAGCATCACATGGTATCGTCTAACTTAGTCGTATAGCGTAGCATAGCACACTGGTTTCGTTTAGATCACATCAACAGGGGTTTGAATCGAGACAGGATAGCAACAAAAGTCACGCAGATTGATAACAAATGGAGTAACCAACAAATCTTAAAACACGTAAACAGGTAAATCATATAAAATCAACAAAGCAACACTCAAAATCGGAAAATGGATTGTCTGCGGCTACTAGACTTCGACTAACCATGGCAATTTAACTATTCACAGTTGACTTGTCGTCACTTTCGACTCTAGGGGACATGTTTCTGCCTCGATTCTTGGGCGTTATGCATGCGCATTCTAGGCCATACTCGTGAGTTCAGGTTGTTGGAGTCCGTCAATTGCCTTGGCGAGATAAAATAGAGTTGGAATAACTGCCAAGGTTAGGGTTTCACCCCTAGCTCAGCAATTTCTTCCTTGTTTTAAGAAAATTTAGAGGAAAGTTTTCATCAAGTTACGGGTTTCAGCCCTAATTTGGTATAATTCTCCCCCGTTTGTTGATAGAAATTTGCACAAAGTAATTGGCAAAAATTTGTAATTTAGGCAGGAATTCGCGGGTTTCACTCCTAATCCCGTCCAAATTACAAAATTTGGCTCGGAGTTCGGATGTAATGATAGAATAGAAGGGAACAACATAAAATAAGCACATAAACTTGGTCTCTTGGTTCCTAGCTATAGTCTAGGTTTCTAAGACAGCGATCCGGACTAGATCGTGTCTAACCTAATTCCCTATAGTTATGGCTCTGATACCAATCTGTCACACCCCAACCGATGGCGGAATCATCGGGGCGCGGCACTGAGCGAAACAGATTGTTCAGAAGTTTCCACAACAACTATCATACAATTCAGTTATATAACACGTCCCATACCGTGTTCCAAATAATAACAAGTTATCATAGAAATCAACTAAACAATATGGGAACTGTTCCGACAACTCAAGTTCTTAATTATTACAGACCGAATTCAAATATTGTTTTAAGACTTCTAGACGGCTAACTGTAAATCTTACTGACTACAGGTGCCAGTACAAGATCTACAGATAATTATGACCCTGGAGCAGGTATGTGGACACTGTCCTAAGGTCACAGGCTCCTAGAAGCTTATTATTGCCTCGCTTCCCTAGCACGCTAGTAGCTTAAACACCTGTCACATACGTTAAAATAAAAGTCAATACATATAATGTAAAGGTGAGTACACAAGTTTGGTATAGCATATAAAGTTCGAAATGTTTACGCATAACCAAGCACGTACACAAGGGCAAACGATGCATGTAAATTATCAACATGGGACCATCGATACCAATGACTTCGAGTTGACTGTCCGAGACAGTTCGCAATACATGATTACCACCGTAATCCATGCAAGTAATTGTCCTTAGCAACCCCCGTGTGAACGGGTGCTGAGTCCAAACTATAGTACTATGTTGCTAAAGCAGGCAGATAGCACTCCACGTGTAAACATAATAAACAACAATCATTTAGACAAGTAATACATGCAAGTAGGTTAGCGTTCGAATAGTTTGTGTTGTTTGTGAATTTGATAGATTACGTATGTAACACCCAAAGGTGCGGAAAGCAAAAAGGGATCGAGTATACTCACAGTGGTTGATCGTGGATTGAGAGGAGCACTGAGAATAGGTTAGCCTGAATAGTTCGATAACAATACGATGAGTAATGCGGAAAAAGTGAACAGTGGAAACTGGATCGGATAGACCATTCGATCGGACAGCTGTTCGATCGAGTGGGCTGTTCGATTGGGTTAAAGTCCGTTCGAACATCCCGTTCGATCGGCCGGCTGGCTCGATCGGCTGGTTCCTTCAAGTGGATTGTTTCTTCCTTTGATGTGAAGGATGTGTTTGTGTATGATGGTTTGTATTTTTGAAGTTTTTGCAGCATTACCTTTCAAGTTGGCCGATCGAACAGCTGTTCGATCGGTTAGCCCAACCGATCGGTTAGCAACAAGGACTTGACAATATGTCACTCGATCGGGTAGCATGCTCGATCGGGTGACATTCCAATGTTTTCGAAAAGGTTAAGTGTTGAAGTATAGTATCTCATGATTCGAGCAGTAATGTTCACAATCGAGTGGCTCGATCGATCGAACAGAACTCTGTCAATATTACACTTCATGAGTTTGTGGGACTAAGTGCTAGTCGATCGGTTAGCCTAGTCGATCGGCTGGCATAGTCGTTCGGTTGGGCTGTTCGATCGAACAGCCTAGCCGTTCGGCCAGCTTCTCGATTCGGTTAACCTATCACTTAACACTTGGTTATTCCCGTTAATTGTTGATGTTTTAGAGATAGTTTGACTACGAGTTGAACCACAAAGCTGAAGTCCCTACTTAGTCTACTGACTCGAGCAGGAATCACCCAAGCTCGGCCAGAGGCGGTTTGGAACCTAAGTTTAACGTTTAACCCGGAATCGGTATATCTCTAGGTAGAACCCGAATCTTGAACCATGTGTTCGTTTAGATTGATTTGTAAATCGGTTCAAGTCTCGTTTTCACCTTTTTGAGTGTAAAAGAGTTGAAAGATAGATGGAAACCCATCTTCCAATCCTTTTCCACCGTGAAATGTTAAGATCTTTGGTAGATTTTAAGTTATTGATGTGGAAATCGGTTAGATCTAGCTTATTCATGGTTGGATGAAGTCAAGAACATGAAGTTCTTGATGAACACCAAGAACACCATGATGACATCACTCAAGAACACCTAGATCTTGGTGATTTCATGGTTGAAATCCAAGTTTTGAAAGGTAGAAAGGTGGAGAATCGATTAATGAACAAAAACGTACAAGGATTAGAGCGAAATACTTACCGGTTTGAGAGAAATCTGAGATTTAGTGAGAAGAAGAGGCTGGTCGGTCAGAGCTTTTCCAAAAGTGGAAAGTTTGACAAGGACAGCCCTATTTATAGGCTTCCAAAAGAGGAAAGGGTCAGCTGATCGAACAGCATCCCTGTTCGAGTGGCTGTCCGATCGAACAGCCTGTTCGATCGGCTAGCCTGTTCGATCAGGTTGCCCTGTTCGATCGGCTTGCCTGGTTTTGAGTGTTTCGCGACGATTTTTGATATTTCGACTTCGATGAACGATGGTTTGAGAATGATAGAATTCCTAATCAAATTACTTTTAGTCTCAACTACTATACCTAACATACGAGCATCCTTACGACCATTTCGGGTTCGATTTCCATTGAGTTTGATTCACCTTTGAGTCTTGATTGATTTGATTGATTCACCACACACTTTAACATAAAATAAGCATGCACAAGTAACACGTAAGGCACACACACACGTATAAAAGCATTAAAATTATCCACACTTGAGTTCGATGATTGATTTGATTAGCTTGATTATTGATTGACTAGCTTTATTACGTTGTTACTTCCTATCATTCACAGTCGGTCGTTGATTCACAGTTCGATTATCGGTCGATTAGTTTGATTATACAACACTTACTCCAAATAATATGAAAATCAAAATGAAACTAAAATGAAATTAATCTTTATTGATCTTTAATTCCAATAACAGTCAACTCTTGACTTTGACTTTGACTTTTGGTAAAACACGGGGTGTTACAGCTTTTGATGACCCAGAGCCTGCCTTGGCCCCAGAGCAGGCAGCTGCTCTCGATCCTGTGCATGAGCATGACTTGGTACATGCTGACGTTCCTGTTGAGCCCGTTTTGGCTGACCCACCTGTTGGTGATGTTCCTTTGATAGCTGATGATCCTGTTATTGATCCACCTTTTGTTGATCCCCCTTTGATTGCTGATATCCCTGTTGACCACCCAGTTGAGCATGTTGCACCCGTTGATCCTGTCATTGCTCCGTTTGACCCTGTACCCCTCGAGCCTGAGCACGCTCTGTTTGCAGAGCATATGGATCCACCTGATGAGGAGGCTCAGCACGGTTGGATACCTGCTGACGAGGATGTTCCACCGTTTCCCCCACATCACACTGATGCACATCATACTGATTTTTCATTTCAGATCCCACCATTTATACCTCCAGCGGGGCCTGGAGAGGGCTCTTCAGCCCACCCTTTTGGGCACGTACCGATGCCTATTCCTTTCGTGCCCCAGATGACATCTGTACCATCTTCTGTTTCACCTGTTCATGTAGCACCATTCGATCCCACCAGCACGCCACTGCTTTGGTCATCTTCCTCTCCGATGCCACCCACTAATCCATATCATCCATTCCATATGGGGCATACCATTGAGGACGTCTTGATGTCCTTTGTCCATCAGCATGAGTCCCATACACAGCGACTCCAGGAGCTCGAGAGAGCTCAGCTATCACTAGGTCCACATCATGGTCAGACATCCTCACCATTTCAGCCTTTTCGATCATTACCCCCGGACTTTGCTGCCCGACTTTCAACTTTGGAGCAGCAGATCGCTTCTGTTATTCACACTCAGCAGGCGATGGAGGAGGACTGGCTTCATCTACGCCGCTTACTCCACACTCACTTTCCCCCTCCTCCACCCCCATCCGCATAGAGCTCATCGATGCCATAGTGGTAGACGATGGTGAGACGACAGCGATTGTGACTGCACAGCCTTTTGGAGACCATCTGATGATTTCTGACTTTTGTTGATACTTATTTGATGTACCTGATGTATGTGATACTGACATGATATAGTTTTGTACAGGGGTGATGTAGCCCCTATTTGATTGATGGTTGTATGACACACTTACTACACTTTATGGTCTCGATATATGTAGCAATCGCGGTATTCTCACCATATCTGATGCACTTGATTTCTTATGTATAATACTTGTGACATGGGATGTTGGGACATGGGATGTTGTGTATATGATACTTGTGATATGGGATGTTGGGACATGGGATGTTGTGTGTATAGCGATCGTAACATGGGATGTTGTGTGTGATAACATGAGATGTTATGTGCTATTATTATTACTATATACGTACGCTTTATTATGGCCTGACCAACGTACACATCTTTAGAAGATGCGCCACGACGACAACCTCAGCCAATGCCTACTACTCAGGACGAACTACAGCAAGTCATTGCTGCTGCTATTGCCCAATATGCTGCCTCGCAAGGAGGAATGAGCGGAAGCAACTCCGGCAACACGGGCAACAACAACAATCCACCGCATGGGTGTACTTACAAACAATTCTTGGACTGCAAGCCCATAAACTTCGATGGCACAGGGGGTGCTGTTGCTTTCGTCCGCTGGGCTGAGAAAACCGAGTCCGTACTTCGCATGAGCAAATGCGCGCTGGATCAACAAGTCACTTACATCTCAGGGCTATTTGTGGATGGAGCCCTATCCTGGTGGAATCTACAGATCCAGACCCTTGGCGAAGCCGTAGCTTACGCACTGACGTGGACTGAGTTGAAAGAACTCATGCGCAAAAAGTACTGCTCTCGCGCTGAAATCCAGAGGTTAGAGACCGAATTCTGGCACCTGAAGATGGAAGGTTCCAAGATAGCTGAGTATGTTCAGAGGTTCCACGACTTGTCGCACGTGGTACCCTACATGGTTACACCGGAGTTCAAAAGGATTGAACGCTTCATTTGGGGACTAGCTCCTCAAATAATCAGCATGGTGACCTCTTCCAAACCAGCGACAATCACTGAAGCCATTGATTTGAGTGTGGCTCTCACCGAAGAGGCAATTCGGTTGAACAAGTTCGATGAAGTCGAGCCGAAGAAGAAAGAGACTCATGTGGAGTCGTCAGGTGGAAACAAGGGAAAATTTTAGAATTTCAAGCAGGGCACCGGGATGGTGGTTAAGAAAGGAGAGCAGAACGCGCCAGCGCAAGATACAGCTGGTAGTAAAAAGAAAGGGAAGGGATACATGGGTGCACAACCCAAGTGCAACTCATGCCAACGACATCACTCTGGTCGTTGCAGCCTAAGAGTTTGTGAATCATGTGGGAAGACTGGTCATACGAAGGATTTTTGTTGGGCTAGTGCTGGCCGGGGAGGCCAGGGAGGATATGGGAATAGGAACAACCGTGGTGGTACTGGGAACCGCCCACAAGGAAACCAGGGAGGTGATGGAAACCGTGCCAATCATGCTAACCAAGCAGGCACCATGAATCGGAACCAGGGAAACCATCAAGCTGGAAACAATGGTGGGAACGGGCAGAGGCCCGGATGTTTCAACTGTGGAGATCAAGGGCATTACAAGAGGAATTGCCCAGAATTAAACCAGGCACGCAGAAGAGTTTTTAACATGGAAGCCAGGGAAGCGCGCCAGGATCCCAATGTTGTCACTGGTACGTTCCCTGTAAACCAACGCTATGCATCCGTTTTGTTTGATACTGGTGCCGATTATAGCTTCGTATCGCTAGAATTTAGAAACATGCTTGGTTTAGCCGCTAGTAAGTTAGATATTCCATACTCGATCGAATTAGCGAATGGGAAGTTAGTAGAAGCAAACGAGGTGATTCGAGGTTGCGTAATCGAGCTGGGAGAGCGTGAGTTTGCTCTCGATCTACTACCAGTCCAGTTGGGAAGCTTCGACGTGGTAGTAGGGATGGATTGGTTATCGAGTAACAAGGCAGAGATAGTTTGTCACGAGAAGATTATTCGTATCCCGACCGATGATGGTGAGACCATTGTTGTTCATGGGGAGAAGCGTGAGACGCCGTTAAGGATGATTAGCTGCCTGAAAGCGAGGAAGTGTTTGCAGAAAGGATGTGTTGCTTTTCTGGCACACATTGTGGATAAAAAGGCTGCTGAGCCGAAGATCGAAGACATCCCTGTCGTGAGGGAATACCCAGAAGTCTTTCCAGAAGACTTGCCTGGCTTGCCGCCTCAGAGGCAAGTGGAGTTTCGCATAGACTTAGTTCCAGGCGCCGCGCCTGTGGCTAAGGCACCTTACAGACTTGCTCCGTCTGAGATGCAAGAGCTGTCGACGCAACTTCAAGAGTTGTTAGACAAGGGTTTTATCCGACCAAGCTTCTCGCCTTGGGGAGCTCCAGTTTTATTTGTGAAGAAGAAGGACGGTAGTTTCCGTATGTGCATTGACTACAGAGAGTTGAACAAGCTGACGATCAAGAATAGGTATCCCCTGCCAAGAATCGATGATCTGTTCGACCAACTTCAAGGTTCGAGCTTCTATTCAAAGATCGATCTTCGATCTGGATACCATCAGCTACGGATACAGGAGGAGAGTATCCCGAAGACAGCCTTCAGAACTCGATATGGACACTACGAGTTTCTCGTTATGCCGTTTGGTTTGACAAACGCACCTGCAGTGTTCATGGATTTGATGAATCGAGTTTGTAAGCCGTACTTGGATAAGTTCGTGATTGTATTCATCGATGATATTTTGATTTATTCAAAGACGAAGGCTGAGCACGAGCAGCATCTTAGAGCTATTCTGGAGCTGCTAAAGAAGGAACAGTTGTACGCCAAATTCTCTAAGTGTGAGTTTTGGCTAAGATAAGTGCAATTCCTTAGGCACGTGGTGAATGGAGATGGAATCCACGTGGATCCCACCAAGATCGAAGCGATCAAAGATTGGGAAACGCCAAAGACGCCAACTGAGATTCGGCAATTCTTGGGTTTGGCTGGCTATTATCGAAGGTTCATCGAGAACTTTTCAAAGATCGCTCAACCGTTGACACTCCTCACGCAGAAGGATAAGAAGTTTGATTGGGGAATCAAACAGGATGAAGCGTTTCAGATATTGAAAGACAAGCTTTGCAACGCGCCAATCTTAGCTCTACCAGAAGGCACTGACGATTTCGTGGTATACTGCGACGCATCGCGTCAAGGATTGGGTTGTGTGTTGATGCAACGTTAGAAGGTTATCGCCTACGCATCACGCCAACTGAAAGTGCACGAAAAGAACTATACCACTCATGATTTGGAGCTAGGCGCAGTGGTTTTTGCCTTGAAGATCTGGAGACACTACCTTTACGGTACAAAGTGTACAATCTTCACAGATCACAAGAGCCTCCAGCATATATTCAATCAGAAGGAGTTGAATATGAGGCAAAGGCGATGGGTCGAGTTGTTGAACGATTACGATTGCGAGATCAAGTATCATCCAGGGAAGGCGAATGTGGTCGCTGATGCCCTAAGTCGTAAAGAGAGAATCAAGCCCATAAGGGTTAGGGCTATGGAAATGATAATTCAAACCGACCTTTCCTCACGCGTTCGTGCAGCACAGAAGGAAGCTCTCAAGGAGGGAAACCTTGAGGAAGAATATCTCCGTGGGATGGAGAAGATATTGGTGCCAAACAGGGAAGGAACGTTATGTTTTGGGAAAAGGATTTGGGTTCCTCTGTTTGGTGGTTTAAGAGAGGTTATCTTTGATGAAGCTCACAAGTCGCGGTACTCTATCCACCCTGGAGCGGATAAGATGTACCAGGATCTTAAAGATTATTACTGGTGGCCTAGGATGAAGGGCGATGTTGCTATTTACGTGAGCAAATGTTTAACTTGCGCCAAAGTTAAGGCGGAATACCAGAAGCCTTCGGGACTTCTGCAGCAACCAAAAATTCCCCAGTGGAAGTGGGAAGAAATCTCCATGGATTTTATTACGAAGTTGCCAAGAACGCCAAAAGGCCATGACACTATCTGGGTGATAGTGGATCGCTTAACAAAGTCAGCACACTTCTTGCCTATCCGCGAGAAGGATCATACAAGCAAATTGGCTGAAATCTACATGAGAGAGATTGTTACACGCCATGGAGTACCTCTCTCGATTATTTCTGATAGAGACGGGAGATTCGTATCGAGGATATGGCAATCCTTCCAGGAAGCGTTTGGCTCAAAGCTGAATATGAGCACAGCTTTTCACCCGCAGACCGACGGGCAAAGTGAGCGGACGATTCAGACGTTGGAGGACATGCTGAGAGCATGTGTGATGGATTTAGGCGGTAGCTGGGATAAGTATTTACCCCTGGTTGAATTTTCATACAACAACAGCTACCACACCAGTATTGGTGCCGCGCCATTCGAAGCGTTATATGGGCGCAAGTGCAGGTCGCCGCTCTGTTGGTCTGACGCAGGTGATAGACAATTGGTAGGTCCCGATGTAGTTAAGGAAACTACATATAAGATCGCGCAAATCCGAGATCGCATTAGTGCGGCTCGTGACCGTCAGAAGACCTACGCAGATCTGAAAAGGAAACCTCAGGAGTTTGAGGTTGGGGATATGGTTTTGTTGAAGGTATCACCCTGGAAGGGTGTGGCACGATTTGGGAAACGTGGGAAGTTGAATCCACGCTACATTGGTCCTTTCAAGGTTTTGGAAAGAATTGGGACCGTAGCATACAAGTTGGATCTACCTGCCGAACTGAATAATGTTCACGATACATTTCATGTATCCAATCTGAAGAGAAGTCCAACTCAAGTTAACGTTGCCATTCCTACCGACGAAATTCATATTGATGACACGCTCCTCCACTTCGTTGAAGAACCTGTCGAGGTCACGGATTGGAAAGTGAACAAGACCCGCCGGAGCAGTGTCAAGCTCGTTAAAGTTCGATGGAACGCTAGACATGGTCCTGAGTTCACCTGGGAGTGTGAAGACCGAATGAAGGAGAAATACCCCCACTTATTTCCTGAGAACCCTGCTTCTACAAGCAGAATTTAAAATTTCGGGACGAAATTTATTTAACGGGGGGAGAATGTGACAACCCTCACCAAACCAGGTATCCGTACGACTTAATTAACTATTAATTGTTGCCTAATAACTGTGCTTAACTGAGATTTCTGATAGACTGCTACGTGATTGTTGATACTTGTACATATCTGCATCATACTTTGATTTTTCCGTCACTACATTATTTACTTACTGAACTCTAGTGACAAACATGATGCACAAAAGCACAGTAGCATTTGAACGGATAACCTATTGAACGTGCTGATATAGCCAGCATCAGGCAGACACTGCCTCTAAAGGCCTGAATGAGCCAAAAATATTTTACTACACCCATAGTGTGTGTAGGGATACAAGGGTTGTATAACTGCGTCTTTAGGAATAAGATACAAAGATTGGATGTGCCTAAAACGTACTCTAAGCACAAAACACAGCACTTTTATCAACATACTAACTTCTAGCTAATTAATAAAGTGCCAAAACATGGGGAAATATTCCTGACACTTTGCAGAATAAATTGTGTCGCTAAAAATATTATTTACAACGCTTAAAAGATTACTTAAGCACTTTAACGGATTACTATCCAACCGAACAACCGGACTATACCCGGAACATAAAAATATTGCCAGAAATATTATTAGCCTTTTTCTGAGCCAGTTAGGGTCCCTGATTACCCTAACACCCGCTTTATAACGCGTCAAACAACTAACGGGGTTAATCTCTAAAAGTAACCAACTTAATGTAACTGAGCACTAACTGAACAATCGAAACCCAACCGGATACCCCATCCCCCTAATGGGATCGGCTAACAAGAGAGGACAAGGAAGTACAAGCTTTTTGATATTTTATTTGATTGTGTGGATATCTAGACGACATAAAACCGATGGACGAAAGAGCTTGATTTTCTCTATATAAACCCACACACACACAAGACTTGTCACCATTTCACCAACACCCAACTCTCTCTCCCTCTTGCTCCCCTTCTCGGCCGAGAACCCCCAGGCACACCCACCCATTGTCGAGCTTTGATTCTTCCATTCCAAGCTTATACAAGGCATTCGGGTCACGTATAAGGAAGCTTGAAGCAAGCGGAAGTTGAAGGACCTCGTTCATTTGCTTTTATCCACGCCATTTCCGACTAGATTCTTCCCTAGCCCCGAGCTAGAGGTATAACGTTTAAAACTCACTCTTGATCGTATCTAAAGTGGTTAATATGATTTTTAACGGTTAAAAGTCGGAACCATGCGTTTTGAATCTTTAAAGACTACTAAAACTCGAATATTGTTGGTTAAAAGCTTATAACGCGTGTAAAAGTCGTAGTATTCGAATATGTTGATTATTGAGGCCCGATCTACGATGTGGTGGCTCTTATCATCGTTTAACCCGACTTTGTTAAGATCACGAATCTTGACATACGCTTGTTTCTATTGGTACAAGGGTTAAAAGGTGAAACTCCACCACACGAGAAGCATGAACTTGTGTAAAAGTATTTTGACTTGTAAAATAGTATTTAAAACAAGCCGATCTACGTATGTACAAGTGGTATATTCGTAGAACCAAGTGTCGAGAAAATCATGTTTTATAAAAGTTGGATGACATGTTAACAAATATGATTTTTACAAACTACAAGTGTATAAACACTTGTGAAACGAAAGATCCGACAAAATAACAATTTTTACAAAAGTTGTCGGGAAGTTGTAAAGAATGATTTGTTCCAAAAACGGGGTTTTTACAAGACTAAACTATTTTATACATAGATCCACTAAATATAAGGTGATCTACACTATGATTTTCGGAAAAACTACAAGTTCATGTAATAATGCGATTTTACATACTAGTCTACAAGTTTAATGTTTTGAAACTGGTTTGAAGTATCAGAACTTGATTGGTTGATTAAAGGAATTGTTGAAGTGATTTTGTAAAAGAAAATGATACGCTTGAAAGCGTGGCCACCTCCAGTTACAGGGGAAACTCTGGCGAAATTTTTCTAAAAATCTAACACTTAGAATTATTTACAAGTGTTAAACTAGTTTGAAATGTTTTCAAAATATATTTCGCCATGACTTTATTTATTAAATAATCGGAGGTGGGATTTTCAAAAAAAAACTAAACGTGATAAATATTTATTCGATAAATATATTTTTCACCACACTGTTTATGATTATTTTGTGAAAATATATAAATATTATTTTTAGAGTAAAAATAATATTTACAAACTTTGTCGAACCCAAAATAATTCCAACGCCTACACGACAAACATATAAGTTACAACGGTAATTACTATTACCACTTAATCGCCAAAACGTAACTTACGCCTTATCCGGAAATATTCATAAATGCGGATATTGTCAACGTATTATTTTGGAAAGTATTATACGAAGAGAAAATATATTATTTTTAAGAAAAATAATTATATTTCGGAATGAGAAATAAAATATATTAAGTGAGACTTAATATTATAAACGCACATGTATTAATTCCCCCATCCTTGGGAAGGAGATTTACTACCAATTATGTACAAGGAACAATTGTCTAACTGTTTCCCGAAAAATTAAAACTATAAAGCTAAAGCACGGCCATCCGTCTAATAGAATTAGCACATGTAGGTCGTTGCACAGCTTTCGGACATTTGGAGTGCTTGATTTAGCTACGCACTGACTGTGAGTTCATGTCCCCCTTTTCTCTTAACTGTTTTCAGTTTTCTAAACTGCGGGGGTGAAATACATGTTACTATGATTATGAATATGTTTATACATGGTATGGTTAGCGTAAGGAGGTTTGTTACTTAGATCATGTGAGTGGGTAGGCGGAAACTTGAGGCCATTAATCCTCATAGTAGGACCGAGGGACAGGAGCGGTAGATCTATCTGGGTGTAGCGAGCCCAGCCCCAGGTCCAGCTGAATGGACCTCGGGGTGACTTAGTGCCCGACGCATAAATCCGCTAGGTTTGAGTCTCCCTACTTGCACTTCACACATATCAATGGCCTTGCAAACCATTGGTGATCTCTTTTTTTTCCTTATTTGCTACATACCAGGTTTTTGATAAAGATAAAGGTTTATTTACTCACTATCGCATGAACTCGCTCAACATTATTGTTGATTTTTCAACTTACATGTATTTCAGGAAACTAACGATCTGGCGCGGTATGGCTTGTTTTCCGCTGCATTAGGCCCGAGGTCATCCAGGGTTCGAGACTTGTGACTCTTTCCTGGACAAGTCACAGTCCCTGAACCATGTTTACTTTAAGTTTGCATTTGTAATGTTTAGACAAGGTTATGGTTGTTGGGTGTTAACCCGTTAAGACAATGTTTAATATTTTTATTATCAATGGATGATCTTGCATATTTTTAATTCATATAGCTTTGTTATGGTTAAGCTATGGTATTAAGAAGTCACACCAAATTAACCACGCTTCCGCAAAGCCAGGGTGTGACAGCTCTTCACTTTAATATACTGTTTTATTGATTTGACAATGTTTACAGCTCGTTCTTCACACCGGCAGCACTTCGGTATGGAATTTGACAAAGTTACAAATGAGATTCGCTCAAGGGTATTTATAGTGTTGGTAGGTTCCCATATTCGTACATGTACGAATAAGCAAACCTAACAGGTTCCCATATACGGACATGATAGATTCCCATATTCGGACATGAGAGGTTCCCATATTCGGACATAAGAGGTTCCCATATTCGGATATGAGAGGTTCCCATATACGAACATAAGAGGTTCCCATATACGAACATAAGAGGTTCCCATATACGAACATAAGAGGTTCCCATATACGAACATAAGAGGTTCCCATATACGGACATAAGAGGTTCCCATATACGGACATGTACGTATAAGTGGACCTACTCTCTAAAACACCTATACTCTCCAGTTTTCTCGTAAAATGCGCCCTAATCTATACAATACAATGAAAGACTCGATCCAAGACGAAATCAACAGATGTAGTGCACCAACAGGGGCCTACTACAATAACTAAGATAATCTCTTAAACAAGTGCAAAAGTGCGAAAATAATCAAAGGTTACATTATACACGAGTCGGATCCAAGTGATTCATCTTGTCTATCTGTTTTTATTTTTATTTTTATTTTTCAGCATTTAGTTAGTTTTATTTTCTTAGTTTTAAAATCTTTTCTAACATTTTGATTTGATTAGACGTTGAGGATAAACCGGTACTAAAAGCTCTTGTGTCCTTGGACGACCTCGGTATCTTACCAACACTATACTACGCCCACAATGGGTGCACTTGCCCATATGTGTGTTTAGTGTTAGTAAATATCGTGTTTTTATAAATTTAAAACTTGGCTAAAAAGTGTAAAAAGGGCTTAAAATATATACCTAAAACATATACACACTAACACGCATCAGGAACATACCAGCTATTACGTCAGGAATTAGCTCATCTTCCTGAGTAGTTAACTAGAAGGCTCTTGCGTTCCTTTTGGTAGTTCCGTCTGTAGGTTTGACTTTATTGTCAGTTGGCTTGACCAATTTTGGGCAGTCAGGCCTAAAATGTCCTGCTTCTCCACAGTTATAGTAGACCGTTGCTTTCTTCTTCCTGCAATCTTCTTCTTGATGCCCTGGAATTTTACATAAATTGCAATACCCCTTGCATCTTTCAAAACACTTTCTTTTACAGGCATTGCAAAATGGAACAGTGGAAGATTGCCCAGTTCCCTTTTTCCGGAAAATTACTACGGTTACCCACATGGAATCCTTGGGTAATCTTTTGGGCTACTTCCTTTTTCCGGTTTTCTTCACTTGTGCGTACCAATTCGTCAGTTGGGGTGTTAGCTAATTCTATTGCATCGTCAATAGTGCGAGGTCTGCAGCTTCAACGATATTACGGATTTCGCCAATCACTCCCCAAATATAGCGGGAAATAAGCACCGGTTCTGGCGAAGCCAGGGTTGGTACCACTCTCGCATACTCAAAGAATGTCGAAGTATACCCTCGACAATCTACACCCATCATTCGATGGTTCAGGAACTTATTTGCCATTTGTTCCTTTTCATATTCGGGGACAGAATTTTCTTTCCATTAGCTGCTTAAATTCTTCCCAATTCATGGCATAGGCCATATTTCTTCCTTTGGCTTGAAGTACCGTATTCCACCATTCTAGCGCCCCTTCTTTAAAAAGATGCGACGCATACATGACCTTGTCTTCCTCAGCACATTTACTTATCATAATTACTACTTCAGTTTTCTCCAACCAACGCAGTGCCGCAGTCGCCCCTTCATTGCCTGCAAATTCAGCTGGTTTACAAGCAAGAAATTCTTTATAAGTGCAACCAGGCGTTGCAGCTTTCATTCTTTTGAGAATTGGGGTTTGCAGTATATTATTATTATTATTATTGTTATTGTTATTGTTGCCGCCTCTGTTTACACTATTACTGAAGTTATCTTCATGAGTACGTTTGCTAGGAATAATTTAAGGTTCAACTGGATGTCGAGCAGCAGCAAGTATTTCTGGAATAGCATTGGCTATTCCCTGAGCAACAATATTCTCGATATCTTGCCTATTTAGAAACTGATCGTCGTTGTTTTGCTCGGAATGATTAATTTTGTTAACGGGTTCATTACCAGCGTTTGCCATCTGATAATTAATTTATATAAATAATTAGCATAAAATAATTAATAATCAAATATAACAAAACAATTGCACACAATCAGGTTAACACGTGTAGCTAAAATTGTCGATTTCTCGACTTCCATTTTTCTTATAGATTATATTAGGCATCCGTACACACTGTTATTTTAGAAACGTTTTATTTTTAAGTTATTTCACAGAGTTATATTTTTATTACTATTGTTATTATACAACCACAGCCTCCCAACCACACTATCCTTCGTTAGCTGGCATTTTTAGAAGCGACGTTCCCTCTCGTCGTACTTCCAGGAGATTTGTTCTCCCACCTCTCGGATCCTATTTCCAGCATCCACCAGCTCCTCGCCAAAATGGCGGAGTTCAGCTAGGTTTTCATTACTCATTGGTGGGTTTGGTATAGGTTCTAGGTCGAACTGAGGGAAAAAGGTATTGGGGTTATTGAGGAGGTTTTGAAACTGCCAGTCGTTAGTCCACCACTCGTCCATTTCTCCTAAAGGTTGGGTGTGGATCAAAGGTTCTGGGATGGCTGGTTCCAAATTTATTGGAAGTTGGGTTTCAGCAGGATAAGGAAAGACGTTATTATTGATAGGCCTGAGAATATCGCAGCTTGCCAGTACGCGATCCAATTCCTCCTGCAGTGGCAATTCCTCGACTTGCCTAGAACTTTCCCCAATTTCCATTTCTATTTGTCTAGCATTTTCCTCAATCTCAATCCCTTTTCCTTTATCAATGGGATTTTCTATTTTGGGAACTTTTCTAGTTGCTGGTTTCCTCCTACGTACTCGCCTCCAGCCTACAAATCTTCTCCTTTTCTTAGGCTTTGGTTTCTCCGGAGGTGGAGCTCGAAATTCCATAGGTTCCTCTACATCGGGTAAGTAACCAGTGAAGTCTCTGGAAACTTCCACTTTTACGGGATAGAGATTGAGATTCTGAAGAGCTTCAGATAACTCATTCCTGTTTAGCATATATGTAAAATGCACACAGAATGCTAAGTTAAAAAATTCACAGGAGAATATTTAATATAACTATTCAAATATTATTACTGCACATACTGTGACTTTCTAATACAAATTACAAGTGAAATTTAAAATATACTAAGGTGGCATAATCCTAATTTATTTTATTTTCTCTTACTAAATATTTTATTTAAAGGACAAAGCTTCAGTTTTGTAGGTGATATGGGTGCTAGTACTGGGTCAGGGTATTTTAAAAGTTAGCATTTACTGCTATAGTGGCTAACATATAGAGATCTGCCCATTTTTCATCTAACTCATCTTCCCATGGTGGGTTATTGTTTATTTCCTGGGTTTCCTGATCAACCTTCACTTCTTTTGGTTGTGATTTCTTTCTTTTCTCCTGAATTTTTCTAATAATCCAATTTCTTTTATTAGGAGAAAGTGGTTTCTCAAACTGTGCCTTACGGACAAATATTCCTTCCTCAGTATCTGCTGGGTATTTTGAGGATGAAGTTCCTTTTTCCTTTGGTGAAGTATCTAATTTATGATAAACGTCCGAAAGTCTTTGTTTACCCATACTGTAAACAAATATTCACATAATAAAACATGTAATCACAAAATGGCAATCAGTAAAATTAAGTATTCTCTTAAATACTTAATTGGCTTAAATCAGTGGCTCTGATACCACCTTTTCCTGTCACGGCCCCAGCCCGGGTTTGACCCGGTCAGGAGCCGCGGGACAGGAACCCGTGGTATTTAATTGATGCGACAGCGGAAGATTTTAAACAGCATCTTTTAAAACTTGAAATGCCCGATTATTTTATTTCATAATTCGGGATAAACCCCGTAAATTTACAATAGAGGAATTTTACTAGGAAATTCCCTGATTTATTAAAACATGTTTATTCATTTTAACTGAGCCACCTCTTCAAGCTTGTTAGTGCTTCGTAGCACGTTTTCCTTGATTTACAGCAGGTTGCCTGAAACATGTTTTAAAAATATTTTGTCAGCGGGGAAATACTGGTGAATCATTCATTTTGATAAAATGACACATAGTTATAAATTACAACATAAGAGCGATTACAATGGCTTCTATCTTATTTTTATCTGGCGCCGTGTCACCTGGTGACGATTGTCATACCACTATTGGGTCTTTCCCCAAGTAGTGACGCTTATCACTGTTAGGATTTATTAGCCTAACCGTGAGAAATTAGTAATGTGCACAATACCCCACTAGCCAGTGATTTAAGATAACCACGACTTAATCCCTGTAATTATAACTTTTGAAAATATGGAGTATTGTAAAACATTGTTGATAAAAAGGGAATGACTCACATTGCAGATTTATACGGGCAGAGTTTAGCCTACTGATAAGCCTGATAACCTAGTTTAAACAACAATGCATACGAACTAGGTCAGTAACTAATACATCATTTACGATAACTCACGCGATTAAACCCTCACGACAAATGACAAAGTGCAATACTTAAACATCCATCGAATTCACGACGAATGACAAAGTATAAACCCAATTTGAGCAGCACTTAAACATTCATCGGATAGTTTCAATCGATCGGACATTGAATCGTAGCAGCGATCGAGTTAATACCCTGTATCGTAGCAGCGCCTCGCTATTGTAACTTGTAATTTCGACTTTTGGACAGTATACTTCATGATTTTGATTGAAATTTCGACACCGAATGATAGCTCGGGGTCAAATCTATTTATAGGTGAAAAATAGGGTTCAAGCGGCCCGCGTGAACCTTGGCCCGATCCTTACGCGGCCCGCGAGGGGCACCTATTCGTAGATTAGGGCTACATTGTCATCAGTAGACTTGCCACGCGTGCGACACGTCGCCCGGATGCTTATCCGGTCAAACCTCACATTGACGCGGCCCGCGTAAGGACATGCTTAACCCTTACGCGGCCCGCCTAAAAACCATAAATCTTGATTTCTTGATTTTTGATATGGATTAGGGTTTCAGGGGTCTGGGTTTTCATTTATGGGTTGTTTAGGGACATTTTTAAAGGTCCTTACATGCTCAAAAACCCAAGTATTGACTTTGATCATATCAGATCAGATGGTAGTGTTGAAGAGATTAAAATGGATAGTGCATATAATCTGAATGCATACGATCTCCAAGATTTGTTGGACCTTCAACTTGAAAGGGATGATGAAGAAGACATGTTCTCCCTAGACTTTGAACTACAATTCAAAGGACAAATCAGGGAGATGTTGATGAGAAATAAAAATCAGTAATAAAGAAGGGTTTTCGTATCATCTGTTGTATAAGGAGATTGTTGGATCAGCAGCTGTTACATTGTCTCCAATAGCATATTTAACCAGATCACAACATGTAGCAAAGGACATGTTGCTGCGTAACAAATTCTTGACTGAGGTTTGATGTGTGTTGTTTAGGCAGGTGATCATATGTTCTTAGTTAATGTTTGTTAAAACTTAAGTTGTATTCGAATTTTATTAAGTTTGTTAGACATCTTTTATATGTACTTATGTTTATAACAGTTTACATTGTCAATGGGTTGATATTCTCTTTTTTAAATAAGAGAATGGAAATAATCATATGTAATATGTAACTGATGAATTTTATTAAGTTTGTTAGACATCTTTTATATGTACCTATAGTTGTCTTTTAGCTATAATAGATAATACGTTTTTGTACAATATCTATACATGTATCTATATGTCATATAAATATGTGTTATGCATGGTTTTCTAAGAAACCACCCGTGTTTGCACACGGGTCTTACCGCTAGTACTATATAATAAAAGAAACCAATGTAAGGACAGTTGTTATTATTCTAGACCATCCTTAATTGTAGCTAATTATTATTTAATTTAAATTATTAAGTATTGATTAAATTAATATAAATCTTATCAACTCTAAATTATTACCGTAAACCTAATTTGAAATTGTAAAGCCTTATCTAAACTAAATACGATTGTTTCATTTAAGAGTAAATAAACATGCATATTATTTATTGCTAATGTTATAATTGTTAACTATGAGAAATTATATTAAACAATTTATTAATCAAACAAAAAAATAATAAAAAAATACATTTTGATTTAGAAAGATATTTTTAACAATAGATAAACCTGTGTAATACATAGAGTTTTTAAAGACATAACATTTTTTTAGTTATTTGCTATATAAAATTAGATTTATTTAACCCGTACAATACATAGAGTTTTTTTAAAATATAGTTTTTTTATTATTTAGTATATAAAATTACACTTCTTCCACCTGTGAATACACAAAGTTTTTTTTAAAATATAACTTTTTTATTGTTTGGTATATAAAATTACATTGGTTCAACCCGCATAATAAACAAGGTTCTTAAAGATATAACTTTTTTATTATGTAATATGTAAAATTATATTTACTCAACACGGGTAATAAATGAGGTTTTTAAAAATATATTGTTTTTTATTTAGTATATAAAATTATATTTATTCAACCCGTGTAATACACGGGGTTCTAACCTAGTTATTATAGTAAAGTAATTAGTAACATACTACGAAAGTTATAAGTAATTGTAATAAGGTTGTTTTGACTCACGCTCACACAACCTGCCTGGATTACCCATTTTGTTACCTCTACCTGTTCATTATATTATTATTATCCTACTTCACAAGTCCTACCATGGATGCAGCAGGCTGAAGACGTGGTGGAGAAAGCCGCATCTCCTACAAAACCTAACTTAATGTCTAATCTAAGTTTTAATGTTAAACAGGGGTTTGAAACATCTCGATACATACCGCAAAACTCACACCGATAAAGATGGGAATTGGGTTGACGCGGTAGCCGAGCAGAATTATGTAAGTATCTATCTAAAGTATTTTTCTCTATAATATATATATATATATATAGGCCAGTTAACGTACAATACAGCTTAACGTACATCACGTACAACATATAATTACGCACGTTCATTTGAAAATCATGCACGTTATAAATTCAAAAAACCTAATCACGCATGTTGGAAACATAAATTACGCAAGTTATCACGCATGCCCTACCTCCCAGTTCAAAAATCACATCCCCTGTTCTATGATCTGAAACCATTGTAGTGCCCTCTGACTCCAATCGAATCAAAGCTTGGTCATGTTCCTGCATCCTCTGTTCTGTGGTCTGAATCAAAGCTTGGTCATGTTTCTTCATCCTCTCTTCTAAGGTTTGATTTCGAGGGTCGACATTTTAATGAAACTTTTCAAAATTAACGATGAATTTGAACCCAATTCGATGAAATTGACCTAACAATAGCCAAATTGAAGTGAAACGAAAAGAAAATTGAAACGAATTGGACGAAATTGATCAAACCCATGCTAAATGAAAATTTGATAAAATCACGCATGTTATATCAAATAATCACCCACGTTGTCGTACGTGATGTGTGTTAAGCCGTAAAGTTAGGATCATGAGTGAACAACATCCTTGTTTGTGAACAGAGTGAACTCATCTCAACCATCCATTTTCCATCTTGATCAAAAGGGTATAGATGTCACTTTGCTAAAATACTAGATTAGAGAATATCAGTTACCAAAATAAAATTAACTATTTTTGCTATAATCACGTATGTGATATTCTTTCTATGATATTTAGTTCTTCAATTATTATATATGTCTATATAACTGCAACTCTCCATATATTATCATTAAACAAATCAGGTCCACTTTAATCAATTGTTAATGAAAAACAATTTGTACGTCAGGTCTCTAGTTAACTGAAAACAAGAATTTCAATGTTTTTAAGTTTTAAAATCCCTATTGATTTTCAACTATTATTTTCAAAGCATAAATATTGATTTTTCATGTGTGTAATTTGTTTGTTTGTGGTTTTGTTTTTAGAATGACGCGAATCGTGTTGTATTTAATCCATTTTCCATGGCTATTAGTAATATTAATTCCATTGTGCCTCTTAATTACATGCGTTTTGTTCAACGTTTTCGTTTAATTTCATATGATATATACATGTACCACACTAATATATCAAATGGTACATGAAAAAGATGATCGTTGATAATAAGCGTTGTTATAATACACAGATGTAAATTTGTTTTGAAAGTTGTGTAATATATATACACATGTGTACATAGTGAATTGTTTTTGCTTACTTTCATGTTGTACATATTTGTACAACACTAATATATCAAATGGGATACAAATGTTGAGAATAAGCATTGCTATTATACACAAATATATATATTTTGTTTTGAAAGTTGTATTATATATATACACATGCGTATATAGTGAATTATTTTTTCATCAGACATATATACACATATGTACAAAAAATGACTTTTGTACACATATGTAAAAAATGACATATTTGTACATGTAAGTCCAGAATCACTACAATTGGATATCAAACACTAATCAAAGCGCGGAATACTGAGAAAAGTGTTAAGAACAAGAACAATCAATCTCTTATAACCAAAGTGCACACGGTTTCTAGAGAACCGTCTGGTACACCAACACAGAAATCGAAAAATATGAAGAACCTCTCTAAAAATGTCTCAAAATTGTCTAACCTAATAATGAACTAGGTTCACCCTATTTATAGTTACATAGGGTGACCTAGTTACAGACTGGGCCAGGCCCACATGCACAAATAATAACCAAACAGGCCCAAAACATGTAATTAGCCCACATGGCTTATTCCACTACTATCTAACCCACTACAAGGCTAAGCCCAATAGCCAATATTTGTGTTTGATAAAGATAGGCGTAAACCTACACCATTATAGGGCCTTACAATATCCCCTAGGTTTATGCTGTCTTTATCAAACTGTTGTCTTCATTATGTTTGTGTGGGAAGATACTTCATGTCTTCATACTGAAACTTGGGCTCTTGGTTCTTCTTAAACACAATCAGCTTTGCTTGAAAAACTTGTTGAAAGAAATGCAAGTGGAGGATTCTTAGCAACTCTTTTCTTTGTCAATGTCTTCAATTTCAAGCAGGTTCACAGGTACTTCTTCAAAGGCACTATCACTGTCAGATGATGACTTGTATCTGGTTTCTCTAACTCAGGCACATCTTGATATTCTAATGCTTCAAGCTTTGTCAGCAACCAACAGCATCTCAATCTTCAATAACCCCTGTTTCTTGTTTTAACCTTAAATTCTGCACATACTCAGAAATTCATAGGCAAACAATTTTGTGCAACAGAGGGAAATACCACGTGAACACTCAGTACACCCAAGTATTTGTACCCGGATTTCACAATTCAAATTTCATTCAATTTATGATGATTAGTCAAATCTTCAAGAACGGTTATATTTTTAAGTCAAAGAAAACAAATAACCACTCTATTTTTGGATTTTTGATTTTATAAAAACTAACAATATAAACTAAAACATAAATAAACAAAGAAACGAATTACACAATTACAAATTTCAATGGGATCAAAATTCGTTCTCAGGCAGACTAAGGAACACTTTTCAGTACGAGCCTAATCAAACCAGTCCATGCGATTGCCAATATGTTTGTCCACTTAAACTTTAACGCTCAACTTTCAATTTTTCAACTTCGTGATATGCTTAAGGTAATATTATACTATTATACCCGTTTGTCCCATTCCAAGGCATACCCCCGCGATCAAGGTAAGCACAACGATTCATCGTAGCAGGTGAGTATACTGATGTCATCCTTTAAGATACCCTGACTGTGTCTAGGTCTGCATATAATCTGTTTTATCATGTTTTGTTTTCTTAACAATGAACACCCAAACAAATACTAATCAAATCCCAGAAATATAAACAGCACACTCTATCATGCAAGTATCTTCCCTACCACATATTTCACAAGTTCAATCCAGATTTCTGAAATCTTAACTGGGAGTAGGTTGAGAAGAGAACAGAATAGATCTTTTGCAGAGATGGTATAATATACAGATCAAATGAGTTTTTCTCAGTTTGATATAGGTTTCTTGGGTTTCTTTTGGGCACTTGAGGGCCTCTTTCGGGTGTATTAGATCTATAGCGCGACAACGTACAGCTAGGTCAGCATGTATCTGGATGCAGCAGAAGCTGTCGTTGCCTAGCACCTCCAGGTCAGCATGTAACTGGATGCAGCAGAGGAGGTACACGATTTTTTTCAGAGAAGATTTCAGAATTAGATCAAAATTGTGTGTATCGGGACAACATACAAGCATTCAAATAGAAATGAGCTAATTCCAAGTGACTTTCTTTCCTGGGGTCATGTACAATTTTAGTTCTAAACAGAAGGACAGCCAAGATATCCCCGGGTGATTCAACAATATAAAGACCCAAAACCTCAGATGTTGGCTATCTATCAACGCAAGATTTAAGACCGTAAAATCATACGCCATTATTATGTTACCCACATGGTACATAGTTCGTTCTGTTTGTATCACTTAGTATCTTTTATCATTTTGAGCGTCAAGCCTATCGACATATCGCAGTAGATCCTAGTCTTTTCAGCTATGACACCTTACATGTGTTAGTCAAACCCTTTAACACGAACATTTATTTCACTTCCCATGAATGCAACAAAATATTTTTGATTTTTCTATTTTTCTCATTTTTTTTTATATTTTCTCATTTTCACTATTTACAGATGGATACGTTTAGATATCCCCCTAAATTTGTGCGTAAATCTTACGCGCAAATTTACCTAAACAACGAAAACGTATGTACAAAGAGAAACACACAAGAAAATGTAAATATTTTTGTTGTTTTTGCATAACCGTTCCATCATAAGATTTAAGACTGATCAATATTGAAATTAGAATATGAAATTCAAATTTGTACCTTTTCGCTGATCTTGTCTTACCTCTCTTATCTCCTTCAAACAAAACATATCAACTGTAAAGAATTAAAACTTATTGCTACAGTGAAATGTTACCCGTTATGTCTCTGGAACAACCGCTATCAACATCCAAGGATTGTCAACAGCTCCTCCTTGGTTGTCCCTGAAAAGTAAGGAGATTAGTAAGACATTGGTACCCAGGCCATCGTGGTCCTGGGTATTCTAGAAGCATCAACGTAAGACACTTCTCGAAAGCACATGCCCCCTTTAGATTCAAGGACTGGTGATGTTGCTGCTTTATGTTTTGCCTTCCAAACTTGTTTAGGCTTCTCTAATTTCTGAGGAGCCTTGGGCAAAACAGTTTGCTTTTCAACCTTTTTGTTTTTCAAAACTTGTTTCGGTTTCAAAGCATGTTTCCTTTTTGCTTTTGCAGCATTCCAGTCCCCATCAGATGGTTTAACCTGGGGATACTTATTCATCATTGCCTTTGGTTTTTCAACCTTCATTGGCTTGGAATAAGATCTGTCCCGTGGTGTAACCTTCAGATGTTGTGTATAATACGGCACGTAGGGACGATGTGTACAGTTTCTTGCAATGTGACCGGGTATGCCGCAGTTGTAGCAAGTCTGCTTCTTTACATAAGGGGCATATCCCGATCCATTCCATCCAACTGATGCTGGATTTGAGTTATAAGGCTTGTTGGATGATTTGTTTGCAGACTTTTCAACCTTTCTACCCTGCTTCTTATGTCCCTGTCTGCAACAGTTAGCACATTCACTTTTAGGGTTAGCATTTTCATTTCTAATTGTTTGCTTTGGAGGCACATATTTGTTTGAAGGGCCTCTCAAAGCTGGCTCAGAAACAGCCTTTCTCACATATGGAGGGGCATCAGCAGACAAATTTGATGTTTTTGAACAAACATCGTTACCCTTTTGGCAAACAACATCATCATCCTCAACCCAATCCTCTACTATTACCTCATCTGCACATGAAGTAGAGGCATCAGTAATATTCACACATTTAAAATCAGGGACTGGCCTTGTTATTTCAACTTCAGATGTTTTGGGCTCAGTCACTGTTTCACTGGTTGATTCAGCTGAACCACCTGAGTTACATTCCTTTTGTAGTGGCTCTGCTGAATCCTCTTCTGCTGAGTCAGCTGCTTCAGAAGACTCACAACTGGATTCACTAGATTCTATTGATTCCAATTTCTCTGAATCTGTTGCTTCAGGTGATTCACATTTGGAGTCAGATGGAACAGGTGGCTCAGATTCTACTATTGTTGGTTCTGATTCAACTATTTCAGGTGATTCGTTACCAGACTCGGCAGAATCAACAAACTCTGACTTTTCACAGTTAGTTGTCTCTGTGGAGTCACATGACGAATCAGATGAAGAAGTCGATTCATTTTGTTTGCGACACCATTTAAAAAACTCATTAAACATAGCAAACTCAAGATTGGTCGATTTAATTTGAGACTCTTCCCTTTTATTTTGCAATTCAGATGGTTTTTGAGAAATTGTTGATTCAGCATTATCTAACACTTGAACATGCTTATCAACATTAGCATTTTTCTCAAAATTTAAAGTCTCAGTGTGGTTTGAAACTTCAGCAGGTTTCACGAAAGTTTTATCAAACGCCTGTTTTTCTAGAATAATTTCAGTTTTATCTGGCCTTGTGATTTTAACTTTCTTCGGCTTAACAGGCTCAGCCTTCCTATCCCTGGGCTTCCCATATTCCATTTCAGGCAAGTCGGCTATCTCCTCCTCAGTCATAGGAATAGAGGTGTAATTGTGATTGTATGGTGGAGGTATGCATACAAATCCCAATCCCTTATTCCTCACTTCTTTTTTGCTATACTTTAACTGTTGATTTGTCATCTTTTCGACCTTTTCACTTGAAACATCAAACTTTTTAAAATTAAATTCAGTATTTTCAAAAGTTGATTTTAAGTCATTTAATTCAACAGTTAATTTTTCAGATAGCTCCTTGAAGTGGAGATATCGACATCTTGCTTCGCTTAGATCACTATGCAACTGTCGAATGTCACGTTTTTGAGCCTCTACCACTTCCTTATACCCATCCAGTTTCTTTTTAACTTCGTAGCTACTGGATTTGGTACATTGAAGTTGCATAGTAAGCGATTGAGCCTGTTCTTTAAAACCTTTTACTTTCTTTCTACATTTTTCAGTACAACAAACATCATCTAAACATACCTCAGTGGGAATGGGAGTGAAGTCATGAATTTGAATACTTGCATCAGAAGTGGATGAGCAAACTGCAGTAGGCAATGGAGCAGTAGAAGTAGGAGTGGGTGAGCAACTTGCATCAGATGTGTTGTGATGTGCTGAAAATGGGTTAATTAAAAACAACTAAAATTACCCTAATTCTAGACTCTCTAAGTTTTAAATTTATAAAACTAAGACTCTCTAAAACCCTAAACCACACGACCGGCAAGTGTACCGATCGATGCAGTATAGCCTAAGGAAGTCCGAGTATCGAACCCAAGAGACTCTACTAAATTACGCTAATGACTCGATCTAGACTTAGACTGACACGGACTTTAATTGTCTATTTGATGGGGGGTTTTCTAAATATCCTAAAAATATAATAAAATATTAAACTAGAAAAATCAAGAAAAGACCAAACACGAATGTGAATGAAGACTTAAACCAGTGGCGATGAAGACTACCTAGGCTAGACGCAAGCTAAACTCAGAATGGATCTCTATTCGATGATTTTGTGGTGTGGAACCGGGATCTTTGGATACTAAACCTATTAAGACACCACTAAGCCCCTCAAACACTCTCAAGGCGATTCTTATGGCACTACCTTGGCTGTTACGCTCACCGGTTTTCTAGATTTCTTTTCCATCCTCTAGTTTCTTGAAAGTGCTTATGTAAGACGCTCTACTTTGCCGCGCGAACGTCTAAAGCAACTACGGGTTTTAATCTTGGCCTAATAGACAATGGGTTGTTAATTCCTTATAACTACACCGAGACCTATTAATATCCTCGAGCCTTTCCGCGACGAGTCTAGCAGCACACTTGATTTTAATTAATTACCGAATATTGTTTCTAAGGTTACTTATGCGTTTTCACCCTAAAGGATTAATGACCTATTACGTGATATAGACACTCACCTAAATCAAGAACCCTAATCCGACTCTATTATGTGATAAAGACCGTCACCAAGAATCGAATGAAGCAATAGACAATAATCAAATAATCACAAGCACGCATACGCACCAAGATAAACTACCATAGCGTTTACAATACAAGAAAGATCCACAACCACGACAAAAATCAAATAAAAATCCAAACTTTATTTAACTATTGTCGTGCCTAGGTAGTTAAGAAAATCTAGCCAAGAACCATAACGAACAAAGTCTCAAAAATAATCAAACAAGGTTCAAATAATGAATTCATTGAATTTAAGCAAAGAGACTAGAAAATAAAAGAAACCGAATGACAAAACCCGATTATTCCTTGCTCTCCAAGCTTCTTGCTTCAACCCAACGATTCCCTGACTTTGATTCTATATGAATTCCTTCAAAAATCGTCCTCAAGATATTCTTGCGTGCGGCTGATGATGTTGTTCCTCGCCTGATGTGCGTCCCAGCCGTCTGATGTCTCTCCTCGAATTCGTGCGGCTCTTTCCAATATATATTTTTTTATGTGCACCGCCTCCAAGTTTTCGTGCCTTCAAGTTGTGCGACCAACTTTGGATAATCTCTGGCCCAATAAGCAGCTCACTAAATATCCATTCACAATGCCAGTAATTGCTGTTGGGCTTATATCCTTTCACGGCCCACCTCCTCTAATTCGTAATATATAAAAAGTTATACCTGCCTCCCTCTTTTCTAATTCCTTTATGTGTATATATATCCAGCCGCCAAAGTGTAACAAATAATATGACTTCTCCTTTCATAAAATATCATCCACCAAAATAATGGCAATGAATATTATGAATATTTCCTCCTAATTCTTTTTTCTGTTATAGTTCGTATGGGATCCCCATAATATTCTGCCATCCACCTTTTTCCAATTTCTAATAATATGCCTCCTATCATAATATAATATAGAGATTGCGGGTTCGGCTCACTCGAGAAAAATTGCGACAATTTTAATTCGGTCTCTGGCGTCATACTCTACTCGACTTGCTGGTTATAACTTCATTACTCTTTTTCGCTCCATTTGCACCAGGACCTGCCAAAACACAAACTAATGTAATATAACACTAAAACTAAATAAAAAGAATAAATAACTATACAATAACTATACAATTTACACCGGACAAATATGTGTATTTTACCCTACATCAAATATCCCCACACTTAACCTTTTTTCGTCCCCGAAAAAGAATTATGCAAAACGGAATCATAGTCGAAATAATCGTTCGGGACAAAGCTTATGTTAATTTATTTAAAACCAAGACATGTGTTAGCTGCGATTGCAAGTATACTTGTCCTCTTAAACCCAAACCCAGTTCCAAGCCCTTATCATGCGATTTAGGTTCAAATATGGGTCAATCTACCTAGGGTCTCACACTAAAAATTGCAAGTCCATCTAATCCCACCTCAAACTTATAGGACAAAAGGAACGATCACTGGACCAATTCCCAACCGTCTTATATCAAAACCAGGAGAGTTTACAATCAAATTTTTTTTCTTTTTTTTTTCAATTTTTTTTCTTTTTTTTTCTCGTGAGTCTAGACGGTGCTTTCCCAAAACAAGAGGCAATCCGGCTGTAGAGTCGCTATCCCTAACCACAGACTACTTAGTTTCGGTACTTTTTATTATTTTTTTTTCTTTTCATAGCTTTGCACGGTCGATTTCACACACCCTAGCGGTAATCCGGCTGTAGAGTCACTATCCCCAACCACAGACTACATAGGAATGGCTACTTTCATTTAGTTTCTAGCTCACTTTTTATTCTATTTTTTTTTTCAAGACCACAAACTCTAACGGTTTTAACTTATAACGGTGCCCCTTATGCTATTATTGGCGGTTTCAATTTCCCCACTTTCCCTAGATGAGAACCCACTAGTAGACCGACAATTAGGTAATTTTAAATCAAAGGAACCCAGAACCGACTCAGGCCTACCCGCATATCCCAAACTAGACACAAGCTCAATTATTTAATCTCATATTATTATTATTTGCACCCGAACAAAAACTCGACTTTTCTATCATTTTCCATTTTTTTATTTTGCAAACTTCTTATTTCAAAAGACATTTTCTAATTTTTTAATTTTTTTTGGATTTTTCAATTTTTCATTTTTTTTTGTTTTTTTTTAATTTTTATGACTCAAACTAACCTAAAAAGCAGTTACCCATCCCCACACTTGAGATTTGCATTGTCCCTAATGCAGAGACGGAAACTAAAACAAATAAGAAAGAAATAAAATATAGAGAGAGTTGGAAAAGACTTAGCTGGTTAGGACAAAAGTCAGTGCCAGCTGTACAAGTCTTGAATCCAACGAACGACCGTATAGCATTTCCTTCGCGATCGTTGCCTAGTCTGCTTGGGTTGTATCAATATGACAGCTCCGAAATCACCCGAATGGAGATTGAGTACGGGTGGTACAATCCAAACCTGCACAAACAAAAACAAAGCAAACCCAAAGCAGTACCGACTCTAAAAAACGACTCAAAAACTACTAAGACTCAATATACAAAAACTACAACTCGATACAAACTCTACAAAACCTCCCCACACTTGAATTTAATCAGGAGGCTTTTCCTTGACTTGAACCCGGTCTAACCCGTTTAATTCCACCCGAACCTCAAAAATTTTCAGAAATATATTGGTGGAATTATAAAATATTTTAAAAATTTGGAATGGGTCAGACCACCAAAATTTAAACATACCTGGAAAAAACCGGATGCGTGGCATGTAACGAGAAGACCGGTCATGTTTGAACTTCAGCGGCTCCTTCTTCTCCGTCTTGTACCAGCTTCCGACACACAACCAATCTCGGTTCTTCCCTTTTCTTGCCTTCTCCCGTGGTTTTTCTGATTTTTCAGTTACCCCTACCACGGGCCAGCTGTGGTGCTCTTCCTCTTCCACCACCACTTCTTCTTCTTTGATGTCCGTCATTGGGTTTCCTTTAAGTAAAGCTTCTAAGTAAGCAAGGTCTCCCTCTGGATCAAACTCCTCTATCTCTTCATCTACCAGCAACCCATCTAGTTCATCCCTAAATTCATTCTCCCAGGATATCTGATCTTCATTAGATGGCTGCTCAACTTCTTCCTCCTCTTCTCCTTCTCTCTCTATCTCTACTTTTTCTTCCTTACTCTCCACATATCCCCATATCGTCTCCCCATCAGCAAGCTCGGGGATCACTATCGCCTTATAATATGAGCTTTGAACTGTAATCCACTCATCATCATAATCACCCCATTGTATTTGTTGCTTTTGCTCTCTGTTTCTCCAACCCATTCCAACCCGAGCAGCAATCGCACAATCTTCAAACCGGTGTGATCCACCACATTCTTCACACCTTGGATCCCTTTGCCGACTGAGGTCACACTCTATATTTGGGCCTATTTGCTCGAACATTCGATCAAGTAGATCGATCATTCTTGGTAACCTTGGATCCCCGTACTCCAACTCTTTTGTTGCTCGCACACACTCCAAAATTAATTCCCTGAGCTCGAAAAAATTTGGAAACATCTCCTTAGCATTTGCGGGATACCCCTGCAAAGAATATTGTTGTGGCTGCACAAAGGGGTTAGCATAATATGGCGTAGAGGACCCCTCATATTGGGGGCATTTAATTGTAAAGTGAGGCCCTCCACAAATTTCACACATATCTACTAGACTCAAGAAAAATAAAATAAATAAGAAAACAAAAAAAAACACGGACAATTAGACTCCTATGACTCAATCTACAAAACACAAATAGACTCACCAGACTCACCACGAAAACACAAAACAAAAGACAAGTAGCACAGATTATGTCAATTAAGTCCAATCGAAGCCAATAAACGCAATCGCCAAGAGTCCCCGGCAACGGCGCCAAAAACTTGATGTGCTGAAAATGGGTTAATTAAAAACAACTAAAATTACCCTAATTCTAGACTCTCTAAGTTTTAAATTTATAAAACTAAGACTCTCTAAAACCTTAAACCACACGACCGGCAAGTGTACCGATCGATGCAGTATAGCCTAAGGAAGTCCGAGTATCGAACCCAAGAGACTCTACTAAATTACGCTAATGACTCGATCTAGACTTAGACTGACACGGACTTTAATTGTCTATTTGATGGGGGGTTTTCTAAATATCCTAAAAATATAATAAAATATTAAACTAGAAAAATCAAGAAAAGACCAAACACGAATGTGAATGAAGACTTAAACCAGTGGCGATGAAGACTACCTAGGCTAGACGCAAGCTAAACTCAGAATGGATCTCTATTCGATGATTTTGTGGTGTGGAACCGGGATCTTTGGATACTAAACCTATTAAGACACCACTAAGCCCCTCAAACACTCTCAAGGCGATTCTTATGGCACTACCTTGGCTGTTACGCTCACCGGTTTTCTAGATTTCTTTTCCATCCTCTAGTTTCTTGAAAGTGCTTATGTAAGACGCTCTACTTTGCCGCGCGAACGTCTAAAGCAACTACGGGTTTTAATCTTGGCCTAATAGACAATGGGTTGTTAATTCCTTATAACTACACCGAGACCTATTAATATCCTCGAGCCTTTCCGCGATGAGTCTAGCAGCACACTTGATTTTAATTAATTACCGAATATTGTTTCTAAGGTTACTTATGCGTTTTCACCCTAAAGGATTAATGACCTATTACGTGATATAGACACTCACCTAAATCAAGAACCCTAATCCGACTCTATTATGTGATAAAGACCGTCACCAAGAATCGAATGAAGCAATAGACAATAATCAAATAATCACAAGCACGCATACGCACCAAGATAAACTACCATAGCGTTTACAATACAAGAAAGATCCACAACCACGACAAAAATCAAATAAAAATCCAAACTTTATTTAACTATTGTCGTGCCTAGGTAGTTAAGAAAATCTAGCCAAGAACCATAACGAACAAAGTCTCAAAAATAATCAAACAAGGTTCAAATAATGAATTCATTGAATTTAAGCAAAGAGACTAGAAAATAAAAGAAACCGAATGACAAAACCCGATTATTCCTTGCTCTCCAAGCTTCTTGCTTCAACCCAACGATTCCCTGACTTTGATTCTATATGAATTCCTTCAAAAATCGTCCTCAAGATATTCTTGCGTGCGGCTGATGATGTTGTTCCTCGCCTGATGTGCGTCCCAGCCGTCTGATGTCTCTCCTCGAATTCGTGCGGCTCTTTCCAATATATATTTTTTTATGTGCACCGCCTCCAAGTTTTCGTGCCTTCAAGTTGTGCGACCAACTTTGGATAATCTCTGGCCCAATAAGCAGCTCACTAAATATCCATTCACAATGCCAGTAATTGCTGTTGGGCTTATATCCTTTCACGGCCCACCTCCTCTAATTCGTAATATATAAAAAGTTATACCTGCCTCCCTCTTTTCTAATTCCTTTATGTGTATATATATCCAGCCGCCAAAGTGTAACAAATAATATGACTTCTCCTTTCATAAAATATCATCCACCAAAATAATGGCAATGAATATTATGAATATTTCCTCCTAATTCTTTTTTCTGTTATAGTTCGTATGGGATCCCCATAATATTCTGCCATCCACCTTTTTCCAATTTCTAATAATATGCCTCCTATCATAATATAATATAGAGATTGCGGGTTCGGCTCACTCGAGAAAAATTGCGACAATTTTAATTCGGTCTCTGGCGTCATACTCTACTCGACTTGCTGGTTATAACTTCATTACTCTTTTTCGCTCCATTTGCACCAGGACCTGCCAAAACACAAACTAATGTAATATAACACTAAAACTAAATAAAAAGAATAAATAACTATACAATAACTATACAATTTACACCGGACAAATATGTGTATTTTACCCCACATCATGTTGCCTTGAGCAGACTGCTTGTCAGCATTGTTATATGATTTGACGAGTGAGATCAGCTCATCCGGCTTCATTTTGTAACAGTAGCAGTCGGTTGTCACAATTATTTCACAAACATTCCTAAACCAACTACAGTTTGCCTGATCTGGAATCCCTTTTAGAACATCCAGAAGCTTTGTGTTGCTCGTGCGATTAGACACCTCAATCTCAGCCTTCTCCATTTCAGAAAGCAGTTTAGCAAACCGGCCTGTAAGTGCTTCTATAGATTCACCATACGAGTATTTGAATCCTTGAAATTCCTGCTCAAGCACCTCTCTCTTAGAAGACATGTTTAAGATTTGATCCCCCGAAAATGTGATCCCCCAAAAATGTGATCCCCCAAAAGTGTGATCCCCCAAAAATGTGCGCCTTCAATTGTTTCCACAACACAAGCCCAAAGTGAGAACCCGTGTACTCGCTAACTCAGACCCGTTGCCACACACACAAATCAACTATCTGTACCGCACCTTCAAATCTGTCAAAACTTATCACCAAAAATAACAAAACTCTTTTTTTTTAATTAATAAAACCTTTTTTTTAATTAAAAATATATGATTTTTACTAAAAACTAACTAATATTATAACCAATTATTTGGTAATGATTATATGATGATTATCTAATTATTATTAAAAATATTATTGATTAACAAAAGACAAAACTAGAACTGTTTCTTCTTCTTCGATAAAAACCGAAACCAAAACCCTAATTCTTTAAACCACAGCCGCTAAAACCCTTATATCTCTTTAAATCTTTCACGCTGCTTCTCTTTTCGTTCAACGAACAACGGAATGAATCGTGGTTGTTGAGATACGCTGGGTACGGATGATCAATGGAGGTGTAATGACAGTTTACCGGTGAGCCTGAATGATCGGCGGTGGCTAATGATGACGTGAAAGAGGCTGTGTTAAACGGTGATGATGGCAGATGACAGTCGCTGGCTGGAGGTGAAAGACGACGGTGGTTATGTTAGTGGTGAACGTGATGATTGATGATGATGAGCGGATTGAGGTGGTTCGAAGTGGTGGCTGTCGGAGTAAAACGGCGGTGATGAACGTCGGAGATGAACAGAATGACGGTTACGGTGTGTTGCAGGTTTATCGGAAGTGGTGAAGGTGGTTGTTCTCGGATAGTGATGATGACGGTCTGGTGAGGCTGCGGTAAAATCGTGTAACAGTTTCAAACCCGAACCCACAAACACCGATGATGATGATTCTTGGATTTCGGATTGTTTTGAATGAACGGTGATGAAGAAGTTGACCGGAGATAATGAATGATGATAGGAGGTATGGTGTAACTGTGTGACGTAAAATGATGATGATGCAGTTGCCGGTGACGGTGTTCGGTGGTAGCACGGTGGTCGTCGGAGAGTTCAAAGGAGGTGGTGATGATCAGAGATGATGACGATGTCGTTTGTGAACGATGGTGATGATATGAATGGATCGCACAACTTGATAATGTTTGGTCGCACAAGATGTGTTGGATCGCACAAGAAAGGTGATCGCACAAGATAATTGTTGTAATCGCACAAGATAACAGGAAAATGATGATGAACGTGTAATGGATCGCACAAGTGTGTTTCACATGCACAGATGATATCTGATGATGTCACTGAAATTGTGAAAATGATGTCTGATCATATCACTTGATCGCACAAGTTGAAAAGTCAACTGAAAACAATCGCACAATTCTATATTTGGCCAACTGAAATCTCGTAAACCAAGGAAATAATTTAGAAAATCAATTTTCCAAGATATCCTTTCCACCAATATTCCTAAAAACGTGCAGACACCTTCTCTCTCTTCCCCAAACGAATCAAACACAGAATTTTCAAACTGTTCTTCGTATCTTCAAAAATTTCTTCGTGTTCTTCGAATCTTCAAAAAAATTTCTTGTTCTTCGAATGATATCCAATGAACCGAGCCTTCGCAAGACTACTTAGGCTCTGATACCAATTGTAAGTCCAGAATCACTACAATTGGATATCAGACACTAATCAAAGCGCGGAATACTGAGAAAAGTGTTAAGAACAAGAACAATCAATCTCTTATAACCAAAGTGCACACGGTTTCTAGAGAACCGTCTGGTACACCAACACAGAAATCGAAAAATATGAAGAACCTCTCTAAAAATGTCTCAAAATTGTCTAACCTAATAATGAACTAGGTTCACCCTATTTATAGTTACATAGGGTGACCTAGTTACAGACTGGGCCAGGCCCACATGCATAAATAATAACCAAACAGGCCCAAAACATCTAATTAGCCCACATGGCTTATTCCACTACTATCTAACCCACTACAAGGCTAAGCCCAATAGCCTATATTTGTGTTTGATAAAGATAGGCGTAAACCTACACCATTATAGGGCCTTACAGTACACATATGTACATGTATATACCTACATTTATTTATGTATATTAAATCCATGAATCATTTCTACACTACCTGAGAACAAAAATAACACATTTGTTTAAAGAAATGAAACCTTCAAATAGGAGAGAGTAGACAACTAGTTTGGTTGAAAATTAAAGAAACGGAAATAGCGAAATTAATGGGATTATAAATTCAAAATAGGAATTATTGTTGTCAGGTTTCCAAAAATGAAGGAATATATTTTACATGTTTACCCTCGTATCTTTTAATATAAAGAGAAGTTATAAAATATAATTGCAATATTGTCATTCATAAAAAAAAATCTTGATCTCTATAATCAATGGCCAGGATTTGTTCATTAAGTTCACAAATACAATAGTGGTTCACTCTAGAACCTCACCCTATATATATATATATATATATATATATATATATATATATATATAATACAAATAAACGTAACCTACTAAACATACAAATAGAAGGAAATGTCAAAAAGACAAGGTGACATTTTTGTAACTACCACCAACTATCAAAGTTACTATACAAATGTGAACTCAACCAAAAATACCTAAAAAACACAATTTTTTTAAATATTTTTTATAAAAAAAATCGCTACATTTTGTTAGCAAAAAATAAAAAATAAAATAAAATATTTTTTTTGGCTGCTACTAAAAGTAGTGATTTTTTAGTAAAAAATATTAAAAAAATAAAATAAAATAATTTGTGTGTTTTTTTTTTTATTTTTTTAGATTTTTTTAAAGTTTTTTAGGGGTTTAGTTTTTAGCATTTTAGCTTGGGGAGGGGGTGTTAGGTTTTTGGGGGTGGGGGTTTAGGTTTTTTGGGGGGTGGGGGGGTTAGGTTTTTTTAGGTTTTGGGGAGGGGGGGGGGGGGTTAGGCTTTTTTTAGGTATATTTGTAGAGTAACTCTGATAGTTATTGATAATTACAAAAATGTCACCTTGTCTTTTTTAATTTTCCTTCAATTTGTATGTTTAGTATGTTAAGATATTTGTACAAGAACTTTCCCCTATATATATATATATATATATATATATATATATATATATATATATATATATATATATATATATATATATATAGGACAAAGATCCGTTAGGAACCACCCTTTATTGCGAGAACCAATGTGAACACAACCAAAAATGCTTAAAAGTAGCTAAAAACACACAAAAAAAATTTTTAATATTTTTTATATATAAAAATCGCTACTTTTAGTAGCAAAAAAAAAATTAATTTTTTTTTTAAATAAAAAAATTGGCTACTAAAAGTAGCGATTTTAACATAAAAGATATTTAAAAAAATTTAGATTTTTTTTTATTTTTTTAGGTTTTTTGGGGTTTAGTTTTTAGCATTTTAGCTTGGGGGGGGGGGGGTTAGGTTTTTTTTGGGTGTGGGGGGGTTTAGGTTTTTGGTTGGGGGGGGGGGTGGTGGTTAGGTTTTTTTAGCTATTTTAGGTTGTGTTCACATTGGTTCTCGCGGTTCTCACAATAAAGGTGGTTCTCGCATGAACCTTACCCTATATATATATATATATATATATATATATATATATCGCCGTAAAATACAGCTTAATTTAGAACGCGAGATTATGGGCGGAGAAAGCGGCAGTTCTCAACCGCCGAATGAGGTTGCCGTGTTTCAAAATGTGTTGGGTGATCGACGAGGATGGTTCCGGGGGTGTGGGCATAAACCTTCTTCCAATATGCCATCGAATGTGTTTGGTGCGCAACCTCAAACTCCACAACCCTTTTCTGAGGTAAACTATACAATTTGACTTTAAAAAGTTATACAAGTCGCTATGAGCGCATGTTACTTTGCTGAATATATATGTTGGTAGTATGTTAAATGCTGATATAGGTTTTGATATGTATTAATGTAGGAATATGTTTCGAGTTTGTTCCAAACCCCAACATTTTTAAATCAACTCGATTCCTATCTTGCTACAAAGGGAAAGCAAACCGTAAACGACGATGACGATGACGACATTTTTTACAAGGACGATGAGGATGATGATGACTATTAAGTATTATCGACTTACAGTTTTCAGATGTTATTTTTCGGATATTTTAGGATGTTATTGTACGGATACGTTTTATGCGATTTTATTATGTAAAGTATTATGTATATTTAGTTTGTTTGTGTTGCGTAAAACTGGAAAATCGGCAGGTTTGTATATAATGGAAATATAGAAAATGCAGCAAAAATTAAAAAAAAAAAAAAGTTTTAGCGGCGACATGTGTCGCCGCTATTTATGAACACCATTAGCGACGACTTTATTCCGGCGACAATTGTCGCCACTATTGGTTTACATCAATAGCGGCAACATCAGGACCTTTACCGTCCAAGCTTTATCGGCGACCCTTTAGCGGCGACATGTCGCCGCTATTACCCCGTTTTCTTGTAGTGGTTGAAGAGGATATTACTGATAATCTTCACTGTGAACAAGATTAAGGTGAGAATGTAGGTTCCATTTATTTTTACCAGTGGTGAAATGGGCTGAGTAACAAGTTTAAATTTATTTGGGTCCAAACGAGTTATTTTCAATTGTGGGCCAGTCAATGTAGTACGCATTATAACAAAAAACTTCACAAGAAAAACGAGTTATTTTCAATACAGGCATAATCTAAGGTTGAAAAACTACACATGAAAAACGAGTTACATATTTGATACGATGATACTAGCTACACATATACCGCTTAGTTTTTCTTTTACTTTTGGACTTTCGGTATATACGTATTAGGGAGGGCTTTTTTTTTTAATTTTAAAACTTTTGATGATATTAAACGACAGCCGTCTACTGTGGCCCTGATATCTGAACTTGGTCCAGATGCCTTTTTGGAGCCAATGACAGAAGAACCCTGTAAAAAAAAGCGAAATTAACAATCAATGGGTATATGATTATGTCACGGAAATATGTATAGCGGTATGTCAAACCTAATAAATTTTTTGGTTCAGACGCCATACACGACAAATCGAAAACTTTTATTAGGGACTATTTTGTAACAAACTAAAAAATAAAAGGGCCACCCACAAGCAATCAACACTTCGAAACATTCAATTTCACAATCACTCTGCTCCAATTCTCCGGTATTTCTTCTCCAAATTAGTTCCCATTCATCACGATAAGTTGATTTCTCCATTAACACCTCTCACATTTATCGCATATCAACCTTTAATCCTTACAAAAACTCGATCTACACCTCAAAACCTAGAGATCTGTAGATCAAAATGCCGTTATTGTTCATAACAATTACATTAAACGATGTCGTTTGAGTTAGAAGAAGAAGATGCCTTCGATCACACGTTACTAGTGGTTCGAGAAGTTTCCGTGTTCAAAATACCGCCGCGATCCACCAGCGGTGGTTACAAGTGCGGCGAGTGGTTGCAATCGGACAAGATCTGGTCCGGGAGGCTCCGAGTGGTGTCGTGCAACAATCGGTGTGATATCCGGTTAGAGGATCCGAATTCTGGTGATTTGTTTGCTGCGTGTTTTGTGCATCCTGGACAGAGGGAGAATGCGGTGGAATCGGTGCTTGATTTGTCGAGATATTTTGGGTTGAAGATTGAGGATGGGATGAGGAAGCATGCCTTTATCGGGCTAGGGTTTACGGAGCGGAATGAGGCGTTTGATTTCAATGTGGCGTTGTCAGATCATGAGAAGTATGTGAAGAGGGAGAGTGAGAAGGAGGATGTGTGTAGAGGTTGAGACAGGGATTATATAACCCTTTTATTTTTTAGTTTGTTACAAAATAGTCCCTCAATAAAGGTTCTTTACACAATAGCCCTTGAGAAGATGAAATGACAACAATACCCTCATATGCAAGGCACATGACTAGATTTAACCAAAAATCTAACTGTGTTTGGCCTAAAGGACATAACGTGTAGGATTTTGAAACGTTAAGGACAAAACTCGTTAACTTTGGCACTAAAGGACAGCGCCTGCAATTTGGTGTAAACATAAATGACAAAAGTTGCATTTTACTCTTAAATTTACCCACTACGGCAGTTGCAATTTTACTTCTCTCAATCTCATGTAACATTTAGTACTCCCTCCATATCAAAACAGATTTTAAAATTTGTTAAAAAAAACCCTCTCAGCCCAGCCAGCATTGATTCAAGTGACACGTTAAATTGCTTTAATCTTCTACTAACGTATTATCTGACTTTCATTAGCAACAACATGGTTAGGGACTAAAACAGAATACTATACTTATAAAGATGTCCTAACCGTTGCTTATGTAAACCATAATGATACAGACCAAATTGGTATTTAGAAAGAACCAAATATAGTTAGTTAATGCGAGAGTAGAAGTTCACATAAATATAAATATATATATATATATATATATATATATAGCATTACAATTGAAAGACTTCACATAAATACTATCCACTACTTAACAACTTGCCCATTTCTACAACCCTTCCCTCACAGTTTCAGGTTCCGGTTCCACTTCCACTGGAGCATCCTCCTCCTCCTCTTCCACAGCCTGATTTTTGGTGTTTGACCTCTTTGGTATCATTTTTTTACGACCACCTAACATTTAGCAGCAACCATTAGTACTGAATCTTGTTGTTGTATCATTAATTAATTAATTAGGAGGCTTCAATTAACTAATCAGAGAGAGAGAGTGTGTGGAACTTACTTTGGCCTTGATAATACCTGGCGCCCACATCAGAAATTGGATACCTTGTATTTTTCGAGTAAAAAGTCTCCATGCGGAATGTACCATCCTCATCTTGGACTCGGAGGCAAACCTTACCATAGCCACTGGCTTTAAGCTCACGCCCCTCGCTATCAGTATCACTATCATAAGATACATCACCGGAATGGTTACAAACTAGTAGCAGATATTCCTCGATTTCACGCAAGGCTGCCGCATCACTGTCCAAAGCCATCCAAGGTGGTTGTGATGGTTCTGGATTGGCGGCCTCCTCCTCTTTTAGACGGAGATTTTCTCGAAATCTTTTGAATCTAAATATCTCTTCTCGAGGGGTAGTGTAGGTTTTCTGCCACCTTAATTTCCATTGCTCAAACGCCTCCTTGTCCATGTCCTTTTGTAACAACTCTCACTAAAAATCAATACTTATTATGCTAATTGTCTAGTAAGGAAACCCTAATTGAGAAACCCAAGTAATTCTGCATAAACCCTAAAATTTTCATAACAATCAGAATTAGGATCAGGGCCCCTAAAACTCAAGGGGGGTTAAACCCTAATTGATAATTATCCTCCGAATACGTTGTCTAAATTGAGAATTTTTAAACTGTCGACTCATCAGGCCTATACCAGTGACTAACCTACCCTACCCTAAATGGACACCCCAGGCGATACGCGGCAAGTGCCACGTATTCTTCCGCGACACGCGGGAGACGCAAAAATCCAGTATAAATAGAGGGCCTTGGGACTTGAATTCTGACACTGAAACGACGTAAAAATTCCAAACGTACGCTGAGTTATCGTAGGAACAGTCCAACAACACACACGATTCACGAATCGCTGCCGCAATCAGGGTAATAACTCGATCGCTATTACGATTCAACGTCCGATCGATTGAAACTATCCAACGATTGTTTGAGTGCTGCTCAAATTGAGCTTGTACTTTGTTATTCATCGTGATTTCGACTTGAATGTTTGAGTGCTGTCCGAAATCGGGCTATACTCTGTCATTCGTTGTGAATCAACTGAATTGTTAAGTATTGCACTTTGTTAATCGTTGTGAGGGTTTGATCTCGTGAATTGACGTAACTGCTGTATTAGTTACTAACCCCGTTTGCGTGTATTGTGAATTAAATTAGGGTAATCAAGGCTAATCAGTAGGCTTATATATTGCTCGTTAAATCTGCAATGTGAGTCCATTCTCTTTTCTCACAGTTTATGAGTCATTCTCTTTTTATCAACTGTTTTACAATACTCCAAATTATTTTCAAAAGTTATAATTACAGGGACTAATCGTGGATATCTTGAATCACTGGCTAGTGGGGTATTGTGCACATTACTAATTTTCTCCCAGTTAGGTTCATTGACCTACTAGGGATAATCATCACTATTTGGGTTCATTGACCTAATAGTGGTATGACCATCGTCACCATTGTGACATGACGCCAGATAAATATAAGATATAAACCATTGTAATCGCTCTTATGCTGTAATTTTATAACTAAGGGTCATTTTATAAAAACCTGAATGAACTCACTCAGTATTTCCCGCTGTCAAAACCTTTTTCAAACATGTTTCAGGTGATCTGTTATGATCCAGGAAAGGTGCCGTGAAGCACTACAAGCTTAAGAAAGTGGCTCATGATAAAATAAAGAAACATGTTTTATAAAATAAAAGATTTCCCAGTGAAATCAAATGATTGTAAATTACCGGGGTTTTATCCCTAAATTATGTAAACGGGCAGTTTTAAATATTGAAAGATCCTGTTTTAAAAGACTTCCGCTGTCGCCTAAATTAAATACCACGGGATTTCTGTCCCGCGGCTCCTGAAACGGGTCAAACCGGATCGGGGGCCGTGACAGAAAAAGGTGGTATTGGAGCCACTGATTTAAGCTTACTATTGATTTTAGCCTATTAAAGTAATTAAGAAATACTTAGGAATTTCTAATTGCTATTTTGTGATTATGTGTTTTATTATCTGACTAATTGTGTACAGTATGGGCAGATCTTTATATGCTAGTCAATGTAGCGATTAACGCAAATCTGACCCAAGTTTTAGCACCTTCATTATCTACAGTCTAGAAATCTTATTCAGTAAATAAATAAATTTACAAATAAAACCTAGTGTGCTTTAAATTTCAGTTGTTTTGGTAGTTACCTAGTATGAAATAATATTTAAAAGTTTTTCTATAAATTTTGTTATGAATTTTAACTTAGTAATTGTGTGTATTTTGCTAAACAGCATGAGTGACTTGTCTGACGCCCTTCAGAATTTAAATCTCTATCCAGTAAGAATAAAGGTTTCCAGAAATTTCAATAGGTATATACCAGACATAGAAGAACCTATAAAATTCAACGCTTTACCTCTCGAGAAACCCACGCCTAAGAAAATGGAAATTGGGAAAAGCTCTAGGCAAATTGAAAGGTTACCATCTCAGGAAGAGCTAGATTTTATATTAGCAAGCTATAATACTATTAAGCCTGTTAATGAAAATGTTTTTATTCACTTTCTTGAAACACAACTACCAATGAACTTAGAACCAGCCATTCCAAACCCTTCAATCCACTCGCAAATAGACGAATGGTTAACTAATGAAATACAGTTCCAAAACAATCCCTATAAGCTTTTTCCTCGGTTCAATCCAGAACCTTTACCAAATCCACCAATGAGTAACGAGAATATGGCTGAACTCCGCCACTTTGGCAAAGAACTAATGGATACTGGGAATAGGATCCAAGAGATTGGGGGACAGATCTCCTGGAAATACGAGGAGAGGGAACACCATTACTAGAATATCATTTGACAAAGGATAGGGGAGTTATGGAACTGTGGTTGTATAATAGTAATAGTCAAAATTAGTCTGTAAAATAACCTAAAATAAAAAATTTTGTAAGATAATGGTGTGTATTGATGCATACTATTAAATATACATGGAAATCAAGAAATCAATAAGTTTGGCTATATGTGTATTGTGAAATTAATATAATTATTTTATGTATATGTATAATTGTTATTATTAATACTAATAAATATATTATCAGATGGAAAATGCTAATAATGAACCAGTTAATGAGGTTAATCAATCTGAGCAACAACCGGGGGATCAATATATGACTAGGCAGGATATAGAAAATATCGTTGCTCAAGGGATAGCCAACGCTATTCCAGCAATCGTTGCTGCTGTTAAAAATCCAATGGAACCGCAACAAATCGTTCGTAGCAAACATATTTCTGAAGATAACTTCAGTAATAGCGTAAACGGAGGCAATAATCATACTAATCATGAGAATGAACCACGGCAAGCTCCTCCCCCTAAGAAAATGAAAGCTGCAACGCCTGGTTGCACTTACAAAGAATTTCTTGCTTGTAAACCCACTGAGTTTGCAGGCAATGAAGGAGCAACTGCGGCACTACGTTGGTTAGAGAAAACCGAGGCAGTAATTGCCATAAGTAAATGTGCTCAGGATGATCAGGTCATGTACGCGTCAAACCTTTTCAAAGAAGGGGCGCTAGAATGGTGGAATACGGTGTTACAAGCAAAAGGAAGAAGGATGGCGTATGCTATGAACTGGGAAGAATTTAAGAGCTTTGTAGAAAGAAAATTCTGTCCCGGATATGAAAAGGAACAAATGACAAATAAGTTTCTAACCCACCGGATGGTGGATGTAGATTGTCGAAAGTATACTTCGACATTCTTCGAGTATGCTCGAGTAGTACCAACCCTGGCTTCGCCAGAGCCGGTACTTATTTCCCGTTAAATTTGGGGATTGATTGCTGAAATTCGTAATATCGTCAAGGCTGCGAAACCTCACACGATTGATGATGCGGTGGATTTAGCCAATACTCTGAGTGACGAACTAGTACGGACAAGAGAAGAAAATAGAAGGAAGGAAGTAGCCCAAAAGATTACCCAAGGATTCCGTCGGGGTAACCATAACAATTTCAAGAAAGGAGGGAATGGGCAATCTTCCACTAGCCCATTTTGCAATTCTTGCAAAAGAAAGCATTTTGGAAGATGCAAAGGATATTGCAATTTTTGCAAAATTCCGGGGCATCAAGAAGAAGACTGCAGGAGGAAGAGATTTTCAGTCTGCTACAACTGTGGAGAAGCTGGACATCTTAGGCCAGATTGTCCAAAACTGAACAAACTATCTAACAATAAAGCTAAACCTGCAGAAGAATCAAAAAGGAATGGAAGAGCCTTCCAACTGACTGCTCAGGAAGCAGAGCTCATTCCAGATTTGATAGCTGGTACGTTCTTAGTTCACAACGTTTACACAAAAATATTATTTGACTCTGGTGCAAACCAAAGTTTTATAAATATTTCATTCTGCCAAACTCTTAACTTACTTTTAACTAGCATTAGGCAAATTTCTACAGTAGAAACGGCAGATGGGAATTCAGTTAAAATAAATAAGGTTCTACAAAACGTAGAAATAGAACTTTTAAGTCATAAATTTCTGCAACCCCATTATCTATGAAATTAGTTGAATTTGATGATATGTTAGGAATGGATTGGTTAGTAAACAACCATGCTTAAATTATCTGTGATAAGAATTCCATAGAAATTTGTGCACCCACTGGAGAAGTAATAATGATTACAGGAGATAAGCCATGTAAACCCATAAAGTTTATATCAGTAATGAAAGTTGCTAATTATGAACAAAAACAAGAAATAGTATAAATGATTTCAGTAATCATTAATACCAAAGATAAACAATTTAACGGAATTTCTGTAGTTTCAGAATACTCAGATGTATTCCCAGAAAAATTACCGGGATTACCACCAGATAGGAAGGTAGAATTTAGGATTCATCTAATTCCAGAAACTATACCAATAGCTAAGGCACCTTATCGGTTAGCACCCACAGAAATATTAAAACTGAAAAATCAATTAGATGAATTATTAAGTAAAGGTTTCATACAACCTAGTTTATCCCCGTGGGAGAGGGCACTAGTGTTGTTTATTAAGAAAAAGGATGGTCCGATAAGAATGTATATTAATTATAGAGAATTGAATAAGGTTACAATTAAGAATCGATACCCATTACCTAGGATTGATGATATTTTCGATCAACTTCAAGGAGCTAGATATTTTTCTAAGATATACCTACGTTCCGGATATCATCAATTGAAAGCAAGTGGAAGACATACCTAAAACTGCTTTCAGAACTAGGTATGGTCATTACAAGTTTACAGTCATGCCCTTCGGATTAACGAATGCACTTGCAGCATTCATGGACAAGATGAATAGGATCTGTAAACCATATTTGGATAAATTTGTAATTATCTTCATCGACGATATACTTATTTATGCCAAAAGTCAGGAAAAACATTATCAGCACTTGCATGCACTCTTAACTTTGTTAAGAAAAGAGAATCTTTTCGCCAAATTCTCGAAGTGTGAATTTTGGCTGCCAGAAGTACAATTTCTAGGTCATACGGTGAATCGTGAAGGTATTCACGTAGATCCTGATAAGATAGCAGCAAATACCAAATGAAAGGTTCCGCAATCCGCAATGGAAATTAGGAGTTTTGTAGGTTTAGCCAGATACTATAGACGGTTTATTAAGAATCTTTCCAAGATAGTTATATCATTAAATAAGCTAACCTGTAAAACAGTTAAGTTTGAATGAGGACCTAAACAAGAAGAAGCCTTTAGGATCTTAAAGCATAAATTAACAAATGCCCCAATCCTAGCCTTACCAGAAGGAACAGAAGATTTTAAAGTATATGGTAATGCATTAAAGTTAGGATTTAGATGTGTGTTAATGCAACGCAAAAAAAAGGTAATTGCATATGCATCAAGGCAATTGAAAAAGCACGAAGAAAACTATACCACTCATAACTTAGAATTAGGAACCATAAATTTTTGCCCTTAAGATTTGGAGACATTATCTGTATGGAAGTAAGTTTACTGTCTATACGGGTCATAAGAATTTAAGATATATATTTGAGCAAAAAGAATTAAACATGAGACAAAGGAGATGAATGAAAATCCTAAGTGACTACGACTATGATATTCAGTATCACGAAGAAAAGGCTGAAGACGGCTGGAGATTGCCAGAAGAGTTATACAGATAATAGACAAAAGTCGTTGGAGTTTCAAGTAAGAGACAAAATGCTATCGAAAATATCTCCTTGGAAAGGAGTTGTTAGATTCGGTAAGAAAGAAAAGCTAAGTCCAAGGTACGTAGGACCATTTCCAGTGATCCAACGTATAGGACCAGTTGCTTATCGTTTACAACTACCAGAAGAGTTAGCTAGAGTACATGAGGTATTTCATGTATCCAATCTTAAGAAATGTTTATCAGACGGATCCCTGGTAGTACCTCTTCAAGATGTAGAGGTAAATAAAAAGCTGAAATTGTAGAGAAACCACTGCAAATAGAAGACAAGAAAGTCAAGTTTCTCAAACACAAACGACTAGTATTGGTCAAAGTCTAGTAGAATTCAAACAGAGGACCAGAATACACTTTGGGAGTTGGAATCATAAATGAAGCAGAAATATCCTCAATTATTCCAGTAAATCTCGAGGACGAGATTTTTCTTAAGGTGGAGAGGATGTAACAACTCTCACTAAAAATCAATACTTATTATGCTAATTGTCTAGTAAGGAAACCCTAATTGAGAAACCCAAGTAATTCTACATAAACCCTAAAATTTTCATAACAATCAGAATTAGGATCAGGGCCCCTAAAACTCAAGGGGGGTTAAACCCTAATTGATAATTATCCTCCGAATACGTTGTCTAAATTGAGAATTTTTAAACTGTCGACTCATCAGGCATATACCAGTGACTAACCTACCCTACCCTAAATGGACACCCCAGGCGATACGCGGCAAGTGCCACGTATTCTTCCGCGACACGCGGGAGACGCAAAAATCCAGTATAAATAGAGGGCCTTGGGACTTGAATTCTGACACTGAAACGACGTAAAAATTCCAAACGTACGCTGAGTTATCAACTGAATTGTTAAGTATTGCACTTTGTTAATCGTTGTGAGGGTTTGATCTCGTGAATTGACGTAACTGCTGTATTAGTTACTAACCCCGTTTGCGTGTATTGTGAATTAAATTAGGGTAATCAAGGCTAATCAGTAGGCTTATACACTGCTCGTTAAATCTGCAATGTGAGTCCATTCTCTTTTCTCACAGTTTATGAGTCATTCTCTTTTTATCAACTGTTTTACAATACTCCAAATTATTTTCAAAAGTTATAATTACAGGGACTAAGTCGTGGATATCTTGAATCACTGGCTAGTGGGGTATTGTGCACATTACTAATTTTCTCCCAGTTAGGTTCATTGACCTACTAGGGATAATCATCACTATTTGGGTTCATTAACCTAATAGTGGTATGACCATCGTCACCATTGTGACATGTCACCATTGTGACATGTCACCATTGTGACATGTCACCATTGTGACATGGCACCAGATAAATATAAGATATAAACCATTGTAATCGCTCTTATGCTGTAATTTTATAACTAAGGGTCATTTTATAAAAACCTGAATGAACTCACTCAGTATTTCCCGCTGACAAAACCTTTTTCAAACATGTTTCAGGTGATCTGTTATGATCCAGGAAAGGTGCCGTGAAGCACTACAAGCTTAAGAAAGTGGCTCATGATAAAATAAAGAAACATGTTTTGTAAAATAAAAGATTTCCCAGTGAAATCAAATGATTGTAAATTACCGGGGTTTTATCCCTAAATTATGTAAACGGGCAGATTTAAATATTGAAAGATCCTGTTTTAAAAGATTTCCGCTGTCGCCTAAATTAAATACCACGGGATTTCTGTCCCGCGGCTCCTGAAACGGGTCAAACCGGATCGGGGGCCGTGACACCTCTTGACCTTTGGATTCAGACATTGCAACGGTCTGTATTTTTTGGGCCCAAAACGGTTTAAAAATCTGGAGGAAAGTTATTTACAACAAAGCTAACAAGAATCAAAGCATGCACCATATGTAACCTCCTAAATAAATAATTATCAGATCAAACCCAAATATAACTTTGCAGGCAGGCAGGCATTCATAAACACCGAATCAAAACAAAAAAAACTAACAAGAATCAAAGCATCAGATCAAACCCTAATATCTTTTGAGAAATAACATGGGACTACATATTTAAACGTTTATAGCATTCGAACCGCATTAGACGTGGTATAATAATTTAAACGATAACAATATAACATATTCGAACCGTATATACGTTTTTCAAAAAAAAATTAACGGTGTATATAATTAATGGTATGACATTAACAGTTATATATTTTAAGCGATTTAACCTTGGACCCGGGTGAGAATTAATACCACGAATACATCAAAATAACCAAACAAAATTCTAATGGGTTATATACGCTGCGTATATCTCTATACACAGCGTATATTAACCATGGTTGTCTGTGCCAATGATTGCTAGGTTGGCTCTGAATTCTATGCAACTTATACGTTGTGTATAGGTGTACGCTGCGTATAGAGCTATACGTAGCTTATATAAACCCTAAGTGTACAAATAGGCAGCTTTGATGTGCAAATAGTCTAAGCCAATAATATACATGACACAGAAGCCAAACAAAAACTAACTCATCAAACCCTAATAACTTTGTAGGCACTGATTAGGTATACAGAAACACCAAATCGAAACAAAAACTAACAAGATTCAAAAATTACGTAACCAAATAAAGGGTTACCATCGAAAAACCCTACCTTTCGTCTCAAGATGAAGAATGAAAGCGTGATGGGCTATTATGTTAATTAGATTTTCGGCTCTTTTTCTTTAACTAGGTGTTGCCCCGCCCGCGTTGCGGGGCGATGGCCGTATAATTCGTAACCAACTAAAAAACAGTACCATAGTTTTGCTAAAAAGAAAAAGTAAAAAAGAGTGTTAGGCAGCTCATTGACACGATTTTTAGCTGGGGGCAAAGTCATATTTTTTATTTTTACTTGTGGGAAAAATCAAATTTTTTTTTCCTGAGGGTAAAGTCCTAATTTTTAGCTAGGGGAAAACCATATTTTTATTTTGCACTGGGGAAAAAATGTAATTTTGAATTAAGGGTGATATCGTAATTTTGAACACAGTGGAAAATCGTAAATTTTAGCTGGGGGCAAAAGCATAATTTTATTTTGAACTAGGGGCAAAGACGTAATTTTAAACTGGGGGAATATCCGTAATTTTAAAGTGGGTATAAAATAATAAACTGGTGTAAAATCGTAATTTTGAGCCGGGGAAAAAGAAAATTTTATTTTGAATTGGGGCGTAAACGTAATTTTGGCTGAGGGTAAAAGTGTAATTTTTTACCGAGGGCGAAATCGTATTTTCGGTTTAGCTAGGTGTAAAGTCATATTTTTATTTTGAACCGGGGAAAATCATAATTTTGAACCGAGGGTAAAATCGTAATTTTGAGGCAAGGGAAAACGATAATTTTATTTTTAACTGGGGGCAGAAAAGTAATTTTAAACTGAGGGTGAAATCATAATTTTGAACCAAGGGAAAAATCGTAATTTTGAGCTGGGGGGCAAAAGCATAATTTTATTTTGAACTGGGGGCGAAGACGTAATTTTAAACTGGGGGCAAACCTGTAATTTTAAACCGGGTATAAAATAAAAAGCTGAGGGTAAAGTCGTAAATTTTAACCCTATGGCAAAATCGTAATTTTGAGCTGCTGGCGAAAGGGTTATTATATTTTTTAGTTGGGTGAAAAGCGTAATTTTAAACAAGGGGCAAAACCGTTATTTTAAAGTGGATATAAAATAATAAAATGGTTGGTCCAATAGAGGAGAGGCGGCCGCCCATTTCGACCAATGGCAGGGAAACACTATTCCCAGCCATTAACTTTGTATATGTTGAATAATAATCTAGGGAACCTAACCCGAATCTAGAAGAAACCATAATCTAAATAACCCGAAACCTGACCCACCCAAGTCCCAAATAAACTGAATATTTATCTTTTGTTGGAAGATGTGTTTTTGTTTTTGAACGAGTCGCGTTGCGATGGGATATTGATTATAGTTTCTTATTTGCCACTGTGTTTGGACCGTTTGGTAAGACGATCAAGATTTCAAAAATAAACTGAGTTTATAACCAGGTTTGGTGACCACCGGGTACTCTTTTCGATTTGTCATGTATGACGTCTGAACCAAAAAAAAATATTAGATTTGTCATACCGCTAAATTGCCTCTAAGACCATGCTTAGTGATAAGGGTGAATAATACCCCCACCATTTGGCGTTTTCCGTCATGTGGCAGTACAGTCAGCAAGGGGCATTATTAGGCGTTTTTCTAAAATGGGTGTAGTGGGGATGTGGGCTCATGTTAAAAGAGTGTAGAAAATTAAATAAAAATAAAAAAACCCAACAAAAAAGCTATTGGCCAAGAAAAAGGAAGATTAAATGTGATTGCCTCTTCAAATTTGCACAAAGCGTGATTTAAAAAACGCCTAGGGGGATTTTTTGAACAATAACGCCCAATAATGCCCAGGGGGTGGGGAGGGGGCGTGTTTGGGCATGTTTGGTGGCAAATTTTGAAAAAATATCGCCCACTACGCATGGTCTAACATCCAAAATTTGGCATGGAACTTTAATAGTGTGAATCAATGAACAATATTTGCAAGTATATTAGCTTAGGGTGGAGGGAGTGGTCACCAAATGGTGAGTGTTTAACTTATTTTCTAATCAATAATGTCATGCCATGTCAACTCCCCACTTCACTCCTCATTTTGCACTCAATCACTAGCAATGGTCAAATACATGGAGAGTGATAAACAATTTTTAAAAAATGTGATTGGTTGAAAAAGGGTAGGGCCCACCATTAACCCCCTCTCTCTCCTCTATCACTTCTCTTCCCCGACTCGGTGAGTAGTCACCGCCCAAGCCACTCACCGATCACCGAAACTGGACTGGCACCACTTCACCACGTGGTAAACCTTTCTCCCCAAGCCACTCACCAAACCCACTCCATCCACCCTTATTACCATATATCATAAAAGGCTATGGGGGTAGCACTCACATGTGGTCACCTCCATGGTAAGTAGCCAATGATATTTTTTTATTCTCCCTCTGTGTTTTTTTTCTTTTTCCCCTTTGTCTTTTTTTTAAGTAATCGAGCTTATGTTGTCTCGGCGATTCCGACTGATAAACATCGGTACCGGTATTAATAGTATTAGAACCATTACTGATATTCGATTTTAACCATTTTCAATCGACCTAAAACACACATTAGCATCTTTTTAAACTTATGACGACACATTTTATCTAATTTTAGGGTCCAGAGAAATTGATGTAAAGTTGGAAGCCAAAATACAGATTTTTTGTTAGAAATTTGAACCAGCATTTTATATTACATACAATTACATATATACATTTGTTTTTTTTCATAATTATTTAGGATATAGACGAATTTTTTAACTTTTGAGGATTTTTAGTTTTGGGTCTATAACCAGTGCTTTACGAGAAAGGCCATCCTTCATAAATTTCAATTTCAATCTTATCATGTTTTAGTCTCCGGATGTTCATATAATAATTTGCCTCATTTTTATGACAAGTCAGGTAATCAATATTGACCAAAATTCCAATAATCTATATCTATCTATACTTTCTATAAAAGGAGAAATCCAAGTGACATAAGAAAAGCTGATGTGTCAGCGTGAGAGCATGTCCAACAAGGCTTTTCTTATGTCATTATTACATCATAAAGGCTAATATATAAAGACTTTAAAATTCAATGTTGGCCCACTTTCACCTTTTCAAAGGTCTGTCCATCAAACCATTGCCATCAAACCACTGCCCATCTCGAAACCTTTTCAAACCTCTGATGATTCAAAATTACCATTGATGATTCAAAATTATGGCTCTTAGATTCAAAATTTAAAATTATGGCTCCAGATATATATATTCTAATCCTATATACTCTAATCAAAATTCAAAATTCTGGCTCCACATTCAAATTTCAAAATTCAAATCATATATATTCTATCGAACCACTGCTTGTATATTCAAGTGTTAAAGGTCTGGCCCATATTCCATTACTCAAACCACTGCCCATCTACAAGAAAGCAGCAGATGGTTCCTTTGGTAAACGTATACCTAGCAGCAGATGTTTTGAATTGCGGGTAATTTGAATTTTAAAATGCATGGGGATATGTAATTTCCAATTAATGCATGTCACTCGCCAATAAACATCTGTTGAGATTCAAAATTCTGGCTCCACATTCAAAATTCAAAATTCAAGCCATATATTCTAACCCTATAAATAAGGGTTAATAATATGGCTCCACATTCAAAGCTCTCCCGCTCACATCTATGAGCGTGTCTCTCCCTCTCAAATGCATCTTTCTCGTGATTCAGCCGCTAATCTCTTATTACACTTCTTTGTTCGAATGTTTGGTGATTATGTTTACATGTTATCGTTCCTGTATCATTGTTCCAACATCGTCGTTCGATGAAGCTTCCCATCACACATCAACCTTTCAGTATCGATGTTGCAGTATCATTGTTGCAACATCGTGAATAGTTGCATGTGATATCTTCTTCGATGGGAGACTTCCATGGTTTTATAGAAAGTATATATAGATTCATGCAATATCGTGAAAAGTCAGATGTAGTACAACAATTCTGTTTCGCCCTTTGCATGTTAGGTTTGTTTCTTATTTTGATTAACTGTTGATGATGTTGAGAGTTTTTATAGACACTAAAATTTTAGAATATTTTAAGTTGCATATTTATATTATTAAAATGAGCTATTACAGAACTGAAAATTACAAATTTAAAGAAATATTTATAAAGGATTACACGCTAGAGTTAACACTTGCTAGGATTTCATAGACTCTGGCCTTTCTCCATGTGATTTCATGTTCTCTTTTGATTTTCAGGTCAGTTAGCATGTTGCAGATTTTCTGATCCTGTTTTAGAAGTTGTGTCAGAAACTCCTCTGTATTCTTCTGGAACTCTAAAGGAGGAGAGTGGAGGACTTGATCGAGCAATGCTATGCTGTTCCAGGTTTTGTTGTAATTAGTATCATTTATTATGTCGACTTTCCTGTTTAGTTCTTCGTCTGTTCTTTGTTCTTTGAGTGACCACATGGAGAAGTGTGTTTTAACATTGCTGGTGTCTGACCAGTGGTAGAAGCTGAAGTTTGCCATGTAGATTTTTTGTTGGTTTTCTGATTTGGAACAATTTTTGACAGAAAGTGATTTGTAGGACAATTTGTTGATGTTTTGAATCAAAAGTAATCATCGGTCTTTTATAGAGTTTAAAAACGCGTATACATGGTAAATCAAGAGGTTAACTGTAATTGTGATAAGAGTAAATTGCCATTTTAGTCCCTGAGTTTTGTCTAAATTTGCCATTTTGATCCAAATAGTTTTTTTTTTGCATCTGAGTCCCTGAGTTTTACATTTTGTTGCCATTTTGATCACTTTGCCTAACTCCATCCAAAAACCCAGTTACTCTTTTCAATTTAAACCTTTTCAGTTGCCATTTTGATCCAATTCTTAAAAAAACATAAAAATTCTAAAAAATCCAAATAATTCTAAAAAATCAAAAAAATCCGTTTCTGCGCGAACCGTTTCGAACACGAACCGTTTTAGCGCGAACCGTTTCGAACACGATCCGTTTCGAGCTGAACCGTTTCGACGCGAACCGTTTCGAGCTGAAACGGTACGGTTCGAAACGGTTCGGCTCGAAACGGTTCGGGTTCGAAACGGTTCGCGTCGAAACGGTTCGCGTCGAAACGGTCCGCGTCGAAACGGTTCGGTTCGATACGGTACGGGTCTAAACGGTTCGGTTCGAAACGGTTCGCGTCGAAACGGTTCGGTTCGAAACGGTTCGCGTCGAAATGGTACGGGTCGAAACACTTCGCGTCGAACGATTCGGCTCGAAACGGTTCGGGTTCGAAACGGTACGGGTCGAAACGGTTCGTGTCGAAACGGTTCGGCTCGAAACAGTTCGCGTCGAAACGGTACGGGTCGAAACGGTACGGTTCGAAACGGTTCGCGTCGAAACGGTTCGGTTCTATACGGTACGGGTCGAAACGGTACGGTTCGAAACGGTTCGCGTCGAAACGGTACGGTTCGATACGGTACGGGTTCGAAACGGTTCGCGTCGAAACGGTTCGGTTCGATACGGTACGGGTCGAAACGCTTCGGTTCGAAACGGTACGGGTCGAAACGGTTCGTGCCGAAACATTTAATGATTTTTGGATTTTTTAGAATTTTTTTGATTTTTTAGAATTTTTATGATTTTTTAGAATTTTTTTTATTTTTATATTTTTTGAATTTTTTAGAATTTTTATGATTTTTTTGAATTTTTTGAATTTTTTGGAATTTTTTTGATTTTTTGGAATTGGATCAAAATGGCAACTGAAAACATTTTTTAATCCCCAAAATACCCCTGTTACAAACTGGGTTTTTGGATGGAGTTAAACAAAATGATCAAAATGGCAACAAAATGTAAAAGTCAGGGACCCAGATGCAAAAAAAAAACTATTTGGATCAAAATGGCAAATTTAGACAAAACTCAGGGACTAAAATGGCAATTTACTCTTGTGATAATCTGCTTTAGTTCTTTGAACTTCGAAATTTTGTCCCTTGGGTTTCTTGGTATTTAATTTTACAGTTTTCCCATAAAAGTTGGGGTTTGGAAAGGTGTTTGCATTAAAAGATTACTGTTTTAAAATATACATTAATTAATAGGTTTATATTAAATGTACACGTTTTCATAATACCAAATTTCAGTATATAAACTCATAGTCATTTCACCTGTTTTTCATCACGTTTCCTACGAAGATATCATAATTTCAGGAAAGTCGAGTAAGATAGTTCATTCAAATGGCATCATTCACAAATGCAAATCAGATAATTTCAAGCAGCGTTTTGTCAGGCAAATCGAGGAACAGGTGTATGAAGATAGGGCTACTCTTCAAGAGTTGAAGAGATGTTTTGATGGATTGTAAGTTGGCCTGTTCACTAGAGAGCAGGTTTCCAGAGATCTTATGCGGATGCCTTCAACCTCTGTTCGTGAGCTTTGTATTGTCAGTAATATAGAGTGCGGTGATAGAGACGTGGAGTTCATGGCGATGTTGAAGGACATGCATCGAGAGGTTCAGCAATCGATGGAGTTGAAGCTAAAGTTTCTTAATTCTTGATGTTATTGTTAGATGTGAAAATTAATGTTGTTCTGAATTTGATGTTATTATTATTATTGGAGTTTTAGTTTTAATGTTATGAATAAATGAATAAATTTTAGATTATGTTCATGTTGAATTGTGTTTGAACATGTTGTGTTTTGTTTTTAGTTATTTAGTGTTTGAGTAAAATTTAGATTATGTTCATGTTGAATTGTATTTGAACATCTGGTTGGTAAGTCAACAGAGGTTTAATAGTATGAAGGGTTGGTTTGATAGTGAACAGATGATAAAAAGATAAAACAAATGTTTAGAATTTGATCAGAAATAACAGTTTTTTGAAGAATTTGTGCTCCTTCAAATTACAGAGAGTCAATAATTCGAGTTGTAAAAGGTCTGTTGTAGTTAAAGTTTGGCAAAAGAGAACATTTGCTGATGATGAAACAACTGTGTATTCTAACGACTGTTGATACTAACAGTGGTATATTATATAACGTCTGCTGTAAGTATTATTATATAATTTTGTTTATCAATAACAGTTTTTTGGAAGAATTTACGGTATATTTTGGTTTTATAAAATTTGTGTTGTAGCTAAAGTCTGACAAAAGAGAACATCTGCTGATGAATAAATGTTTGAAGATGCAAAGGTCTGCTATGGGTCAACAGATGTGTACGAACAACAGATGATATTCAATCTGAAAATGCTTAACAGAGGATTTGATACTAACAGTGGTTGGGCTAATGATGAATAAGTATTATTATATAACGTCTGCTATAAGTATTATTATATAATTTTTTATCAACAACAATTTATTGGAAGGATTTACCGTATATAATAATGTTATAAAAGGTGTGTTGTAGCTAAAGTTACACAAAAGAGAGCATCTGCTGATGAATAAGTATTATTATATAACGTCTGCTATAAGTATTATTATATAATTTTATTTATCAACAACAATTTTTTCGAAGGATTTACCGTATATTTTTGTGTTATAAAAGGTGTGTTGTAGCTAAAGTCTGACAAGCTCTCTGCTGATGAATAAATGTCTGAAGATGCAAAGGTCTGCTATGGGTTAACAGTGGTTGGGCTAATGATGAATAAGTATTATTATATAACGTCTGCTATAAGTATTATTATATAATTTTTTTTATCAACAACAATTTTTTGGAAGGATTTACTGTATATTTTTGTGTTATACAAGGTGTGTTGTAGCTAAAGTCTGACAAAAGAGAGTATCTGCTGATGAATAAATGTCTAAAGATACAAAGGTTTGCTATGGGTCAACAAATGTTAACGAACAACAAATGATATTCAATCTTAAAAATGCTTAACACCGGATTTGATACTAACAGTGGTTGGGCTAATAACAGATGTTAGAATTACGACTGTTGAGTTACACCGATTGAAAAAAATAAAACTGTTTTTGAAACTTCTGCTTGCCTAAAAATACATCCACTGTTAAAGATTACCGTCTGTTGTCATAATTTCTGTTTATCCTAATGACTGTTGATTTACTAAACTGCTAACTGTCATCCATTATGACAACAGAGGTTCTGACATGGGCAGATGTTAGCTAAAAATAAAACAACTGCTGAAAGTTATCATCTGTTCTCATAACTTCTGTCTATCTAACGATTGTTTGACTCACACTGTTCCCAACGACCAACAGAGGTTTCCAAACAACTGTCATCGGTTGGCGCAAGAGAGCTTCTCACGTGGACAGATCTTAGCCATCAAATATTTGTAATTACTGCCACGTCAGCGTTCACTTCTTCTCTCTATATAAAAGCTGTTTCATCCCTAAATCAAGGTTCTACCACTGCAGTCTCGAATTCAAAATTCTCAAAAACAGTTTCCAACATATTAAAAACCCTCCAATTTAAATCCTGTTTCATCCCCAAATCACCTTCTTTTCCGATCATGTCTCTGAACATCAAAAACCCTCACAAATACCTCCCCATCTTCGAGAAAACTAGCAAAAATACCAGCTATCACTCAATAATTGATCTTTTAACGTCATCAAAATACAAATCAATTCTTACTGCTGATGCTCCGGTTCATAAAGAAACACTCCGACAATTTTTGTTTAATGCTGAAATAGAGGCTGAAGATAATAATCCAGTTGCCATCACATCTAAGGTCAGGGAAAGTGTGGTACGAATTTCTCCCTTTACAATTTCCACTACATTCGAATTGGACGACTTGGCAGGTAAGAACAAGTTTGAAAAATTTGAACTTCATACAGAGTTCATTGAAAGAGGGTATGATGCACAATTAAAGGAAGTTACTATCTACAAACGAAACTTCCCTCCGCCAATGAAATTTTTGTTTCATACTCTTTTAATTTGTCTCTTAGCCAAGACCACCGCATTTAATGAGATACCTTTGAACATTCAGTATTTGGGTTATGCTATTTTAACAAAATATGATTACAATTTATCAAAAGCACTATTTTCTGATTTGTTGAATAATGTGAAAAATGTGAAAAAATTGAAAACAGGTGTTCGTAGTAATGCTTTTTTGTTGTATCCAAGACTTCTAAGCTTCTACCTACGAAAACAAGTGTCACAAACAGATTTTGAACAAGGTGTATGTCACACCCCGACCACGTAGGACATACAAGACGTGGAGGAAAACGTCGGGGAGTGTTGTGGACAGAATTAATTGTTTCATAACCATGGCATACAAAGTTGTATTTTATATATAAACAAGAGTGCTACATCGTTCCAAAACAAGAAACACAAAGTTCATAACATATTTAAACTAGCCTATCTTCATTTTTAGGCTCTAAGGCACAGGTCCGCCCTAGTATCGTGATCAACATCTTATGGAACAGCTCCTGAAAACACATGTGAAAGTAGGTACGTCAGCATAAAAATGCCTGTGAGATACATAGGTTTTGTGAAAATGGGATTCATGACTTGAGTTTAAAGAATGCTTAATAACAGTCAGTCATGAACCTTGTAATTTGTCTTGCTTTGCAAACCATTTGAAAAACGATAACCTCAGATGATATGTATAGATAAGTGCAAGGTTAAACGAGTAACCAAGTAAAATGAGTTTGATATAATAAGTTGTTTTGTAAGACAATGTTTTATGAAAAGTATGTTATTTGTATAAAATGTTATATGTCTAAACTGAGATGATTTAGATAACGCTAAGATATGTAATATTATACAAACATTTATATATAGGAAGTACCAGCGGCGTATCCACCATGTTTGCATCATATTACATACTCCACGTTACTCAAACCATTTACCCAAACCAATCCACCATGTAAATTGTTCATGTATAACCCAAATGTCAAGTGTTATTGTGTAAACCATGTCAAATGTTTATGTTCAATGTAAACCACCAAATGTTGTAACACCCCCAAATTACCACCCGCGGAAACCCCGCGAGGCGTGTTACACATCAGAGTTCGAGCCACCAATCACATTGAACCAATGATAAATACTTAAATAAAACATGTTAATAATTACCAATAGAAAGTATCAACATAACATTAATTCTCAAGGGATTGCATAGCGGAAGCTTGTAATGAAATCGTTTAATAATTGTTTCATAAGAGTTCTCAAAACCAATGTATCAAATATAAGTTATTCCCAGAGTCTCGATCCATGACCACTCCAGCACTCCCAGATAGCAAGTCCAAGTCCTAAATGTCAACGACCTGCAAGCATGCAGACAAGTGTGTCAGACGACGCTGGTGAGTTCAAAGTTTAGTTATCGTGTTTGGTTACCAAGTAAACGTTAGTTCAATTCAACATTGTGATTTGATTTGATGCTATTTATAACTTGTTGAGATACCCTAGGGAGTGTGCCCATATGTATCCGGGAAGTGTGTCCCTCAATAACCTGGAGTGTGTCCAGTCCCCAATGCCCCTAACCAAGCATTGGTAATGATCGATCCCATATACAATAACCAAGACTCAATTTCATTGTTTACCCAAGATTCCATTTCCAAACGTATACTAGTTGTCCCAAACCACCGGGACGCATGCTTGAGAAATGCAGTGAACTCACCTTGGTTTGCTCGGCAGATTATACCAAAAGTTACTTGAATTAAGAGTGGTCAATCTCGTCCTAACAGGATTACCATACAAGTCAGGTTCAGGCCCAAGTAATACACGTATGTTTCACACAGTTAACACGTTACAAGCACGTATGGAACATGGCAGCATTTTAACAGTTATGTAACAACTTCAACTTGTACGATTTAACATAAGCCCAAAAGTAATCGGCCCAATCATGTTGTGCGATCCAACAAATCCCGGCCCAACTACATAAGTAGTCCGATAGCATACCCGGCCCAGCAACAATAAACGAATGACAATCTTGTGCGATCCAAACTTCATGTACGATCCGATTGGGTTGTGTGTTTGTGACCTGGACTCTAAGGCCCAACATGTTATCAGGAAAACATAACTTGTGCGATCCAATAGTCTTGTGCGACTATTGGTATCTTGTGCGATGGAAATTGGGTTGTACGACCGAGTTGGGTTGTGCGGGTTGACAGTTTGGGCTTGTCCGGCCCAAACAACGTATCAGGTTCAATTTCAGTTGTGTGGCCCAGCATCTTGTGCGTCCGGCTTGTGTGATCAGATCAGGTCTTGCATGACCTGATCTTGTGCGATTATCAACTTGTGCGTTTGGGGTGGTTTGTGCGAATAAGCTCCTTGTGCGAGTGGACCTCTTGTATGGTCAAGAGGTCTTGTGCGACCAATTCAAACATTCCAATAATCAAGCAATTCGGTTACAAACAATTTATCAGTTTCCAATTTTATGATAATCAATCAATAAGCAATCGGTTACAACATTTAACAATTTCCAAACATATGATTATCAATCAACAACTAATCAGTTTCATAATCATGATGGATTTCGATCAAACAAGGTTGTTAACATCCAATCCTTATGAACTCTAAACCTAATCATGAACAATAATCCAACGATTTACATGAACATGTATCACCCTATAATCTAAACATATCATCCGAATTATTGTGTAATAATCCGGAAACATGACATTCTAGCGGATTAACATTCATAACAAGACAATTTCATGAACACTATTATTCAATCTATATGTGGGCCGATTAACAAGAACATCAATCATGTCTACAACCCTTAACCATCATATCAAAACATGAATCACAATAACATGTAACAAAACATAGGACACTAACCGATTCAGGGAATGATCCGAATCCTATGGACTTCGATGAGGAGGGTGTTTGGCTGCCTTCGGTTCGTGAGAGGGAGAGAGAGAGGGAGAGCTAGGGTTTGTGTGACTTGTGTGTTTTGGTAAAATGTGAGATGGTTACAACATCTCATGTGTTAATCGGTTTAGGGGGATGGGCCGAACCCACACTTGGGCTGCCCTTTTGATCCGAGTGCAAGCAATACGGCCCAATGGCCTTGTGTTTTCGAGTGTGTGTTGTACGGTTGGTTCATGTTGTGCGTTTGGGCCATTATATACATACATACATTTCATTACACACAACACAACATCATAACAATCAATAATTATAATAGTTCACATAAGCATGTATCGTTACACAAAATAGGTTCGAATTGCGTGTTGTCACAGTATCCCCAACTAAAAAGAAATTTCGTCCCGAAATTTGGTATGCACTCACTAAGGTAAGCTATATTGTTCACTAGTTTTCCTGGGGTGTCACAAATGTGTATGTCAATGTCAACGTGTTTATGTTCAATGTAAATCATGTAATGTGTATCCCAAAATGTATCATGTATGGTAAGCGAAATGTATCAACTTAAACCATATGTAAAATGCACAAAACAAGTCGTTGAAGTAAAACGTGGTTTAAATCAACGTTATGTTCTGTGGAAAAATGCATGCTCTATTGATATTAACATTTATGCGGTATTGTAAACTATGCATACATCCAAGCCTTGAGACTGTGGCGATAAACCCTCAAACAAATTAAAGGTTTATCTAAGTTATGTATATCGAATTCGGTCATTCCTTCCAATCCTATCAAACCCAGGATTTCAGAAACGGGAGTTGTCAATTCCTATGGTACCACTACCTACTAACGAACAGCGTGATCAATGTTAATGAATGTATTGTCCCATGTTAAACAAACCAAATGTCATAACAAAATGAAGGCATGTGATGTAAACAATTGTACTAAGTATGCTAAGTAAACATACGAAGCAGAAATGTTCATGTAAATCAATGTGCCCATATGCTGAGTAAACATATGCAGCAGAAATGTTCATGTAAATCAATGTGCCCATATGCTGAGTAAACATATGCAGCAGAAATGTTCATGTAAATCAATGTGTCCATATGCTGAGTAAACATATGCAACAGAAATGTAACGTAAATCAATGTACTAAGTACGCACACAATGGGCATACATAGCATAAAATGTAATGAAATCGTGTACTATAATGTACATATCAAACGGCACCTAATAGGTAGCTATGTTAATATACCGGACCTAAAATCAGAGGAACGGATAGTATGCAGGTTCGTAAACCAAACGAGTATGGGGACTCGTGTAATATGGTTTAACAAAGCCTACATACTAAAATGAAACTTAACCTAGGTGCTTGCGACCCATCACGACCCGCTTAGGTAGCTATGGTCACCTAATGTGTTTGGTCGGATCCTAATGATCGACCAAATGGGTCGGGTTCGAAAGTATAAGCGATGGTTTAGATCGCTTACCTTACGACCCTGTATAAGCACTAAACTAAAAGTGACGAGCTAAGCATGTTAGAACATGCTTAACTAAGTTTAGAAAACAGGTTTGGCATCAAAGCAAACGGCTTTGATGCTCACGAGTAGTTTGGTTACAAAATATGCAAGAATGCACATTTTGGCCGAAATTACGACTCGTCACTGAGCCTAGATAACGTGGTAATCAGTAGGTATAGTCATTACGGACTATAACCATCGTGATCACACTCACGTTATTAAGTTCCATGAACTTCGGGTTGACCATAGGCTGGTCAATGCAGAAAGTCAACAAAACGTTCACTTTCGGACTCGAAAAGCGAATAAAGGAACGAAAGAATACTTACGGAGGGTCCCCGAATGCTAATCTAGATCAAAATAGCTCAGGTATGAAACAAAGGTTCCAACTTAGAGCTTAGATCAGATTCTTGTGGGTTTTAACCAAAAAGGGGGGGGTATTTATAGGATCGTTTCTTGAAAAACGTGATCGAATCTCGTGCGTACACTTGTCGAAAACTTGTGGTTACTGAAAATGCCCCTTAGTGAGCTGAAAGGGAAAGTGAAAACATGTGGACGAGGTTTAATCTGCTGAGATTCGCTGACTAATCGATCTTATCTGATCTGTTAGTCTGACGCGGCCCGCGTGAAGGTGCAGGACCATAGGCTGGTCAATGCAGAAAGTCAACAAAACGTTGACTTTCGGACTCCAAAAGCGAATAAAGGAATGAAAGAATACTTACGGAGGGTCCCCGAAAGGTAATCTAGATCAAAATAGCTTAGGTATGAAACAAAGGTTCCAACTTAGAGCTTAGATCAGATTCTTGTGGGTTTTAACCAAAAGGGGGGGGTATTTATAGGATTTCCCGAACCGTTAGGATCGTTTCTTGAAAAACGTGATCGAATCTCGTGCGTACACTTGTCGAAAACTTGTGGTTACTGAAAATGCCCCTTAGTGAGCTGAAAGGGCAAGTGAAAACATGTGGACGAGGTTTAATCTGCTGAGATTCGCTGACTAATCGATCTTATCTGATCTGTTAGTCTGACGCGGCCCGCGTGAAGGTGCAGGTCAAACTTACGCGGGCCGCCTGGCCCCGTCTGATCTGCACCACTTGCAGAATTTACATATTTGGTCCCTGTTGCGTGTTTAAGCTAGTTCCGACACTTCTAAGGCCCGTAAAGCCAACTTTAAGGCCCTAAAATGATGCCTAAACATTGTGGACATGAAACATGCTCAAAAATGTTCCGGATGTTGGTTCGTTTGGCCGTACGATCGCGATGTTCGCTTAATTACGACGGAATGCGCATAAGTGCGAAAGACGATCCAAATGACGCGACGAACGGATTTTTCTTATGCCAAACACTAAGGCATAATATAAGGAGGCTTACATAAATTTTTGGATGTCCGGATGTATTCAGAACGTAAGTTATGCGCAAAAGTGCAAACTTGTGCACTTTTTGACACTTTTAGCCCCTGAATGATCCAAAAATTTGTTTTAGCATACCAAACCCCTCAAAGCCTATTTCTAATCTATGTAAAGGATATTTATAGTATGTTTAACTTATGGACATGTTCCGGAATGTTTGTTACAGTTCAAATTGGCATACTTTCACAGTTTGTCAAGTTTAGTCCCTGTAAGCGAATTAACTTGTTTTTGCCATACCAAAGCCTTCAAAACTTATTTCTAAGTTATGTAAGGGTTATTTAAGGTATGTTGATGTTCCGGAGTATTTGTCACATTAAACTGAGTACGTTTTATGCACCAGTTTGCGTATAATTCTCCAGAAAGCAATTTAGAGCTTGAGATCGAACAAGAGTTGATATGTGCAAACGATACACATATTTATATATGTCCAAAGTATGAAATACAATATTTCATTGGTTTGGCGTTTGTTTGATGGTTGAAGTGACACAGGTGTCACAGTCTCCCCTACTTTAGGAAATTTCGTCCCGAAATTTAGTTTTTAGAGGAAACTTATGAAGACAGCTGTGACGGTTTCGCTTTCAGACAAATCCATTGAACCCTTAGGTAAAACTCTGGGCCATGTTAGGATCCATAGCGAAAATTTCAACCCACAAAGTGAAGTCCTTGTAGTAACAAAACATGGGGTTTTGAACTACGGGCAGGAGAACGTTTCCCGTGAAGAGTTATCATAGGAAACTTGTGCGTGCTTGAAATCAAAACTGGGGAGTGTAAGAATAAATGACATTGGTCAAAATCCAAGACTTTTCCCGTATCATTACTCTTGTCACTGTAGGTCTTAACACATGACAAAACTTCCTGTGGTTTCTGTGCACTGAATTCCATAATTATGTAGGCCTCCATAATTACGTACTTCCTTGCACAGTCCGCACAGTTCATTTCATAATGCGTATGGGAAAAATATCAAACGAATAATCTATTCAGCTAAACTACCCAAGAGAAATATTTAACTACATCAACGTAGGATGTCTTTAACTAGATTGTCGAACCAATCTATTTAACTTAGATCGACGTAGGATCTCTTTAACTAGACCACCAGAGGGCCTCTATATCAACGCATGATATATTCAACTAGATTGTCAAACCAATCTCTTTAACTTAGATCGACGTAGGATCTCTTTAACTAGACCACCCGAGGGCCTCTTTAACTATATCAACGCATGATATATTCAACTAGATTGTCAAACCAATCTCTTTAACTTAGATCAACGAATGATCTATTTAACTAAACTACCCACGGGGAATATTTAACTACATCGATGTAGGATGTCTTTAACTAGATTGTCGAACCAATCTCTTCAACTATATCGACGCATATTGTCCTTAAACATTGGAATAGTACTTTATAATCCAAGGGACTTAACTACAACGTAGAAGTCCATTAAGGATTTAAGATAGTACCTTTTTGAATATCCTACTACGAATCCCTCATATGAAGGTATGAAAGATTCTACGAGGATTTGGATAGCAAATATCCAGAGTATACAAAAACACAAAATGCATAAATGGAAAGACAAGATGCATAAACACATAGTCACATAACCACAAAATTGTTTATCTAGATCTTTATGTTGTTAATTTGTTTTGTTGATTACGTACATGTATTTAAAGCACACTAGGAATCCATTTCATGGATTTCATTCGGTACTTTAAACATTAGCAAGAATCTAACTATGAAGATAGAAATATCTCCTATAAATTCGATTTCGTTTTCAAGAAAACGCAATTTTCGAATTGAGGTACAATAATTTTTGAATATACGTAAATACCCTTAGGTACCCTATTAAGAATTTAATGTGGTACTTTGGGTATTCGTGGAAAACACAAGAGATGATAAAATGGAAAAATTACGGGGTAGTCTGTTCTTCAAGGAATACGGTCCCTTGATTGTCGGTATTGAAGAGGATACGTTGTTTATACATAGCATCACATTTAAACATCGCAATGTAAAATAAAAAAAAAAGATTTATTTATAAACAACAACAACTGTTTCATGGGCCTTGATTACAAAAGAAAATACTACATAAGGCTTGATTATCTCTAAACAACATTGTCTTCTAGTTGGTCCGATGCTCATCCTTGCGCTGGACTCGCATTAGCAATCTTTGGACAATTTCTCCGGAAATGGCCCATTTCGTTACAGTTGAAGCAAGGACCTAGTGGAAGACGAGCTTGAGCAGGATTTACTTGAGGTTGGTTTGGACCACCTTGGTTTGGGGTAAATCGACAAGCATTTGCCAGGTGACCGAGTCGCCCACACGATGCACATAAACGACACTGTAAGTGAGCTAAGTGGTGTGCATTACATCTGTCGCATATCGGTGCAGTACCGGCATAAGGTTTCTTTGCAGGAGGTTGAGTTGGTTGGTTGCGGGTGTTTTGGTTGGGTTGAGCAACAATCACAAAATTCTGCGAAGCCTTACGCTTCTTAGACTTCTCAGGGGATCCAGTCTGTTCATCCATGGTCTTTGATTCCTCGATTGGCTTCTTGTCACCCTTTCGAAAAAGTTTATGCTTTCTGATCTGCGATTCAGTCAAGTTTGCAGATAGCTCAATGGCCTGCCGGAGTGTGGTAGGGTTGCTACCAGTGACAATGTCTTGTACCGAGTCAGGCAGGCCGTCGATGTACCTTTCGATAGCCTTGTCGAGTGGGGCGACCATAGTCGGGCAAAATAGACTCAACTCCTCAAATCTATCAGTATATGCCCTGTGTTCGCCACTATCTTGTTTCAAATCATCAAACTCCTTCTCCAACGCTCGTTGTTCATGACGAGGACAAAACTCCCTCATCATAAGAGCTCTCAGTTCAGCCCATGTTTGTGCTAGAGCAACGTCTGCACCACGGTCTCTCATTACCCCGTTCCACCATGTAAGAGCCCTCTTCTGAAACACACTCGAAGAAAACTCGACCTTGCGATTATCCGGACACTGCACGGGGCGAAAGGTATTCTCGATGCTCTCGAACCATTAAAGAAGCCCAGTTGCTCCCTCAGAACCACTAAACTTGAGTGGTTTAGCCGAGTTAAAGTTCTTGAAATTGCATGTACCATTGTTGTTGTTGTTGGCTTGGTTCCATTGAGCAAAGAGATTTGGGAATTGAGCAGCCATCTGCTGTGCAATAATTTCTGCCAGCTCGGCAGTTGCTATCTGGTTTTCGTGTCGAGGAGGCATTCTAAAAGAGGAAAACATGAAAGGAAACAAATAAAATGGTATTGGGTAAGAATAGGATGTTACAATCACCGACCGTAATCACGGTTGATGGTCATTTGTTTGAATCATGAATCAAACAAACAACACCAAGGCTGAATCAAAGCAAATAGATCCTCATAGTGTATCGTGAAGACATGCTCGCCTATAAGTGGACACTCACCCCAAGAGTTCCCAGGTAAGAGTGACTGGTCCGATTATGTGGATTTGTACGAACACTCTAACCTTAGACAGAAAACCCAGGGTACAGGCATTCACTCTTCCAGTTCGCACGTGTTCACACTATTTAGGACCCAAAACTTTGACGAGAGTTTTGAAAATTCAAAGGGGTTCAAAACCATATAACAGAGGGTTCAAAACCTTACAATAGAGGGTTCAAAACCTAGTAATCAATCATCCTAGAACAGATGATTAGTTTTCGAAGCGGTTTTAAAATTTATGTTCTTGTTGTGGTCGTCGCCTAAGGTTAGGTGACGGTATTGTTTTATGACTAAACGCAAGTGAACTCGCGTTAGGGTCCCAGGAAGGTTATAGACTAGGTCAAAGCATTACTAATAACCTAATTCCCTATAACCATTGGCTCTGATACCAACTTTTATGTCACACCCCGACCACGTAGGACATACAAGACGTGGCGGAAAACGTCGTGGAGTGTTGTGGACAGAATTAATTGTTTCATAACCATGGCATACAAAGTTGTATTTTATATATAAACAAGAGTGCTACATCGTTCCAAAACAAGAAACACAAAGTTCATAACATATTTAAACTAGCCTATCTTCATTTTTAGGCTCTAAGGCACAGGTCCGCCCTAGTATCGTGATCAACATCTTATGGAACAGCTCCTGAAAACACATGTGAAAGTAGGTACGTCAGCATAAAAATGCCTGTGAGATACATAGGTTTTGTGAAAATGGGATTCATGACTTGAGTTTAAAGAATGCTTAATAACAGTCAGTCATGAACCTTGTAATTTGTCTTGCTTTGCAAACCATTTGAAAAACGATAACCTCAGATGATATGTATAGATAAGTGCAAGGTTAAACGAGTAACCAAGTAAAATGAGTTTGATATAATAAGTTGTTTTGTAAGACAATGTTTTATGAAAAGTATGTTATTTGTATAAAATGTTATATGTCTAAACTGAGATGATTTAGATAACGCTAAGATATGTAATATTATACAAACATTTATATATAGGAAGTACCAGCGGCGTATCCACCATGTTTGCATCATATTACATACTCCACGTTACTCAAACCATTTACCCAAACCAATCCACCATGTAAATTGTTCATGTATAACCCAAATGTCAAGTGTTATTGTGTAAACCATGTCAAATGTTTATGTTCAATGTAAACCACCAAATGTTGTAACACCCCCAAATTACCACCCGCGGAAACCCCGCGAGGCGTGTTACACATCAGAGTTCGAGCCACCAATCACATTGAACCAATGATAAATACTTAAATAAAACATGTTAATAATTACCAATAGAAAGTATCAACATAACATTAATTCTCAAGGGATTGCATAGCGGAAGCTTGTAATGAAATCGTTTAATAATTGTTTCATAAGAGTTCTCAAAACCAATGTATCAAATATAAGTTATTCCCAGAGTCTCGATCCATGACCACTCCAGCACTCCCAGATAGCAAGTCCAAGTCCTAAATGTCAACGACCTGCAAGCATGCAGACAAGTGTGTCAGACGACGCTGGTGAGTTCAAAGTTTAGTTATCGTGTTTGGTTACCAAGTAAACGTTAGTTCAATTCAACATTGTGATTTGATTTGATGCTATTTATAACTTGTTGAGATACCCTAGGGAGTGTGCCCATATGTATCCGGGAAGTGTGTCCCTCAATAACCTGGAGTGTGTCCAGTCCCCAATGCCCCTAACCAAGCATTGGTAATGATCGATCCCATATACAATAACCAAGACTCAATTTCATTGTTTACCCAAGATTCCATTTCCAAACGTATACTAGTTGTCCCAAACCACCGGGACGCATGCTTGAGAAATGCAGTGAACTCACCTTGGTTTGCTCGGCAGATTATACCAAAAGTTACTTGAATTAAGAGTGGTCAATCTCGTCCTAACAGGATTACCATACAAGTCAGGTTCAGGCCCAAGTAATACACGTATGTTTCACACAGTTAACACGTTACAAGCACGTATGGAACATGGCAGCATTTTAACAGTTATGTAACAACTTCAACTTGTACGATTTAACATAAGCCCAAAAGTAATCGGCCCAATCATGTTGTGCGATCCAACAAATCCCGGCCCAACTACATAAGTAGTCCGATAGCATACCCGGCCCAGCAACAATAAACGAATGACAATCTTGTGCGATCCAAACTTCATGTACGATCCGATTGGGTTGTGTGTTTGTGACCTGGACTCTAAGGCCCAACATGTTATCAGGAAAACATAACTTGTGCGATCCAATAGTCTTGTGCGACTATTGGTATCTTGTGCGATGGAAATTGGGTTGTACGACCGAGTTGGGTTGTGCGGGTTGACAGTTTGGGCTTGTCCGGCCCAAACAACGTATCAGGTTCAATTTCAGTTGTGTGGCCCAGCATCTTGTGCGTCCGGCTTGTGTGATCAGATCAGGTCTTGCATGACCTGATCTTGTGCGATTATCAACTTGTGCGTTTGGGGTGGTTTGTGCGAATAAGCTCCTTGTGCGAGTGGACCTCTTGTATGGTCAAGAGGTCTTGTGCGACCAATTCAAACATTCCAATAATCAAGCAATTCGGTTACAAACAATTTATCAGTTTCCAATTTTATGATAATCAATCAATAAGCAATCGGTTACAACATTTAACAATTTCCAAACATATGATTATCAATCAACAACTAATCAGTTTCATAATCATGATGGATTTCGATCAAACAAGGTTGTTAACATCCAATCCTTATGAACTCTAAACCTAATCATGAACAATAATCCAACGATTTACATGAACATGTATCACCCTATAATCTAAACATATCATCCGAATTATTGTGTAATAATCCGGAAACATGACATTCTAGCGGATTAACATTCATAACAAGACAATTTCATGAACACTATTATTCAATCTATATGTGGGCCGATTAACAAGAACATCAATCATGTCTACAACCCTTAACCATCATATCAAAACATGAATCACAATAACATGTAACAAAACATAGGACACTAACCGATTCAGGGAATGATCCGAATCCTATGGACTTCGATGAGGAGGGTGTTTGGCTGCCTTCGGTTCGTGAGAGGGAGAGAGAGAGGGAGAGCTAGGGTTTGTGTGACTTGTGTGTTTTGGTAAAATGTGAGATGGTTACAACATCTCATGTGTTAATCGGTTTAGGGGGATGGGCCGAACCCACACTTGGGCTGCCCTTTTGATCCGAGTGCAAGCAATACGGCCCAATGGCCTTGTGTTTTCGAGTGTGTGTTGTACGGTTGGTTCATGTTGTGCGTTTGGGCCATTATATACATACATACATTTCATTACACACAACACAACATCATAACAATCAATAATTATAATAGTTCACATAAGCATGTATCGTTACACAAAATAGGTTCGAATTGCGTGTTGTCACAGTATCCCCAACTAAAAAGAAATTTCGTCCCGAAATTTGGTATGCACTCACTAAGGTAAGCTATATTGTTCACTAGTTTTCCTGGGGTGTCACAAATGTGTATGTCAATGTCAACGTGTTTATGTTCAATGTAAATCATGTAATGTGTATCCCAAAATGTATCATGTATGGTAAGCGAAATGTATCAACTTAAACCATATGTAAAATGCACAAAACAAGTCGTTGAAGTAAAACGTGGTTTAAATCAACGTTATGTTCTGTGGAAAAATGCATGCTCTATTGATATTAACATTTATGCGGTATTGTAAACTATGCATACATCCAAGCCTTGAGACTGTGGCGATAAACCCTCAAACAAATTAAAGGTTTATCTAAGTTATGTATATCGAATTCGGTCATTCCTTCCAATCCTATCAAACCCAGGATTTCAGAAACGGGAGTTGTCAATTCCTATGGTACCACTACCTACTAACGAACAGCGTGATCAATGTTAATGAATGTATTGTCCCATGTTAAACAAACCAAATGTCATAACAAAATGAAGGCATGTGATGTAAACAATTGTACTAAGTATGCTAAGTAAACATACGAAGCAGAAATGTTCATGTAAATCAATGTACCCATATGCTGAGTAAACATATGCAGCAGAAATGTTCATGTAAATCAATGTGCCCATATGCTGAGTAAACATATGCAGCAGAAATGTTCATGTAAATCAATGTGTCCATATGCTGAGTAAACATATGCAACAGAAATGTAACGTAAATCAATGTACTAAGTACGCACACAATGGGCATACATAGCATAAAATGTAATGAAATCGTGTACTATAATGTACTAACAACATAGCAGGCATATGATGTGAAAACATGGAAAGCATGAATGTAACAGATAGGCACATGTGTTCCACCCCAAAACAGTTTGGAAAACAGTAAAAGAGGGGTTCAATGTACTCACCTGAGATTGCTTTGGAGTTCTTGTGTAATAACCAAACAATGCTAGGTCACGGAATATCAAACGGCACCTAATAGGTAGCTATGTTAATATACCGGACCTAAAATCAGAGGAACGGATAGTATGCAGGTTCGTAAACCAAACGAGTATGGGGACTCGTGTAATATGGTTTAACAAAGCCTACATACTAAAATGAAACTTAACCTAGGTGCTTGCGACCCATCACGACCCGCTTAGGTAGCTATGGTCACCTAATGTGTTTGGTCGGATCCTAATGATCGACCAAATGGGTCGGGTTCGAAAGTATAAGCGATGGTTTAGATCGCTTACCTTACGACCCTGTATAAGCACTAAACTAAAAGTGACGAGCTAAGCATGTTAGAACATGCTTAACTAAGTTTAGAAAACAGGTTTGGCATCAAAGCAAACGGCTTTGATGCTCACGAGTAGTTTGGTTACAAAATATGCAAGAATGCACATTTTGGCCGAAACTACGACTCGTCACTGAGCCTAGATAACGTGGTAATCAGTAGGTATAGTCATTACGGACTATAACCATCGTGATCACACTCACGTTATTAAGTTCCATGAACTTCGGGTTGACCATAGGCTGGTCAATGCAGAAAGTCAACAAAACGTTGACTTTCGGACTCGAAAAGCGAATAAAGGAACGAAAGAATACTTACGGAGGGTCCCCGAATGCTAATCTAGATCAAAATAGCTCAGGTATGAAACAAAGGTTCCAACTTAGAGCTTAGATCAGATTCTTGTGGGTTTTAACCAAAAAGGGGGGGGTATTTATAGGATCGTTTCTTGAAAAACGTGATCGAATCTCGTGCGTACACTTGTCGAAAACTTGTGGTTACTGAAAATGCCCCTTAGTGAGCTGAAAGGGAAAGTGAAAACATGTGGACGAGGTTTAATCTGCTGAGATTCGCTGACTAATCGATCTTATCTGATCTGTTAGTCTGACGCGGCCCGCGTGAAGGTGCAGGACCATAGGCTGGTCAATGCAGAAAGTCAACAAAACGTTGACTTTCGGACTCCAAAAGCGAATAAAGGAACGAAAGAATACTTACGGAGGGTCCCCGAAAGGTAATCTAGATCAAAATAGCTTAGGTATGAAACAAAGGTTCCAACTTAGAGCTTAGATCAGATTCTTGTGGGTTTTAACCAAAAGGGGGGGTATTTATAGGATTTCCCGAACCGTTAGGATCGTTTCTTGAAAAACGTGATCGAATCTCGTGCGTACACTTGTCGAAAACTTGTGGTTACTGAAAATGCCCCTTAGTGAGCTGAAAGGGCAAGTGAAAACATGTGGACGAGGTTTAATCTGCTGAGATTCGCTGACTAATCGATCTTATCTGATCTGTTAGTCTGACGCGGCCCGCGTGAAGGTGCAGGTCAAACTTACGCGGGCCGCCTGGCCCCGTCTGATCTGCACCACTTGCAGAATTTACATATTTGGTCCCTGTTGCGTGTTTAAGCTAGTTCCGACACTTCTAAGGCCCGTAAAGCCAACTTTAAGGCCCTAAAATGATGCCTAAACATTGTGGACATGAAACATGCTCAAACATGTTCCGGATGTTGGTTCGTTTGGCCGTACGATCGCGATGTTCGCTTAATTACGACGGAATGCGCATAAGTGCGAAAGACGATCCAAATGACGCGACGAACGGATTTTTCTTATGCCAAACACTAAGGCATAATATAAGGAGGCTTACATAAATTTTTGGATGTCCGGATGTATTCAGAACGTAAGTTATGCGCAAAAGTGCAAACTTGTGCACTTTTTGACACTTTTAGCCCCTGAATGATCCAAAAATTTGTTTTAGCATACCAAACCCCTCAAAGCCTATTTCTAATCTATGTAAAGGATATTTATAGTATGTTTAACTTATGGACATGTTCCGGAATGTTTGTTACAGTTCAAATTGGCATACTTTCACAGTTTGTCAAGTTTAGTCCCTGTAAGCGAATTAACTTGTTTTTGCCATACCAAAGCCTTCAAAACTTATTTCTAAGTTATGTAAGGGTTATTTAAGGTATGTTGAGTATATGTTGATGTTCCGGAGTATTTGTCGCATTAAACTGAGTACGTTTTATGCACCAGTTTGCGTATAATTCTCCAGAAAGCGATTTAGAGCTTGAGATCGAACAAGAGTTGATATGTGCAAACGATACACATATTTATATATGTCCAAAGTATGAAATACAATATTTCATTGGTTTGGCGTTTGTTTGATGGTTGAAGTGACACAGGTGTCACAGTGTAGCTTTTCAAATAAATAGTCTTACAAGTAAAACTTTTACTAAACTTATGGATAAAGAGTCAAAAGTTTCAACAACTGAAACAAAGGGAGATGAGCCTCTTTTAGATGCGTCTGCATCAGTTGCTCAAACTTCTGTTGTTGAGCGAACTGCTCATGCTGATCATGACACCACAACCGGTATTGTGAAACACACACCAGGAAAACGCAAAAAGAAAGCTGTCACATCCAAAAAGTCCACCAAAACTAAACAAAATGAAAAGGTTCCTCTGGAAGATGAGATCCCAGAGGTTAATACAGTGACAACACAAATGTCACTTGAAACCATTGCTGCTACTTCTTCACAGTTATTGGAAAGATCTCAACCCATCCAAACTCCTCATGTATTGTCACAAAAGGATCATGTTGTAAGTACAGGGACACCACAACATGAAGTAGAGATTTCATATGAAAGTATGTTTAAAAGTCCCTCTCCTAGGGCAATCACTATTTCTACACCACAACCCTCGGCTCAAGTTCCATTAACAATATTACCTCTGTTAGAAGCAATTGAATATCAGAAAGAAAACAGTTCCTCTAGTGCACACATTACTAATAGAAGATCGCAACAAATGACTACGTCTGAACCAATTAAATCTTCTATTCTACAAACAGTTGAGGAGGTTATATCCGTTGAGTATTACGAAACTCTTGGTGGTAGTTTAAGTGGAGCAGCGACTACAACTGTCGAACCTATTGGTGATCAGTTGGACAGTGGTTACATCATTAAGACTCCTTTTGTGACAACTCGAATTTCCAAGATTTATATTTCGCATTTATTGCACGTTCATTTATTATTTAGTTGTTTACTTGCACAATTGATTGCCATGGAATTATATATGTTTTGATTGTGTGATTGTGCATGGTTGTTTGTTAATTGTGAAATTGGTAAATATATGAACTTGGTGGTGAAATTATGAAATTGTTATGAGATGGTGTACATGTGTAACATATGATACTTAGGGAGGTAGAGGGTAATTAGTGAAATCCTAGAGATTCTTAACCCTAATCTCCTACCCTAATCATTCTCTAATCATTCACAAAGAATCAAAACACGTACTTTCACCCCCTCTAATCCTCTCTACAACCATCTTCTCATCACTCTTGGTTTCACAAGTCTTTTGCATCAAGTTTGATCTTTCAATCCATTTGGAATCAATCGAGGTAATTGCTTAATCATTGTTGGTTGTTAGTAATTAATTGTTTGATTGTTATTAATCCTTGATTCTTGTGATTCTTGTAAACCCTAGTTCTTCTCATGCTAGTTCTGTAGTTGTTGATTTGATTCTGTCTATTGTGACAATGTTATTGATTGATTGTATAATCGACTGCCTGATGATGATTGGATACGTGATGTGCTAAAATCATTGATTTTGATTAAGATTATCGTACTGTAAATATATGAGAAAATGAGGATTCCCGATCGTATGAATACTGAAACGTAACTGATGGAATGATAGAACGTAACTGTTTCAATTGTGATTGCTAGTTGTCTGAGTTTTGAAATGATGAATTGGTCCGAGTATTACACTTTGTATCTTGTCCGAGTTTTTTTAAAAGGAGCCCATGTCCGAGTTTGTTAACCCTAATCTTTTGTCCGACTTTTGATGATTTATAACATGTCCGAGCTTTATTTGCATAAATAATGATGTCCGAACTTTATTCATGATCAAGATCCGAATTATGTATGTGAGCCTTAGGTCCGAGTTTCATTCATGACATGAAGGTCCGAGTTTCACTTATGATATGCAGGTCCGAGTTCTTTTTGCTTGAACAATAAAGTGTCCGACTTTTGAAAGACACAAGGGTCCGACTTTCAGTATGACATAAGTGGTCCGATTATTGTACTTGTATAGGGTCCGAATTATGCATCATGTCTTGATGTCCGAGTTTCTGTGTCAACATGTAGTCCGATCTTTGGCCAAGGGAGGGGTAGTCCGACTTTTGAGGTGGCAAAGGGAGAGTCCGACCTTTGATGATCATTGTCCGAGTTTTAACCCCACCCCCCCCCCCCTCTAGTCCGACCTTTATAAACAGGGGAAACCCCCCCCCCCCCACACTTGTCTGAGTTTTTAAGAAGGGCATGACCTTGTGAATGTTCATATGAAGCTTTGAGTTGTATGATAAATGTTGTTGAATCTGTTAAGGCTTGAATGATGTATATGTGCTCAAATTTCATACGCATGATGTGTTGTCCGAACTTTAAATATATGCTCTCATAATTCACTGTTGTTAATGGTTGAAAAGACTGAGTTATGTTGATGCCAAGTTCAGAACTTCGTGTGAAGAACAACCTGCTACTGCATGCTACTGTTTACTACTGTATACGACTATGTGATACTGTCTGATTATGATGATACGTGTTACTGAATGATACTGCATGTTACTGTGCGATACGTTACCGTATGTTACTGTTTGAACACCAAAGAGTTGTAAACGTAATTGAACGTAAAATACTTACATCGAATCATGTGCAATATATCCTAGGTCGTGTGTAACGGACTTAGACGATTAACAAACCCTAGAAGCAATAACATACCGAGCAAACCAAGGTGAGTTCACACAGCCAAGGCATGGGGTTCCCAGGGTGGGAATGGGATTGGATTACTTTATTGTACATACTCAGTTGATAGAACCTAACGATAAGAATACGACTAGACTAGTAACACTTATTGAACTGATCTTCGCACACCTGCCAAGGGTTGGCCGCGATATTATGACTGACTTCGCACACCTGCCTTTGGAAGGCCGCGAACTGAAATTTACTAATCTTCGCACACCTGCCTGGGAGGCCGCGATACAGATAAACCTAGTCTAGAATACTCGGGATGAACATCCCCTAATATCTTCGCATACCTGCCTGGGAGGCCGCGATGGGAACTAATACGATACATGACATAACGAACGAACATACTACTACTCACACTATACTATTACTGAACTGTTAACTATGAACTCGCTCAACTAGTTGTTGACTCGTTGCTGCATGCCTTGCAGGACCTTAGGTACTTATGGAGCTTGCACAGGGAGGAGCAGGTCGTTGTGGAGCATGGATCGTGGATGTTTTGTTAAACTTTATAACACTTAAACTTATTACATATTTTGGGTTTCATGATTATGCTTCCGCTACTTAAACTATGTTTGGTTGGAACATCAATTGTATTGAATTGGGTTTTACATACATACTATGTTCAATATGATTGGTGGCTTGATCCTGGTCAGTCACGCTCCCAAGCGGTGATACTCCGCGTGTGGATTTTGGGGGTGTGACACCTTTGAAGGCAACTACTGATGAGGTTACAACTGTAATCTCTGCTTCACTGGGAAGTCCCCAGAACGAAGAAAAAGGCGCATCTGTTTCTGATGATATGGAGACTTCTCCTATCATCAAAATGAAAACAATCACTACAGGTGGCAATTCAGATGATCCTATTAAAGTAGGTGATGAATTTACTTATAAGGATTTGACGGTTAGAGTGTCTAACATTGAAACAGATGTTGCTGAAATGAAAGAATTGATTAAGCAGATGATAGAGCTTTTTAAAAGTCAACCTAGCAGACAGGAAATTGCCAATGAGCTTTGGAATTCTATGCAACCCATCTTTCAAGTTCAGAGGAATTTGGCTGAAAGTAACCGCAATTTCAGTTTGGAATTTATCAGAAATTTGGTTGATGCCAGGTGTAAAGACACACAAGCAGACACTATGAACGTTAAGGAACATCTGTTGGAACTTACTGGTTTCACTTCTACATCAATCTTTGAGAAAGATGATGATGATGATAATGATGCCAAAAAGGGCGAGAAAGATTCATTGAGAAAGTTGCCACCAGATTCAAAAGCTAATCCTACAGAAATTGTATTGCCTGCTCAACCTAAATCCCAACCTTCTCCAAAAAAAACCACTACAAAAGAAGGAGAAAATACCTTCCACACCATCATCACCCATTTTGTCAATAGATGTTGGGAACACAAAAGTATCAGTAGATGTTTACCAAACAGCTGCTGAGACACCAGTTGTTTCAGCAGAAGTTTCTCAAACATCTGCCATGATCATTTTTACTACACCAACCACAATCCAAGCACCTCCAACATCACAAAGATTTCCCATACATTCATCTTCACTACCAAAACATTCTCCTTCACCAGAAATCATCTCCACACGTAAGAGAAAAACTCATATCGATAGAATCACAAAAATGAACAATGATCCTCTGGTAAAGCCAACTTAATCTAATTGGAAGAAAGTCAAAACAGTGGATTCAGATGAGGTATTGAAGTTTAAAAGAATGAGAGCAGAGCTTGTGGCTGCTGATTATGGTCCAGTTAGATCCATTGCCAGATGGTCTAAACTGAAAATTGTTGAGACCTACAAAAAGCTGGAAGAAGATAGAGCTGAACATTCAAATGTTCTCCAAAAATCGGTACTCCAAAAAACCTTCTCTCATCATCTGATTTGTCTGAATCAATTGTAAATTTAGTTAGCAGACCACAATCACCAAACTCATCTTCAATAATTCTTTGCCCAAGAAAACCAACTGATTGAAAAATATTAAAGTGAAAGTCATGTTCAAAAACCCAAGTATTGACTTTGATCAGATCAGATGGTAGTGTTAAAGAGATGAAAATGGATAGTGCATATAATTTGAATGCACACGATCTCCAAGATTTGTTGGACCTTCAACTTGAGAGGGATGATGAAGAAGATATGTTCTCCCTGGACTTTGAACTACAATTCAAAGGACAAATTAGGGAGATGTTGATGAGAAATAAAAATCAGTAATAAAGAAGGGTTTTCATATCATCTGTTGTATAGGGAGATCGTTGAATCAGCATCTGTTACATTGTTTGCAGTAGTATATTTAACTAGATCACAACATGTAGCGAAGGACATCTTGATGCGTAACAAATTCTTGAATAAGGTTTGATGTGTGTTGTTTAGGCAGGTGATCGTATGTTCTTAGTTAATGTTTGTTAAAGTTAAGTTGTATTTGAATTTTATTAAGTTTGTTAGACATCTTTCATATGTACTCTCTTTTTTTGAATAAGAGAATTGAAATAATCATATGTAACTGATGAATTTTATTAAGTTTGTTAGACATCCTTTAGACATCTTTTATTAAGTTTGTTAAATATCTTTTATATTTACTTATAGTTGTCTTTTAATTATAATAGATAACACGTTTTGCTACAATATCTATACACATATCTATATGTTCTGTCAATATGTGTTATGCATGGTTTTCTAAGAAACGACCCGTGTTTGCACACGGGTCTTACCGCTAGTACTATATAATAAAAGAACCATTTTTGGGACACTTGTCATCATATTAGGCCATGTCTGACAGATAATTATTATTTTAGTTTAATCTTTTCTAATTAATTATAGATAATCCTCCTACAAAATATTATTTAGTTTAATTATTACTTTTATATTTATCTGTTTACTTTAAATTCAAACTTACTTATCTAATTTGATATTAGAGTAAATTACGATTTTGGCCCATGTGGTTGTATCATTTTTACTCTTTTAGCTCAAAAAGGAATTTTTTTTAACATCTGAGCCCTCAACGTCTTTTTTTCTAACCCTTTTGGACCTCAACGTCATTTTTTCTAACCCTTTTGGCCCCTAAAAGGAAATGGATGGGGTTAGTGTTTGTGGCCAAAAGGATTTGAAAAAAAAGACGTTGGAGGCTCAGATGTTAAAAAGATTCATTTTTTGACTAAAAGGGTAAAAGTGATATAACCATAGAGGCCAAAATCGTAATTTACCCTTGATATTAACTATATATTTGAACGTTTTGTTTAGTTTGGTATCAAATAGATTTTACGAAACTTAAAATAAAATTAACTAATATTATTTTTATTTCTACATTTACAAGTTTTAATAAATGGTTAAATTTATTGAGACTTCGTTACATTCACAAGTTTTAAATAAAGGGTTAAATTTATTGAAACTTCGTTAACAAAATTTACTACAATGTAATAATCTATTTATATCAATCTAAACATATATTTATACTATACTATATAATAAAACATTAATGTGTGATACCTATCATTCATTGTAAGAATTTATTTTATGATTTTCTCGGTTCACTTCCAAACTTATCTTATATTAATCAAATAAATAAATGATATAACGAGCTAATATTAAATTTCATCCTACTTTAAATTTTGAATACCATTCTTCTATTTATCGAATAAAATATTATTCTAAAATTTAAATTGTTAATTTAAAATATTTTTAAATAAAACAAATTATTTATCACGAAAACCAAACTTTGTATTAATGTATGAAATATTTTTATTTTCATTACTAAAAATATTATTATATCAATTTTATTACATAATTTATAAATCAATTTGTCGGAACTGGTACCAATATTTTATCACTCAAATAGATGCTGATTTTTTTCTTGAATAACATATCTTCTTTTCAAGAACAATCTTCACAATTCAAATATCCATCGCGTATCGAGTATTATCCATTAGTATATTGAAAGATATGACTTTTTTATTATTGGTATATAAAATTAGATTTATTAAACTCGTGTGATACACGTAGTTTTTTAAAGATATACCTTTTTTATTATTTACTATACAAAATTACATTTATTCGACCCGTGTAATACATGAGGTTTTTTAAGATATAACTTTTTTATTATTTGATCTATAAAATTAGAGTTATTCAATTCATACAATACACGGGGTTTTTTAAGGATATATATTTTTTATTATTTAGTCTAGAAAATTACATTTATTCAACCCGTGTAATACACATATTTTTAAAGATGTAACTTTTTATTATTTGGTATATAAAATTACATTTATTCAACCCGTGTAATGAATGAGGTTTTCTTAAAGATGTATTATTTTATTATTTGGTAAACAATATTACATTTATTCAACCCGTATAATACACATGGTTTTAAAGATATAACTCTTTTATTTAGTATATAAAATTATATTTATTCAACCCGTACAATATGGTTTTTATAGATATAACTTTTTATTAGTTAATATATAAAATTATATTTATTCAACCCGTGCAATAAAGGAGGTTTTTAAAGAAATATTTTTTTTATTATTTAGTATATAAAATTCATTTGTTCGACCAGTGTAATACACGGGGTTATAACCTAGTGATTTTCATATTATGATTAAGGGGTTGTTTGGCAACTTCTGAATGGTTAAGTGCTGAACCAGTAAGAGGTCTAAACTATTAAGTGCTGAACCAGTAAGAGGTCTGAATCATTAAGAGCCGGTATAATGTTTAACCCTTTAGAGACAAATGTCTGACCAATTCAGATTAGAGGTCTTAACCATTCAGACTCGGTATAATAATTTACCATTCAGAGGCAAATGTCTGAACTATTCAAATATCTGCTCACGAAACAAACAGTCTGAACTATTAACTGCTAAACCAGTAAGAGGTCTAAACTATTAAAAGACTCATTAAGAGGTAAACAAACAACCCCTAAGAGATACAAAGAGTAGCATCAGATACACAATATCCCTAAAAATTTGTACTCTACATCAAAATTGGTAATATCATCACTAACTCATAATACCAATTTCTTGATTAAGCTACATAACCAAAATCTATTATCCCTAAAAAGTTTTAATAGACGACTTTTCAAGTGGCTATTATGGTACTACAAGTCCTTTTAATTAGACTTTAGACACAAGAACCCAATATTTATACGTTTGACCCTTAATTTGATATTTTTAGAAAATCGTGTCCAATTTCCACACTAAATTTATAACAACCCAATTTAAATGTGAGTTAATCATAATTTTCTGAAAACAAGTATCACGGAGAATCGAAGACTATATATAAAAGTTCAAAATGTTACAAAAGCTGAAAACAAAAGTAGACAAATAAGTTAAAGGTTGTCCAAATTGTTTTTTTTTATTTCATAAAATCTCCTTTTTTTTTGTTGAAACAATATTATTAATGAAAGGTATACAAATATTTGCACAATGTGAGAGCATACAATGTATTCATTTAGTTCTTACTTAACCCAGAACTTTGCCCTTGGTAAAGTAATATATCCTATTTGTTTGACCCATGGCTTTATAGCCTAGTGGTATTTTGATGGTGGGATAAGGCTTTGGGACCAATAGGTCCTGGGTTCGATTCCCACAAGGGGGGTTTTCCCATATTTATTAGGTTTCCTCCTGAATTGGTGTATAGGCATTATGCCTAGTGGAGATGGATATGATCGGGTGGTTCCGCTGGTGGCACGATGATACTCCAGTGGTCCGTCAGTGATCCAAATTTGCCGTTCAAAAAAAAAAAAATCCTATTTGTTTGATGGTATGAGGATAGATCGCTAAAAGTATAAGCATTACTATAGTATATGGACAAAACATTGTCTATAACGCTGTCAAGTCATGAATCCTCCTTTTTTGACGTTTATATTTCATGCATTTTTAGTTGGCTGGCCTATCCTCCATTCTTTGTCAAGAAAACCAATAGATTTTCTTCAAGATGGTTTGAGACTAAATTCGTAATTTTTAAACCACAAGAACGAAATCCAATTTAGACCAAACCACATTCACCATCCGTGTAATTTACTCTAATAAAAGTGTTACCAACGATGAAGATTCGTGTTGAGTGAGTGTTTGAATTTTGAAGATGAGTTGCTTAAGTGAATAGAGTTGGTGGTGTGGTAGTTAGGGATGAGCATTTGGTACTGGGTACCAGTATCAGTACTGGTACCGAATTTCCCGTACCGAATTTTTTCGGTACATGTACCCACTTTTTGGTACTTTCAGAATCGGTACCGGTTCGGTACGGTACCGGTAAAATACCGAATTTTACATTCAAATACCGGTACCTTACCTGTCCCGTACCGATACCGGTATCGTACCGAATATTTTGGTACTGGTACCGGCACCAATTTTTGATGAATTTCAGTATCGGTATTTTCGGTACGGTACCAATACCACGCTCATCTCTAGTGAGAGTTGCTAGTGGTTTATAAAATACTGTAAATATTTAAAGGTAAAGGGTCTTTCTATTTGAGTTTTTTTTTTTTACCATTAGTAGTACATTAAAATTCAAATTTAAATGATAATATATTAATTAATTTATTTATTATTTGTTTTTCTTTATGACATTTTAATATATATTTTTTTGTAAAAAAACAAAAATGACATTGTGTTGTGTTTGTTTTCATATACATTTTGAGATAAGTAATAATGTCGTAAATTAAAAAATATCAAGATATATCTGATATTTGAAAGCTTATAGGATACGTATGAATTATAAGTTGTAGTTCTCATAAGACTATGTGTAGTGGTAAATCAAAATAATGCCCATATTATGGGGCATTATTCAACACGTGTCATCTCAGTCAGCATGGGGTATTATAGCATAAAGTGGTGTAGTGGGACATTATTCCAATAACGCCCATGCAATCATTTCCCAATTATTTTTTTTTAATTTAAAACATAAAAAACTTCATTAATTTAAAATAAAAATTACACTATTTGAAATTAAAAAAAAAACCGAAAAAAAAAACAGAAAATAAAAAACCGAAAAAAAAATAAAGTTAAAAAAAAAGATGATCTAGAGTCCATATTTTTCTCGTATTTTTAGCGACGCATTTGCGCAAGGATCAACGCATCACCTTGGAGGTGGTCGATAGGTTTGGACAAAAACTCAATGTCCTTTTCCATTTGCCTCGCCTCTTGCATCTCGTTAAACTTTTTGGTTTCGGCCACTCGTTCTTTCATAATCTCATAACGTTGGTGGCCGAGGTCGCGAATGTCTTGGAGACAACGGTTCATCTCCTCGAAATCTTCCTTTAACTCGAGATCGGAAGACGACTCGACCATTTTTTTCCCGGTTCGCTTATCCTTTCTTCTACCGGGCGTTATTGGAATAATGCCCCACTACACCACTTTATGCTATAATGCCCCATGCTGACTGGGATGACACGTGTCGAATAATGCCTCATGGTGGGGGCATTATTTTGATTTACCACTACACATGGTCTAATCTGCACAATTATTTGTGTTTTATTTTGTTGGGTGGGTGAAAGATGATTTATTGATGGGAACAAACCTTCACATATAAATAAGTTTTCAATTGTTCGACATTCTGAAAAGAAAACTACAAACAAGTTTTCTAGATATTGCACTAAAGGCATCTATATTTTTCAAAAGAAAAGTCACTTAACTTTGATTATGCATTTTAATGCTGTGAAAATTAGTATATTTATAAGTTATCATTGATGATATTTATAGTGTCAAAACAATAACGTGATGGTTTATAGTGTCGCGTGTGTAATCTCACTAGATCATGTCACAACATTTTCTCTTAACTTTTAAAAAACAGATTCAAATAATAAGAGAAAAAACTTGAAGAATGTTATAAAGCAAGTGGCAACAATACGCCAAACTCCTCTATCTAAACAACTAATACATAACAATACAAACATCTTATGAACAATATACACGCAACGTGTGTACTCCATTTCAAACAAAAAGCAGCATCTAGGGTTAGAATCCGTACCAGATGTATGGTGTCTGACTGTAAAAACAAGGGTTTCTGTCTGTAAATATTTCAAAAAATTATCGTACATGAAAGTGATATGTAGAGTTATTTACACTCTAGCTCCCTTCAGAAACACTGACTTTGATATATTACACCTAGTCACTTTGATATATCAACATCCCTCATGGATTTATGTTTCAGTTAGTTCAAAAGCATACATTTAACACAACTAAAATTAAAATTAACAGGAAAAGGTATAACTAATTTGAAAAACAGATCATTATACAAAATAATAATAATAACAAATTAAAAAACCAACAGCCATCTTGGTGATCGACTAGCTTCACGGAGTGAAGACGAAGAAAGAGACGTCATGTCTATTGTCTAGTTTACATGTTTAACCGGTTTAATTATAAAGATTGTGTTCGGGTTCACTTGTTTAACAAGTACATATGTGATGAAGAGGTCATTACCAAAATCGAAAGAGTTCAATCGATTCGGTCGGATGGATCCATTAAGTGTTAGGATTAAATACTAATTATATTCATTTAAGGTTTAAAACACATAAAGTTTAAACTTAACGGCTTCCCCCCATTCGACCAAAATACAAGACGTCTAATGGCGAACTTCTACTAATTACACACCATTACATGATCTAATTAGCCTATACAACTTTACCCATGAGTCCAGTTTAGCTTTAGACTCCAAGATTTTGTCATTTAGATTGTTTTTAACAAGATGCATTACTTTCACACATCTTTCAGCCTTTTCAAATCGTTCTTGCGCACCCGTTAGCTCTGCGCATCTTTCTCTGAGATCCATTTGTGCAACTCTTTTAGCCAAACTGATCTTTGATTTCATCTCCAAAAGCAAACTGTACTTTTTACTGGTCTTCTTCCTTTTGTTAAAGGCTTCAAAGTGCGCTCGAATCCATGACACGTTAATGTTGACGGCTTCTGCATCCGACACTTGGCACTCTATATCTTCCACCATCTCAGTCATATTATTGGTTTGGATCCATTTGACAACTTCACAAACAACCTCGAGGAAATGTGTTCTTGTGGAAGATGTTTTGAATACGCAAGTAGATGCAATGTCACCGTGTTTTTTGAAAATGGCTTCAAGAATTGTTGCGTTACTTCGCTTCACTTTGTAGCCTTGGACACAAACTATGTCACTTTGATAAGTTGACTTTTCCAACTATACAATAAAAGAATATAGATCAGTGGTGACCAAAATGAACGGGTCGGGTCAGGTTGGGTAATGGATCAAAGAAGCTGGCTTAACACGTTAGTTTTTCTATAATCTTTAAAATTTCGTAATAACTAATATATAAAATGTAATTTAATAATTTACTACTTGATGTTAGTAAACTATGGCATCAAAAGAATAAACACTAATTATATAAACTTTAAGAAAACAACAAAGGCTAACACAACCAGACCCGACCCAATTTAACCGGTAACATATCGAGCACTTTCTTTATTCTAGCGTGTGTGGAAACACAACACAATTTGACCCAAAAGAAGACTAATAAGTCAAAATAACCAAGTTTTGTACATTTGCGCCTAAATTTCCTTGTCTAATATTAATCATCAGAATGTATAACATATATGAGAAGTAAGGAGATACATACAGAATTTGACATAGGAGACACATTTTCAGCCAACTCACATTGCACCTGCTTGGGGCCTACACCGGCGCTGACACCAACATCCTCACCATCACCAACATCATCATCATCCAGTAACTACAAAGATAAAGCAACACATGTTAGTCTGAATACGAACAGATTTAAACCATATTTGTTTTAAACTTCATCTGTATTATTGTTGATTTTTTCTATACACATTCTTGATTCTTCTTCTCCTGTTGTGTTCATATCTGAGTTTGAAATGAGGCTAACTCTCTAATTTTATAGCAAAATCTGAAGTTTTCCTCCAAACCCTAAGTTTCTTCTTTGGTATGCAAGTGTTTGTGTTTCTCCAACCACGTTTCTTTGTCTTACCCATATTATTACTAATCGTGAGATTGCAATTCAAAAATCATCAAAAATCCAGAAATCGTGCCGTGTATGTGGTGGAAAAGGACATAACAGTCGTACATGTAAAGAGAAGGTTACTTCTAATGCTAATGGGTCTAGCAATACAATGTAAGTTTGTATAAAAATGATATTAATAAAAAAGATTTTTTTTTGTTATTGCGTTTTATGATGTACAGATTTCAGCTATTTTTGTTATTGCGTTTTGTGATATCCTACATAAATATCAGCTATTTTTTGTTAATTGCGTTTTATGATAACAACAATGCATTGTTATTGCGTTTTATACATATAACATTATACAGCAAGTAGAATTTTTTGTTTACTGCGTTTTATGATAACAACAATCAACTGATATTAGTTTTTGAACACATATAAAATTAAACATGAACAGCAAGTGGACATCTTAAATATTTTGCGTTATATAGAAGATAAAAGTTAAAAACAAAGATGATGAATAAAACACTATCATCACCTGTTTACAATCATAACAAAATTACTTCTATCATCTTTGTTGTAGTACCCTAAAAACATCAAATAAAAACATCATAATAAACCACAACCACTGGAAAGCAACATCAGCATCATGGATCAAAGTTGGTTTCTTCTTCAGATGAGTACCCTAAGCTTCCATTTGGGATTTCCTCATTACTTTCAGATTGAGTCCAAAGTTCAACCTGTGATTTTACTGCCTTCTGGAGCCTCTCTGCAAATTTGCTTGCAGAGTTGTTGATGATTGGAATTTCAGATGACTGCTTCAAAAAGCTTATATCCTCACTGGAAGATATGTCTTTTGGGTCGTATAGCTCCACATCGCTATTGTCCCAAGTCACTGAAATTTTGAAAGTGTCCTCAATGAACTCCCAAGATGTAACTTGTGTGTCTTTAATTTCCATTTCATTCGGTTTTCCGTACCTTTTGTGCAGAATTTTGAATAGTTGGGCTGTCTGATCTGTGTAACATGCTAGTGGTATTCCAAGTTCATTCATCTTTCTCAAAACATTCTCATTGTAGTTTTCTAGAACAGAAGCAATGGAATGGTATCTTATTTTGTGACCATCAAGAAATTGAAGAACGAAATGCTCTCTTTGAACCCACCAAACTGATAATTCTTGATTAGCCATTTGTGTGTGTTTGTGGTTGGGTTATTGGTGTGTGAGGAAGGTGATTATAATTTAGGGTTTTTGTTATACAAATACTGGATTGCTCGATGGATTGGTATTAAGTGGTAATGATTATATTTCAGTTTTTTCTTTGAATTGATTGTTCAATCATACAGTATTTTATCAGGAATCCAAAAAGCTTTTTAAGTTTTCTTTGATAATAATGATTATTATTTTTTGTCTTATCAATTTCTTTTGTCTTTAAGGTGTCAGTTTTTTTGTCTTATTATTTCCTCTATTATTATTATTTTTATTGTATAACATTGCATTTGAGTATAAAGTAGTAGTTTTATGAATGTCATTAATCTTATATTTTTTGTGTTATAGAAACAGTAAAAAATGATTTATTATATGTATTGCGTTATATGATTTGGACATGAATAATTAGGAAACAGATTGTATTGCATTTTATAATAAATAATATAAGACAAACAACAATGAAATAGATAATGTTGCGTTTTAGCATAATAGCATTTCAATATTTTGTACCCTATCTTGAATCATTGCGTTATATGATAAGACATGAAAAATAAACAAAGACATTGTATTGCGTTTTATAATAAGAAACAATAAGTAGCATTTCTAAATCTAAGTAATTGTTTTAAACAAGATATACCAATAAAATATTGCGTATTTACAGATGAACAATAACATTTTCTCTCTACTCTAGTTAGAACCACTTACAACTACATACAACCACTTTTCATAAAACAAAAAAAACTCTCTCACATAATTTGGTGGTTGGATATGAATGCTCTAACGAAAAGAATGTTAAGAAAAATATTAACGTTCATACCGACTACCACAAATAAGAATATATATAGTGCATACCCTTATACACATGGGTGTTAAACGCGTTGTCTTCGTATGTTGACATATACAAACAGATACAAATCCTAAAATTTGACACAAACCCAAAAATCCTGTTAGATGTATTAGCGCTAACACATCATGGGTATTCACTAGTTGACACGAACATGACCCGTGTAACCCAGTTTTTCTTATTTCTTCACATATTAATACTTTAATTTTACAACTTACCAAGAAAACTAAAATGTGTATAAAACAATTACTATTGGTTATAAAATATTACGTCAATGCATAAGATACCCAATCAATTTAACTTATGATAAAAACATGTACTATAAACATATGGGTTAAACTGATCAATGCATAAATCCATATTAACACAGACATGCCCATTTTAGCTAAGTGGGCTTATAGGTTTCACCCAGAAACCAACCTAAACCCATTTGCTCTAAGAGACAATTTACGAAAGCAAACATTGTTACATAAAATCATTCTACAGTATATTTAAATTAAAGATGAAAGATAAATGCGTACTAAACCACATCCAAAAACAAAAGAAGATGCACTAGGTTGTCTGGGATCGTGTGGCGATAGATAGAGATGAAGGGGGGGGGGGGGAGGGGGGTTAGGGTTACGCAAGTTAAAGCATGTCAATATTGCCCTCGTATTCAAATGGTGTTGGAGATTCAAGACTGAAAAAAATCAACTATGGAGAAATATGGTGTAAACATTAGGTCATGGGTTCGATTCCCACGAAGGGGGTTTTCTCAGATTTATTGGGTTTCCTCCTGAATTGGTGTATAGGCATTATTGTCTAGTGGAGATGGATATGACCGGGTGATTCTGCTGGTGACACGATAATACTCTAGTGGTCCGTCAATTATCTAAATTTGTTATTAAAAAAAAAAGAGAAATGTGGTGTAAACACATTAATTGGATAAAAAAATAATTTTATTTCTTGAGCCAACAAAAGTATATACGAGGGCAAAAGCGTCAAAGCACAGAAAAGTAAAAGAGGGAAGATCTTAATTTGAATAATTTGGGGACCCAAAATTGAGGGGGAAATAGAAATACTCGGATCCAAATCCATTTGAAGATAAATATGTTCTTCTTACAATGGCACGAAAACCATGCTGCCGATACTAAAAAATACTACCTATTTCTTTAATCCTTTCGAAAAAAGTTGTGTATTTTCTTGAGTTACAACAGCAAACAGGTACTACTTATCAATCTTGATGACTCTGAGTTCTTGTACTGTGTCGGTTAAATTGAATGTTATTGTTAACTTGGAGGTTTGAGTTACAGAGGTGAAAAAGTTATGGGATTTCTTGGGTTTTGATTGATATGCTCAATCGAATGTTTTGAATTTAATTATGTATCTTTAACTAAACAAACCAATACAAATAATGAAATTTGAGTTCGTGCGCTCACCTGGTTTTAAGATTTCGAAAATTTTGATTGGTTTTATGTTTTATTATAAGTTTTTCATTATTTAGTTGATTTTATTCATCGTTTTGGAGATGATTAATGTAGTATGCATGGTTATAGAAAGTTTATGCATTTACATTAGGGGTTGTAATTTCGGAACCGCACAAGAAATTAATCATGTTTTTGGTTGTAAAATATAAGTGGTTTAATTAATGGGTTGAGTTAGAGTTGATGTTTAACCTGTTTAATCAAACATGTCGACCCACCAACCAGTGGCGAAGCTTGAAAATTTCCACCGGGGGGTCGGAAGTCACCGAACCTAAAAATTCTATATAAGTAATTTTTTTTTTATAAAACCGGGGGGTCGAAAACGTATATACCTAAAAAATTCTACACGAAACATACATACATAACACTAATGAGCGAAAAGTTCGGGGGGTCGGGCGCCCCTCCCGGCCCCTTGAAAGCTACGCCAATGCCACCAACTTGTTTAATCAAAATGGTTGACCCGCTATCCTGTTTTGACCTGTTTAACCTAATTTTTACAACCCTCCAGCCTGATTAAGACGTTTACAACTAGATTACTACCCACCAACACATCAACCATTTGACACATTTAGATAAACAGGTTAGACGGGCTGTGTCCGGGTGACATAATTTTAAGCGTATGTCGGTTAGAGTTGTTTTTTACTAAAAACAATACGGGGCGTGTTCGGGTTAAAAAAATTTAAGCGCCAAATGGACGCAATTTACACTCCTCATTTGAATACATGCCTAATGACTTTCGATTTGTTTGACCATTTAACATGTTCCATGTCTTTCATTTAAGCATTTTGATTAGTCCATTTGAGCTGTATGCCCCCAAATTAAACCGTCTGATTTTCTGATGTCTTATTTCTTTGCAGTTTATCAAATGAGGAGAAATCTGAGCCTTCTGCTTAGGCGAGAAATGGTAAATCTTGATAAAGATGCTGATAGTCGAAAAGCAGCCTTGACAGCACTAAAATCATATGTCAAAGATTTGGATTCAAACGCGATTCCAGTCTTTCTTGCTCAAGTTTCCGAGACCAAAGAAACCGGATTAACATCCGGCGAATACACAATCTCACTTTACGAAGTTCTTGCTCGCGTTCATGGTACAAAAATCGTACCCCAAATCGACAACATCATGTCCACCATCATCAAAACTCTGACATCTGGTGCAGCCTCTTTTTCACTTCAACAAGCTTGCTCAAAGGTGGTACCTGCTATTTCTACATACGCGATGGACCCCACCACTCCTGACGACAAAAAAAGACGAATTATTCACTCTCTTTGTAAACCCCTTTCGGATTCTCTTTTATCTAGCCAAGATAGTTTGTCATCCGGTGCAGCGTTATGTTTAAAGGCTTTGGTTGACTCTGAAAATTGGCGGTTTGCTTCGAGTGAAATGGTCAACGAGGTCTGTCAAAGAGTTGTTGGGGCTTTGGAGAAATCTTTAACGCCGAATTCACATATGGGGTTAGTTATGTCGTTAGCGGAACATGACGGTTTAATCGTTGAAGCATATGCACGGTTGTTAGTCCGGTCCGGTATCGCGATTGCTAATACGGCTGCTTTAGAGGGGAATTCTCATAAGCGATTGATGGCCATTCAAATGGTTAATTTTTTGATGAAATGTTTGGATTATAAATGTATAATGTCGGAACTTAACTTCATAATTGAGGCAATGAAGATCTGTGATGACGATGATGATCAAACGACGTATGTTAAAGGCGCAGCCTTTGAAGCAACACAAACAGCAAAAAGGATTTTGATCGAAAAGGGGTCAAAGTATGCGAATAGAACCGGTCAAAGGGGTGTCACCGCATCAGCTGAATCACAAACCATCGGTTCGTTTGGTGGGTATAGTTCTATGCTCGATTCTCCATCTGCAATTAGTGGTTTATCTCAAGAGGTTGACTCTGACCGAAGTGTGAACCGAAAGCTTTATGAAGATCAAGGCGATCATACAAGAAGTGTCACTCCTAGTCCTCAGGTGAATTTAATGAGTTCAAAAGTTTATTTTTGATTCTTTATTAATATGTTTTTTACCGGGGGGTGGAGGTTTATGTTTTTGGGTGGGGGGATGGGGGTGGGTGTTTAGTTTTTTTTTAGGTTTTTTTTTTTTTGGGGGGGGGGGGATTTAGGTTTTTTTTTACACTTCTTACAATTAGAAGTCTTTGTAGAATAACTTAACCCATGTTATGTTTGTAAATCTTGTTTCAGAGATCTTGGTCATATATAAATCTTGACAACATAAAGATCTTCACAACTCCAAGAAAGCTTATGAAGTCCCTTCAAGATTCAATCCAAAGTCAAAATGTCAAAAGTCAGGCAAGTCAAAGTTTCATAAGCCCATTGTTGAGCAAATTTGATCTGAACTGCACTTCAAAGCGCGATCAAAACGGGTTTTTGTGTGATCTTAGTGACAGTTTCACCCAAGTTGATGAGCGGTTTTATGATGCTTCAGAACACATTTGCCAAGAAGTTAATCCTGAAACGAAACCGACACATTGGTTTACGATGAGAGTTCTTTTTGGTCTTGTTATTTTGTTTGCAATCATTGTTTGTTTCTTGTTGGTAGGAGATGCAAATGAAGAGTATTATGTTGTTCCTACTTGATTTAGGTCTTTTTTTTGTTAAAAGTCAGGTTGAATACATTGTAATATTGTATTGTTGGGAGACATGAATATGAACTTTAGTAGGTCAAATGTTATTCAAAAGGATTATTTAGTTGGGATGAAACAAAAGCCTCATACTTAAAACGACAATGTTATATTTGGCCCATGTGACAATTTTTATAGCTTAATAAGTTTGACCCCTAAAAGACATTTGAATCTTTGGAGTGAGGCTTTTCTCTTTTGAATAACGTATTGTAATTGTAGGTCTACGGACTGTTTGGCAGCATCTGAATGGTTAAGTGCTGAACCAGTAAGAGATTTGAATCATTAAGTGTTGAACCAGTAAGAAGTCTGAACCATTAAGAGTCTGTATAATGCTTAACCGTTCAAAGGCAAATGTCTGACCAATTCAGATTAGAGGTCTTAACCATTCAGACTCTGTATAAATCTTAACCATTCAGAGGCGGCAAATGTCTGAACCATTCAGACATCTGCTCGTGAAACAAACAGTCTGAACCAGTAAGAGGAGGTCTGAACCATTAAGAGCCTTAATGTAGTGATGGAGCAAAAAAACCAAGCACGACATGTATGGGATGCATATACCCGAATCTCTCGACAGGTATGGGATTGGTTTAAAAAAATTCACAGGTATGGGATGAGTATTGGATTAGGTCCCGATTACCCAAAACCACATACCCGTTTACCCAAATTATATACCTAACTTTTTAATATACTTTTTATTTTCTTAATCGTTATTTATTAGTGATTTATTTAGTAGGTTCATTATGTGAAAAAAATAATATTTTTGGAACATGTATTTGTTAATATCATTATAATTTATATTTTGTGTTGCGAAGTATATAACTAAAAGGCTGAATTACACTTTACGTCCTTTAAGTTTGAGCGAAGTTGCATAAGTTGTCCTTTAACTATGAAATGAAAATTACACTTGATGTCCCTTATGTTTCAGTTTTTATTCAGACGACGTCCTTTTATCCTAATCTGGTAAATTTTTAACATCAAATCTAACCATGTGCCTCTCATGTGAGGGCATAATGATCTTTTTCTTTTCCTTATTATTATATTAAAAATGAAAAGAAAATAATTTATTAGTCACTCATTCAAGTCAACCGATCAATCCCAAATTTTATCGCATTTAAGTGTTCAAATTCCTCAATTTTCACTGTACTCAACCTTCAAATCGTCAATGTCACCTTTCACTCTCTCAATCCTTGCAAATCATTCTAGTCCGTTAAGCAAACTTAAACTTACCGGCAACAACAAATCTGGCCCAACCACCCAACCAGCGGCCTTTCCGATGGTGATAAACTTCTATGGTGGTGACCTTTTGGTTCACAGGTGACAATCGGTCTTCTGACCAACTGCACTAGCGACGACTAGGGTTCTGTCACGACTAATGGAGGAAGTGGTGGTGACTGCGGACCAAGGCGGCGTCGGAAAAGCAAGCCATTGTTTCTCCCATTTGCTTTTGATACTTTTGGTTTTCTGCCGTCAGAGGCTGTGGACCTACTTAGTCAAGGTCAAATGGTCATGCATAGTAATGTTATGATACCGAGATCTATGGACGTAGTTTTTAAAAGATTTAGTTTTGTTATTCAAAAAAGGGTAGCGGCGCAACTTGTTATTCGTTTACCATCTATCTTGATGTAAATTCATAATACGAAAAATTTGTTCAATAAAAAAAATCTTAAGTTTTACAAAAGTGTATTGTTTTTTTATATATAATTGAAGACCCGATTTCTTGTGATATTAATTCCATCAATTCAAAGGCCTGTTCTCTTAAAAGAAGCATTAGGGTTCAGATATGAACATGACTATAAAAATGATGATCTCCGAAAGCAAACCTCGTGGAGAAGAAGCTGTTTAACAAACACCCCCCCCCCCCCCCAATATAAAAATAATTAGTGTCATGTCCGTGTCAGTCTAGTTAAGTTAATTAGCGTAGTTAAATTGAGTCATGTGGGTTTGATATCCGGACTTACTGATCACCGGTCAGCATTTTAGTTAAGTTTAGAGAGTCTAGAGTATTACTTCATGTTAGGTTAATTGAGTCTGTTTTTATTAAATTACGTTTAGCATATCAAGTTTTTGGCGCCGTTGCCGGGGACTCTTTGGCAATTGCGTTAGTTACTTTATTTGGACTTGTCTGACGTCATGCGTGCTAATTGTTTGTTTGCTTGAGTCGTAGGACTCTAAATATTTATTTTTACAGTGTCTTTTAATTTTATTTATTTTATTAGTCGTTTGAGTCGTCTTACTTGTTTCCTTGTCGGTTTTTCAGTGGATGCCCCATACGCGCTCACAAGGACCACCAACGAAGCCTACCTTCTCCTCTTCAAGCTTAAAGGTTAGTACTTCTTCTTCATCTTCCGCCCTTTCTGACTCTACCCTCCAATCTAAAACACCAGCCTTTGACTTCACACCGAAGTCATCACCGCATAACTCCCTACCACCCTCCCGTCCTACTAGCCCATAACCCGCTGTGCCAGACATGGCCGACCGTCGTACCGTCCACCAATAATCCACCACCGGTTTCACCGGTGTGAACTCACCCATCACCCTTCCCGTAGTCAACAATGAAAATTCCTGGCAGATCCCGTCATACATCATGACCGCTATCAACAACTCCTGCCAATTTCACGGTTGTGATGACGAGGATGCCCCTGCCCACATCAACCACCTTACCCGAATCTACAACATCTTTTTTATCGAAGGTTCCAATCTTGACGCTCAATACCTTCAGGTATTCCCATTTTCACTTGCTGGCCGCGCAACCACCTGGCTTGATTCGCAGCCAGCAGGTTCTTTCACCACATGGGCTGCCCTTAGAGATGCTTTCCTTGCTAAGTACTTCCCACCCGCCAAAGCATCTCGCCTTCGCGTTCAGATCCATTCGTTCCGGATGGAGCCTAACGAGCCTTACTACCTAGCCTGGGAGAGAATCCAAAGCTTATTCTCTCGCTGCTCTCAGCATGGTTTATCCGACTGGGCACTTGTAGAGAAATTCTACAACGGTCTCACTCCTAAGATCCAAAGGCTAGTCAGCAGTCAACGGGCTTGGGTCGGTCAGATTTGATTCCGGGTCAACCCCGGTCAACATGATCAGGTTAGGGAGCGGTTCGGGTCGACTCGGTCAAACCGAGTCAAGTCGGTCAAACCTGGACAACCCAGCGAGTCAACTCAGTCAACACTCAGCCGGTCAACTCAGTTGACTCGGTCAACTCAGTTAGCGTTTCGATACGAGGATTTGGTAAAGACTAACGGCGCGATTATTTCGTTATTTTTTTATAGTTTTAATTAATTACGTGAAAACAAGCTTGAACCGATTCGATAGAAAACTAATTTACATTTTGATACATATGATGAAAATTTTTATATTGATATTGCTTATCTTGTTGAATTTTGAAAATAACGACAACTTGTGTTGTCGGGGCGTCCAAAAACAAAGGAAACTCTGCCCGTTTTTCGAGAAAAATCCGTAAAACTAAAGTGTTTTTATTATAAAATGAAAACTATCAAATTCAAACGACTATTATAAAAACAAACACAAATGTATATTACCTTCGACGACACGTTACAACATACGAAAACGACATTAACGCGAACCCTTTTTATAAAAATACATATAATGAATTATATTTGTTTTAAACGTTCAAAACTTAGGAACATTTTTATAAAGTAAATATAAATATTTATGTTTATTTCTGATGTGTACAAAATGCAACATATAAATTACATCAATTGTGGCATAAAACTAACATTTTTTTAGTACTAATGTTGGAAAAAGTGTGTTTTTGTCTTCCTTTTGTATTTCAGGATTAAATGAGCTCAAATAAACAAAAGAAGCAAAAAGGCAGCTAAATCTAACATAAATACAAGAAAAGGAATAAACGTGGCATGCCCGACCCCCCGACAGTATCTTCCCAAGCAAAAACAAGAGAACAGAAGGCTGAACACGCCCCGTGCTCAATGAGCACGGGGGCGTGCCCAAGTGTCTGCAGAAAAGACAAAGTTGTAGAAGCTTCTATCACCCACCACTGGGGGCGTGTCCAGCGGACACGGGGCCGTGGCCAACTCTAAGATTCGTAGAATCTAGGAAAATCTTGATAGTACAGATACGCTTCTGCACACGGGGCCATGCCCAGCGGACACGAGGGCGTGGTCAACTAATGCAGACAAACTGCAATTAATGAAGAAAGAGAAGATGGGTGGACACGGGGCCGTGTCCGGGCTTCTGTGCAGGCTATAAATAGGGTTGCTTGGCTCATTTGCAAACCATCCCTTGGCAAACCACCTCTCTCACACTTCGCCCACCACCCACCACCATCACAACCCACATCCACCACCATCATCCATCATCCATCATAGAGTGTATGAGTAGTCTCCGGATCCAAGATTAATCGTAAGAGTTCTTGACAATCAAAGACCATGTTTGCCTAAGTCTCTTACATCACGTGGTGAAGACAAGTGTCTAGTGTAATACTTCTTATTTTTAATCTTTTCGCACTTTTTATTTAGTTATGTATTAATGACTTTAATAACTAGTTTCTTATGTTGAAGGTGAATCTTCCTTATCATTTGTCCGTGGTGTCTTGGCATTATTTTACTGTCTATATAAAATAAAAGATTTTCACCATTCATATCTCCACGGTCTATATGGAGATATGTTGGCTACCTGGTCGGGGGTTAAGGGAATGGTTTGGTAAGAGTCTTGCCTTATTCAGTGTATTAATCCTGCAAGGACCTGGGTCAACTTTAGTAGGACCTCCTTCAATACCCACTGGTATTGGATGGCGGGGGTCCGAACTCCTTGATCCCCTCATATGTAAGCTACTATTAAAACATTAACCCGACTATTTAGGACTGTATCCCTGCTGACTCAGACTACTTAGCCGAGGGTAACGTCACCTTCAAAAGAGGGGCCTACCACATTACGCATTAATAACTTAATTAATTATCTTTCAATAATCCAACCCTTTAGGATTGTATCCTTGCTGAGTCAAACTACTGGGTTGAGGGTAACGTCATCTTCAAAAGAGGGGCCTACTACTATAACTAAGATAATCTCTTAAAAAGTGCAAAAGTACGGAAATAATCAAAGGTTACACTAAACACGAGTCGGATCCAAGTGATTTATCTTGTCTATATGTTTTTACTTTTATTTTTATTTTTCAGCATTTTTAGTTTTTATTTTCTAGTTTAAAACCTTTTTCTAAACTTTTTATTTGATTAGACGTTGAAGATAAACCGGTATTAAAAGCTCTTGTGTCCTTGGACGACCTCGGTATCTTGCCAACACTATACTACGCTCACGATGGGTGCACTTGCCCATATGTGTGTTTGGTGTTAGTAAAATATCGTGTTTTATAAATTTAAAACTTGACTAACATGTAAAAAGGGCTAAAAATATATATAAAAACCTATAACACCACACGTGCATCAAGTTTTTGGTGCCGTTGCCGGGGACACAGGGATTTTAAGAAAGTTAGGAATCAACGGCCTAATCGTTTTTCTTATTTTTCTGTTTTTTAGGATTTTTCTTAGATTTTCAGTTTCTGTAGAGCTCAGCACGGGCCGTGCCTGGTCGGACAGGGGCCGTGCCTGGTCGACACGGGCCGTGCCCAGCATTTTTACTGGCAGTTTTTATTTTCAGAGTTACAGGGAGTTGAGCAACACGGGGCCGTGTCAAACTCTCCAGTAACAAGGATCCGGAAAACAATCACTATATCTCCGACCAAGGGCCGTGTTCATCTGAGCACGGGGCCGTGGTGAAGCTTCTGACCAACGTTCTTTTTTGTTTTTATTGCAGGACTTGGAACCTAGACGGCACATCTGAACTTTCCACGTAGTGTATGAGCTCCAGTTCTAATAGAGACATAAAAGAACCCCTAGATGAACCCAAACGCTTTCTAAGAAGAAGACTTAAAGCTAAAAACCAAGAGAAGGTTTCTGGAGACCCACTTCCAATGGCGGACCAACATACCCTCATGGATTACCTACGACCCACCGTAGGTAATCTCGGCGCCGCTATCAACGCACCGAATGTCGAAGCCAACAACTTCGAACTTCGGCCGCATTTGATATAAATGCTTCAAAACTCCGCAACCTTCCATGGGCTTGCGGACGAGGATCCCCATCTACATATTACTAATTTTTTAGAAATATGTGATACCTTTCGGATCAATGGAGCATCAAACGACACCATCCGCCTTCGAATGTTTCCATTTTCACTAAAAGACCAAGCTAAGACTTGGCTTAATACCCTCCTAGTTGGCTCGGTAAACACCTGGGATGAACTAGCCCAAAAGTTTCTATATAAGTGTTTCCCTCTTGCTAAAACGGCTAAATTAATGACTGAAATTAATACATATTCACAAGAGGATGGGGAATCCTTATATGAAACTTGGGAAAGGTTCAAGGAGCTACTAAGAAAGTGTCCTCATCATGGTCTTGCGGTATGGCAACAAGTATCCACTTTCTATAATGGGTTGTTGCCACACACAAGACAAACACTCGACTCTAGCTCCGGGGGACTTTTAGGTAATCGTCGCCCAAATGAAATATATAATCAAATTGAGGAAATTGCTCAAACCAATTTTCAGTGGCACACTCCCCGAAGCAATAAATCTATTGCCCCGGGCGCCCATAAGGTTGATGAAAGCACTTCTTTACAAGCTCAAATCGAGGTCCTTTCTTCAAAAATCAAAAAGCTAGAGATGACAAAAATGGCCTCGGTTATGGCTTGTGAAGGGTGTCGTGGGCCACATGAAAATTGGAGTTGTATGAAAGAAGTAGATAATCAAACATAATCGGTAAACTACATTGATAATAGACCTAGGCCGTCGGGTCCTCCAACGGGTACCTACAACCAAGGATGGCGTAACCACCCTAACCTTGGCTGGAGAGAACCCGACAATAGTAGTAACCAACAAAATCTAAACCAACGAACAAACTTTCAACAACCAAGAAACGAGTCACAAAATTTCTCTCAACAACAAGGGGGACGAGAAAGGCTTGAAGATATTGTATCTCGCCTCATCTCCGACACCGAAAAGAAAAACTCGGATCGATTTCAGCAATTGGAATCGAATTTTAGAAATCAACAAGCTAGTATTCAAAACACTGAAAAACAATTAAATCAACTAGCTCAAAATTTCTCCGAGAGACCACAGGGCGTGTTACCAAGTAATACCGAAACCAACCCAAAGGTGCAAGTACATCTCATCACATTGAGAAACCGTACCGTGGGTCCCGAGGAGGCTCCATTACCTCCAACTGAAAGAAGCCAATCTAGCCAAACCACAACTCCACCCACGCCCCAACAAGAAAAGGCTTCTCCACCAATTCAAGAGCCCACTAAGAATCCTCCGGTTCCATACCCCGGTCGGTTAATTCGCCAAAAGACCAATGAGCAATTCGCAAAGTTCGAAAATTTGCTAAAACAATGGCATGTTAATATTCCATTTATATAAGTCCTAACTCAAATGCCTAAATATTCAAAATTTATGAGTGACTTCCTCACTCATAAAAGGAAAATTGAATCATTGCAATTAGTTAATTTAGGCGAAGAATGCTCCGCCTTGCTACTCAACAAACTCCTGCAAAAGAAGATTGACCCTGGAAGCTTCACAATTCCTTGTTCGATTGGGGAATCCCCCATTCGCAATGCACTAGCCGACCTCAGGGCTAGCATCAACCTCATGCCCGTATCAATGTTCAACCGACTCGGCCTAGGGAAAACAAGCCCTACAAAAATGAGCATGCAACTCGCCGATAGGTCCGTCAAATATCCACAAGGTGTCGCTGAAAATCTATTGGTCAAAGTCGGCGACTTTGTCTTCCCGGCCGACTTTGTCATACTAGATATGGAAGAAGATACCGAAGTACCACTCATCTTTGGGAGGCCATTCCAAGCTACGACCCAAGCAGTGGTAGACATGAATGGTGGAACACTAACATTGAGGATTAGGGACAAGGAAATGAAGTTTGGAGTTGGAAAAAGAGTAGAAGACGACGGCCCGGTCAATTACATGAAGGTCATAGACTCGAGTTTGGATGATGCTCTCCGACGGTGCAACATGGGATGCAAAGCATCCCACTTGGGAAACATATGACCAGGCTTTGGGTCTAGCCAAGGACCCTTATAAACGTGGCTCACCACGGAGGCATTCCGCGGAACTATCCTTAGTTTAGTATAGATTAATTTTTATGTTTTCTAGTTTAGTTTTAATTTTTAGGAATAAAACACACTCGGGATGGTGAAGGATACCAAGGGAAAACTTGAACCAGCACCCCATGCACAAAAACAGGGCCACCCGACAATTTTTCTTCATTACAGCAAGTTCAGCACGGGGCCGTGCTCACCCAACACGCCCCGTGCTCAACCATCTGCAGAAAAATGCCTAGTTTAGGTAACTGGACACGGGGCGTGCTCGCTGAACACGTCCCCGTGCCCAGGCTTCTGTTTCTTTTTACTAGTTTCTGTTACTGGCGATCTGAACACGGGGCCGTGCCCGGACACCACGGGGCCGTGCCCAGACGCCCAGTAACATAAATTTTTGCTTTTTCACATCTTTTTACACATTCAATCAACCCAAAAACTTATTTTTGGGACACATTGAGGACAATGTGTAATTTAAGTGTGTGTGTGTGGGGGGGGGGAGGCTAAAACCTTGAATCTTGCAAGTCCTAAGTACAAGCCTTACACAAAACTCTATTGTAACCGCAAAACACCCCAAATTTTTTCAAAAATTTTTCATTTTTTTACTTGTCTAGGTTTAACTTGGGAATTTCAAGTTCTAAAAAGGTTATATTTTTACAAATTTACAACCGATAGCATCGTGATAAAAAGAACCAACATAAGAAAATTATGAAACGGCATGACAAATCTAGTTAAAATTTGATTTTATATAATTGATCACATAAAAACCCATTCCCACAAAAGTGAGTTTTGAGCCTTTATTGAGCATACAAATACACATCTTTAAACTAAATGCTCATTTTTCGTTTCTTGTGTGAATAGCCGCTTGGTTCTTACGACTCTATAACTTGCCACGACGATACATTCCCGGTCCTTACCAACTTAAACCCAAGTAAGTAAATGATGGAGGCATTAGGACTAGCCCTTTTTATTTCAACACCATTATTTTTCTTTTTTTTACCACCTACCCAAAATCCCCCTAGTTAACCCCTTTGAGCTTAAACCTTTTTATTTCTTAACCCAAAACAAACACCCTTTTACCCACAAAAACCCTTTTTTTATTTTAAACCCTTTATTTTAGTAACAAAGCTCGGTTTCTCTTATGACTTCCTTATAAAAAAAAACTGATTATGACGAAGCCGAAAGAAATAAACAAACAAGTTTATCAAAAGGAACTTTGTTTGAAGAATTGCTTCATCAAAATAAAAAGTTACAAAAATAAAATGTCTTACGAAAACCGACGCTTTTTACACCTTTCACCCTTTTCTACTAACCACTAATCCAACCACCTACCTTTAACCCAAGCCTAACCCTTCCCCAAAAGTCCTCTTGATATTTACAAAGGTGTATAGTTAAAAAGGAGGAGGATTGATTGCTTGGCAAGCTTATGGTAGGAGTAAGTTCCATGCCGCTCTCGAGTGATTCATTAAAATACATTTTCGGCCGAGTGTTGAGTGATCCCAGTGAGGTATGTGAACTTGTATATAAATGGAATTTTAAAAAGGCATGTTATGCCCTAATAAGTAATTTATCTTATGTATTGTTTTAAATAAATCATGTCGAATAGGATTGTAAATAATTAAAAATAAAACTTAATAAAGAATCTTGGAAACCCGACACTCTATGACAAGCCCAAAAACCTTCTCTTCTACCCGTTCCATTTGGGAGTGTAAGCCAAATTATAAAGAGTTTTGCTTGAGGACGAACAAAGATTCAAGTGTGGGGGTATTTGATGTGTGCAAAATGCAACATATAAATTACATCAATTGTGGCATAAAACTAACCCTTTTTTAGTACTAATGTTGGAAAAAGTGTGTATTTGTCTTCCTTTTGTATTTTCAGGATTAAATGAGCTCAAATGAATAAAAGAAGCAAAAAGATAGCTAAATCTAACATAAATACAAGAAAGGAATAAACGTAGCATGCCCGACCCCCCTGACAACATCTTCCCAAGCAAAAACAAGAGAACAGAAGGCTGAACACGCCCCGTGCTCAATGAGGACGGGAGCGTGCCCAAGTGTCTGTAGAAAAGACAGTTGTAGAAGCTTCTATCACCCACCACGGGGGCGTGTCCAGCGGACACGGGGCCGTGGTCAACTCTAAGATTCGCAGAATCTAGGAAAATCTTGATAGTACAGATACGCTTCTACACACGGGGCCGGACACGGGGGCGTGGTCAACTAATGCAGACAAACTGCAATTAATGAAGAAAGAGAAGATGGGTGGACACGGGGCCGTGCCCAATCGACACGGGGCCGTGTCCGGGCTTCTGTGCAGGCTATAAATAGGGGTGCTTGGCTCATTTGCAAACCATCCCTTGGCAAACCACCTCTCTCACACTTCACCCACCCACCACCACCATCACAACCTACATCCACCACCATCATCCATCATCCATCATAGAGTGTGTGAGTAGTATTGGGATGCAAGATTGATCGTAAGAGTTCTTGACAATCAAAGGCCATGTTTGCCTAAGTCTCTTACATCACTTGGTGAAGACAAGTGTCTAGTGTAATACTTTTTATTTTTAATCTTTTCGCACTTTTTATTTGGTTATGTATTAATGACTTTAATAACTAGTTTCTTATGTTGAAGGTAAATCTTCCTTATCATTTGTTCGTGGTGTCTTGGCATTATTTTACTGTCTATATAAAATAAAAGATTTTCACCATTCATATATCCACGGTCTATATGGAGATATGTTGGCTACCTGGTCGGGGGTTAAGGGAATGGTTTGGTAAGAGTCTTCCCTTGTTCAGTGTATAGATCCTGCAAGGACATGGGTCAACTTTAGTAGGACCTCCTTCAATACCCACTGGTATTGGATGGCGGGGGTCCGAACTCCTTGATCCGAGGGTGAGTTACTATTAAGACTGTATCCCTGCTGACTCAGACTACTTAGCCGAGGGTAACGTCACCTTCAAAAGAGGGGCCTACCACAAGTAACACCCCAAAAACGGGTTTATTAATTATAATAAAGTAACCGAAAATAAACGGGTAAAATACGGTAGTGATAAAAATAAACCCGGCGAATATTAGGATCTTAATAAGTAAGCCTAATATTAACTAAAAAGTGAATCAAAGCTTTGGAGGAAACAAAGCTTATCAAAGACCCGAGGTAACGGCGTGTATGTAACACCCCTAAAATATAAATCCTTTCATTATAAATCCGACGTTGATATTAACGAGATAAACTAACTAGTGATAAAACTAACCTAGTTAGATAAGAGTTTAGTGATAATAAATTAGAGTGTTAGAAACACCCAAAATAAAAACCTCATGAAAGTAGGAGGGTTAAAAGTGCCAAATATGAAATAAGTTTTATTAAAAACAAATAAATGAAAAATCCAACACACACATTGGTGTGTGGATCGACTAGAACACAGAGGGGGCGACCAGGTTTCTTCAAAACCCTAATCACCCAAAAAATTCACAAATTGAAGGCACAAATCCATTCCAAAACGAAATCCGAGCTTAGATTGATGATCTCTACCGTAAGGGGGTCACAAGGTATGTGAATTTCATGAGAAATCTCTAGTTGAATTTCTGGGTGATCTTAGAAAATTCAAAATTTATGGTTGCATTTTTGTTATATGGATGGAATAGGAACAATATAGTGTCTAGGAGTAAGCCCTAGACAAGTATATGATGAAATCATGCCTAATTGTAGTAAATTCCATGAACACCATTGAAGGTGATTAGTGGGTTGTTGTGAACTTGATGAACACTAGGATTTCGAATGTTGTTCTAGTGTAATTTGATATTTATGAAGCGATTTCTGATTTATTGATGTTACCCTTTATATAAAATAGTCCGATTGATGTTAAATTTGGCTATATGACAAGTTATGAACTTGATAATGAATCATGTAAATTACTGCCCATAAGGTGTTTGTTAAAATGCCTAAGAGAAAGCTAAGATGTTAAGTTTCGAATAAAAACGCATATTCGAATAACATTGTGAACTATCAAAGCTAACTTTTAAGTTGGTTTTGATCATAGGTGATAGCCAAGAGTGCCCGGAAGAAGATCAAGCTCGAAGAAGAACCGAACACGATAAAGTTAAAGCTTCCGCACGGCGTTTCGTCCTAACTCTCAAACGACGAACTCAAATTCATTACGATGTATATAAATCTTCATTTGTAAAAGTTTTAAATTAACCGTATTTTTCAAAGTACATGTAATCAAAATTACATGTTTATTTTCGTAAGCTATACGAAAACCTTAAAATAATAACAAGGGTGTTACAAGTTGGTAATCGGAGCTTATGGTTAAAGAATAAAGTGTGTTCGGTTCAAGGCTTGATCGCAAATCCGGTAAGTACATGTATGTTAATGGTTTAACATGTTAAAGTGTTGTAAACAACACATAGGGTTATCGTGTAATACACGCTACCCCAATTAAAATGATTGATACAGTTAACGAAATTACATGCGTTGACATGTACAGTAAAAAAAATCCTTGTATTACAATACGGGCGTTTATAAGTGTCGAAATTACTAACTTTTGTAAATATTTAGTCGAAGGACACTCGCATCTGAAGATGACGAGAGTTGAACGAATTGTGGATATGACGGTGGAACGGTCCGAGGTATGACAAGCTGAGCACACTCATTGAGGACCTAAATCGCGTGATGATCACGAACAAAGTTCACGGCAAGAGAAGCCCATTAGGGCAAGCATTACCAGGTGCACGCTTTTAAATTTAATCGCATAAGTAGTAATATGCAAGAAACACGTAGGGGATAACGGTTGCATATATCTGATAAAACTTGAATAGGATATCTATTCAGGATGATGTTTCTAAGAGAAGTTTAATAGAAATATATGTTATTCATGATGATGAATAACAAAGAAATAATAGGATTAGTTCATATGGAAACTTGGACGGGGGTAATTATCCAAGTGGAAAACTCTCAATATAATGCTATTGAGAAAAGTAGCGATCACATTAACGAATGTGATTATATAATAGTTCGATAGAAAAGAAAAACATTTTATATGTTCAAATGTAATACCAGTAAAACTAATGATTGTTGTTTTGCAATTAAATAAAGTTTTACTAAATGAAATAAGAGATATGAAATAAATAGAGGCGTTACTTACATAGGGTGTGATGTGAAAACTATAAAAAGGTCATGTGTATCATGTGCTGATCGCTTACTCTGGCCAAGTAAGTAGTGGCATATGATATCATGAACTTTTTGTAGCGGACACATTTATGTCGGATGTAGTAAGGATGGGGTGAAAGGGACTAACTTAAATGGTACTCAAATGAATCAAATAAATAAGATGTTTGATAGTAAACGTAAATGCAAGTCGGATGACGGAAGCGCATTACGTTAAAATGACGAGCCCGAGAGAAGGGACAAAGATCGAGGTAAATGAAAATACAAACCAACTAATGAGAATGCTAAGGCATGGGGATAAAGATTTGACTGTCATAAGTGATGAAATTCAAATGAACAAGTCAAACGAATTAAATAAAGAATAAAGGACTTGATTGAATAAAATCGATGGATTTCGCTAAGACGACCAAATAAATTAAAATGACGTCTAAAACCATATAAGAATGGTTACTTGATAATGATTACGGTAAAGATACCCGATGGACGGGTAGGATTGTGGGCGAATGCGTAAACCGAGAGACGGGAACGCGAAATAGAAAGTCAAAAGACTCGGAATATGAGTCATGACTAAAAGATAACAAGAATCTTCGCAAACATAAATTTTGATAATTACGTTCAACCATTTCAAAGTTGGACGGGTCAAATAAAGAATAAAGTTTGACATTCATAAGTAATGAAAATTCACCCAAAATGAGTCAAACGAGTCAATTAAGGAATAACGCTTAATATAGTAGGAAAAACGCAAACCGGTGAAACCGGAAAGCTAAAAACATTAAGATAAAAGGACCCGGGTAATGGGTTGTAAAGGAGTATAAGTATGAACCGGGTAACGGTAAGCGTAGGACAAACCGACATGTAAATGACGTTAGAAGTCGTAAAGTCGGAAAGATAGTTCGAAAGTAAACAAATGAAACCTTAGACTACGGTAAAGGTCAACTAAAGTTCAAAAGCAAAATTAAATGATTCCAAACATAACAAGAGATGCTTTAAAGCTATATATGTATAAATATACATTTGAATATAGACGTGAATAAAAGATGATCTATGGGATCATCATAACCTACGGGATTAAACGTAGTGATAAGGTCTACGGGACCAAGGAGACCGTTGGGTCGTAAATAGAAAGAAACGAACTGTTGGGTCTCACCTTAAAAAGGGGAAAAATCTAAAGAATTAGCCTATGAGACTAAGTGAAAGAACCTACGGGTCAATAGCGTAAAATGAGGGAACTACTTATGATTCCCCGTCTAAAACGAGAACGGAAAAAGAATAAATTGTGGGTTGTCAATTTCCTTGACATGAGTAATTGACATAGTCAAAGAGAAAAGCGTTAAACTAAAATTTAGTATTAGTAAGAAACAACACTTTAACAAATATGAATATTATGAGATGAATTCGGAAAATGATTAATATCAAGGAATAAAGATCTTGACACTGACAGGTGCAAGGCGATACATTCGAGAGAAAGATTTACGGTAATGACAAGTCGACATAAACGTAAACAAGACATGATGTGGTCACGGTCACAAAAAGGGGGTGATACATAATTTAACCACGTCATAACGTGAGTTACGAGATATGAAATCAGAAAACACGCAAAGGGGCGGTTGGCAATAGAATACCCGGGTGACGGGGTATGAAGTGACGGCGACTAACAAGTCTAACCGCCAAAATAGATAATAAATAAGGATAACGGACACGAGCTGAAAGTAACGGCCCACGAGACTTTACACATGAAAGACGTACGCGTCAATATAAATGAAAACTTTGACCAAAAGAAACGGGTGCCTTGAAAACGAAACTAGGTTCGTTTGATTAAACCAACGAACTACGTAAATAAGGTTTCAGGGACGAAACCTCTTTAAGGGGGGTAGACTTGTAACACCCCAAAAACGGGTTTATTAATTATAATAAAGTAACCAAAAATAAACGGGTAAAATACGGTAGTGATAAAAATAAACCCGGCAAATATTAGGATCTAAATAAGTAAGCCTAATATTAACTAAAAAGTGAATCAAAGCTTTGGAGGAAACAAAGCTTATAAAACACCCGAGGTAACGGGGTGTATGTAATACCCCTAAAATATAAATCCTTTCATTATAAATCCGATGTTGATATTAACGAGATAAACTAACTAGTGATAAAACTAACCTAGTTAGATAAGAGTTTAGTGATAATAAATTAGAGTGTTAGAAACACCCAAAATAAAAACCTCATGAAAGTAGGAGGGTTAAAAGTGCCAAATATGAAACAAGTTTTATTAAAAACAAATAAAAGAAAAGTCCAACACACACACTGGTGTGTGGATCGACTAGAACACAGAGGGGGCGACCAGGTTTCTTCAATACCCTAACTCACCCAAAAAATTCACAAATTGAAGGCACAAATCCATTCCAAAACGAAATCCGAGCTTAGATTGATGATCTCCACCGTAAGGGGGTCACAAGGTATGTGAATTTCATGAGAAATCTCTAGTTGAATTTCTGGGTGATCTTAGAAAATTCGAAATATATGGTTGCATGTTTGTTATATGGATGGAATAGGAACAATATAGTGTCTAGGAGTAAGCCCTAGACAACTATATGATGAAATCATGCCTAATTGTAGTAAATTCCATGAACACCATTGAAGGTGATTAGTGGGTTGTTGTGAACTTGATGAACACTAGGATTTCGAATGTTGTTCTAGTGTAATTTGATATTTATGAAGCGATTTCTGATTTATTGATGTTAGCCTTTATATAAAATAGTCTGATTGATGTTAAATTTGGCTATATGACAAGTTATGAACTTGATAATGAATCATGTAAATTACTGCCCATAAGGTGTTTGTTAAAATGCCTAAGAGAAAGCTAAGATGTTAAGTTTCGAATAAAAACGCATATTCGAATAACATTGTGAAATATGTGTTATATGTCATGAATGGAGTTCTAAACAAATCGTTGATTGAACTCTATAGACAAAGGAGTTGAGTTTTCAAGTGGACAAACAGGAGTGGACATGCGCTTGAAGGGAACGCTTTAAAGGTACGCGACTTGTCGTCTCGTTACATTTATATAGACAAGCTTAGTTAAAATATGTTTAAGGTTGATATAGCGAAAATGGTTGAGTTGGTATGTCAATGAGGTGATGGAACTTACTCGACAACCAAATGGGCCAAAATAATAGTGATAAAAAAAATAAAGACACCATTTGGTAAAAAGTTATAACGGGTCGGACATATTAAGAAAATGTATTTTATGTAGTAAAAACTCACGGCGCGAACCGAAATTGGTTCAAGGAGCATGATGAAATTAATATACCATCATACGTTGATAAATGGTCATGTCGACTAAACGGGTCAAATGGTGTGTTAATATCATTTGACATTAATAACTGACGACTACTTGTTGAGTTTTGTGATTACAGGAAATAACATATGTTGCGTTGCTTTAATTAGAAAATTTAAAGCAAGAGGTATGTAAACGGGTCAATGCTATGACCCGAGCCAGGTACATATAGTTAGATTTATAGTTAAAAGTGGTATTGTGGTCAATTAATTAGTGGAAGCCATTCGTCGTAAATTGAGGGATTAAAAATTGACCAAAAAGCCCTTGATGGGTATATTAGGCAAACGACCCATATGGGTTGTTTGGAAACTTGCATTATGGTTATGAGATATGGGTAGATACCTTGAACGTGGAATTATGAAGTGTGAAAGGAAAAGAATGAGTTTTAGACTAGAATGCTTAATATTCTCTAAATGGGTCGAAATGGTTTCATGTGCATACGTAATTCAAAATAAAATTTCGAACCCGAGCAAAGGATTTTGGGTTAAATACATTGGTGTATATTTTGTTGTTTAAAACCAAGTGAGTGGTTTTAAATACAAACGGGTCAAAATGTTGATTTTAAATAATAAGCTGACTGCTTAAAAATTTGGTATTTTATTAGTTTGAATGATAAATTTTAAGTCCATATGATGGAGAATTAAATTACGAACGCGTAGGAAAAAGAATTGCCTAAAACGGACTTACGAATCAAAAGTTATGGTGGTTTTAAGTTTGGACTTGATAAAAGGTTGAGCTGGGAAAGTGCAGCAACAAATAAACAACTTGCTGTCAGAAAGGGGGTTAGGTGTAGCGTCTAGCCCCTAGGCGTAGCGTCTAGCCCCCCTGATTCCGAAAATTGTTTAATTTTTGTTTGTTTGACCCATATAACTTGTTTAAACTTGTTATTTAACTATCAAAACTAACTTTTAAGTTGGTTTTGATCATAGGTGATAGCCAAGAGTGCCCGGATGAAGATCAAGCTCGAAGAAGAACCGAACACGATAAAGTTAAAGCTTCCGCACGACATTTCGTCCTAACTCTCAAACGACGAACTCAAATTCATTACGATGTATATAAATCTTCATTTGTAAAAGTTTTAAATTAACCGTATTTTTCAAAGTACATGTAATTAAAATTACATGTTTATTTTCGTAAGCTATACGAAAACCTTAAAATAATAACAAGGGTGTTACACCACATTACGCATTAATAACTTAATTAATTATCTTTCAATAATCTAACCCTTTAGGATTGTATCATTGCTGACTCAAACTACTGAGTTGAGGGTAACGCCACCTTCAAAAGAGGGGCCTACTACTATAACTAAGATAATCTCTTAAAAAGTGCAAAAGTGCGGAAATAATCAAAGGTTACACTAAACACGAGTCGGATCCAAGTGATTCATCTTGTCTATATGTTTTTAATTTTATTTTTATTTTTCAGCATTTTTAGTTTTTATTTTCTAGTTTAAAACCTTTTTCTAAACTTTTTATTTGATTAGACGTTGAGGATAAACCGATATTAAAAGCTCTTGTATCCTTGGACGACCTCGGTATCTTGCCAACACTATACTACGCTCACGATGGGTGCACTTGCCCATATGTGTGTTTGGTGTTAGTAAAATATCGTGTTTTATAAATTTAAAACTTGACTAACGTGTAAAAAGGGCTAAAAATATATATAAAAAGCCTATAACACCACACGTGCATCAATTTCGAACATCAAAGTTCGGGAATTCTTTTATAAAATAAATATATTTAGTTATATTTATTCCAAACAACAAATATTCGGATACCTTTTATAAACAAATACACTTATTTATGTTTAGTTAAAGCATCGAGATTTCAGGAATTCTTTTATAAAAATAAATATAGTTTATATATTTATTTCAAATATCAAACAACATGAATTCTTTTACAAAAAAAAATATAGTTACATATTTATTTCAAACATCAAACAACTCGGATTATTTTTATTAAATAAATGTAACTTTTTATATTTATTTTGAACACTTAAACGGCATATACATATACTTTAACAAATATCTTACTAGACGCAATATATATAATACGAGTTTGTTATATATTATTTTCATATAAGTATTCGTTACATACACGTACGACTTCTCGGGACGACTAACGCGTTACTATCGATATATTTGTTTATTTTTATGTAAATATTTATATATTTTAAATCCCTCGAGAACTAAGTCTTTTCAAGACTTGCTAATTATCACCGACAATAAACGAACTAAATAAGTACAACTTAATCATTTTCATTAAGTTAACAACTTACCGTCGAATCGTTCGGTTAACAATTCGGTAAAGCTCGGTGACTCGTAGTTTAGTTACCGCTTTTATTTAGAAACTTATAAGACATTCTGTGTTAGGGATATTATAGAATGCACGCTAGCGAGTCACGTCTTGGAAACGACATCACGGAGTCGTATTTAGCTAGCTTTGCACAAGGATATCCAGGTAAGTTCATAACCCCACCTTTTTACGGTTTTACATTTTTATAAATGTTTTCGGGGTGGAAAGACATACACATTTTGCAAAAACATTCAGTGTTTTCGATGAACTACAATTTTATATTTCAAAACCATGATACAAACATGTTTTAATTCACATAAATGATTTGTGATTTTCATTAAACTCAGATGGTTTACAAACAGTTTATACTAAAAATACCGGTTTTTCAAACAAATGTATTTTCAAAACGTGCATACAAACGTTTTCTAGTCTTCTAAACTTGGGTGAAAATACACGTACAAACGGTATGTTAAAACAAAGGAATGGTACAGAGATCACGTCACGAATAGGGTATACATAAGCACCATTAATCTAGTTTAGACCAAAAGAGCAAGGGTTAGATCTAGCAGGTCCGAGCAGCCTCACTCTCTTGGCAACACATAGCCATGGAGTGCTTTGGGTCACAGTCGTAGGGTAAACGATGTTAAAAGTCGCCTAGGTTTGGATGCTTCCTATGTCGTCACATATGTTAATGTCCTTGCAAAACATTAGCGATCTGATTTCCTTACATTTATAGCTCACAAACTTACATTTTACAGTTTACCACTTACATTTACATACCATGTTTTTATACAAATACAACTTATCGAATTATGCATGCATGTTGTCAATGTCAGGTGTGGGCATTGACGGTTACACAAATTTTTACAACCACAAATGTTTACAAATAGAAAGTTTTACAAACATGATGATTTACACAAACAAAGATTCACAAATACAAAGTGTTCATATAACATGTCAAAGAAAATGTTTTTTATTTCGTTTTCTCAAACATTATTTTAAAAACCAGTTATTAAAAAAGATTTACTTCAAATCTTTTATAAGCAAACTATGAACTCACTCAACTTTCAGTTGATTTTTTGCATGTTTCTTTCTCAGGTTACCTTTTCAAGTTATGGCACGGTTGGAATAGGAGAACCATGAGGATTCGAGTACTTAGTAAGCGTTCGCTTTATAGAAGTCTTAGCTTTAACTGCTTCCACTGTGCAACGAAGATACCGGTCCAGTCACACCAACTCTGATATTTCGGAGTGTGAGAACACATGTGTAATTTAGGTGCAAATGTGTAAAACATAAACATACTAGTGACACTGAATAAAACTACACATGTGTAATACAAATACACATATGTAAATGGAAACAAATAAATGATAGTGAATAGTTTATGCATGTTTAATTCAGATGCAAGTGTGTAAAACAGAAACATTTAAGTGATAGTGAACAATTTACACATATGTAATACAATTGAACATATGTAAAATAGAAACAAACAAGGAAATTGAACAATTTACACACGTGTAATTCAAATGTAAATGTGTAAAACAAATACAAATTAGTCGCAGTGAACAATTTACTCATGTATAAGAATGATTACATAAGAATACATGAGATTTACACATGTGTAAAACATGGAACCCTTAGCAATTTCCACCTTTGTTTTAGCTTTACAGTTTGTAACCTTGTAATTAGTGCTACGAGGTAACTGAAAATTGACTTCACAATCATTGAATCAACATTTTGGCAACTGGGTTTCCCTGCTCCATTACAAACAATATACCTAAGTGTAATAAGACCATCAACCCTCTTGGTTGTTGACAACTTAGTATCAACCCCAACCTTCTCAACATAATGTTGGTATCTAGAAGTCACATCTTCCTTTTTAGTGAACCCTCTTGGTTGTTGATAACTTAGCATACCCACAACATATTTATACATTGTCATAAAATTAGGTATAGAGTATGGTCCCATAATAGATTCCTGAAAATCCCGTACACGTGTCTCTACAGAAATAGACAAGAGGAGCGAAATAAAAAAAGTTAACATCAGTAAGAAACATACAAATGCACGACAAGAACATAGAATATGGGAGATCGGATAAATATATAAAAGGATAATCATCATTAATAGACAATACATAACCGCAATTACACATGTGTAAATCTGAACATGATGGGATGCAAGCAATTAGCAATTACACATGAATTGAAATCCAGCAAAATAATAATTGGTAAACTGTGAAGAAATGTGTAACACCCCGAGTTTTCGAAAGTCAAAGTCAAAGTCAAGATTGACTCATTTGACCGTAGTTAGTCTATTTTATGTATACGTTAGTTGTATTATGTGGAGTATTAAATGCAATCGAATTAATCGAAGTTTATTTATCGATGCGAACCGCTTTACGACTGTGAATAATAGGAAGTAACAATGCGATAAAGTCAATTAATCAGTAATCGAACTAATCTAATCATCATCAAACTCGAAACTCGAATTATGCAACCTTGGTGTTATTATACGTGTGTGTGCCTTATGTGTTACTTGTGCGTGTTTACTTATGTTATGTGTGGTAATCAATCGAAACTCGACTCGAAATCGAAACTCAATCGAAATCGAATCATGATAATTGGTGGAGAAGAGATAGCGTGAGATATAGATGATTGTATGTTAGATATAGTGGTTGGGATTAAAAGTAATTTGATTAGAAAACTCTATCGTACTCGCATCATCCTCAATTGAAATCGAAATATCAAAAATCGTCGCCCCGAACACTCGAATCGTGCAGTTGAACGATCAGGCTTCCAGCTGATCGAACAGCCAGCCGATCGGACTGCTGTCTGATCGGACAGGCTGTCCGATCATGCTGCCTGACCGATTGGTAAGCACTTTCCTCTTATGGCATCCTATAAATACCCCTTGTCACTCTAAAACTTTCTACTTTTGGCAACCTCTGACCGACCAGCTCGTGCTCCCCTCCTTTTCTCAGATTCCTTCCGATTCCGGTAAGATTTCATCCTAAATCTTGTACTTCCTTGATCTACACGCACTCCTACACCTTTCTATCTTTTGAATCTTGATTTCTAACCGTGAAATCATCAAGATTCAAGTGTTCTAGGATGATGTCATCATGGTGTTCTTGAAGAACTTCATGTTTTGGCTTCAATCCACCAAGAATCACTTGGATCTAGCCGATTTCCACATGAACAAACAAGGATCTTTCATAGATCTAAAACATTTACACGGTGAAAAGGATTGAAAGATGGTTTTCCAACTTTCTTTCAACTCTTTTACACTCAATTCCTTCAAACCGGTAGAAACGGAGCTTGTGCCAAATTGCAAATCATTCCGATGGTTGCATGACTCAAGATCCGGATTCTATCCACGAGGTTCACCGATTTCGGGTTAAACGATAAACTCCGTTCCGAACAGTTCACTGGCCGGATTTGGGTGATTCCTGTCTGATCAGGAGGAACAAGTAAGAACGAGGGTTCTATGGTTCGACTCGTTGTCAAAACACCTCGATATAGCGACAACCAATCGGAACAACCAAGTGTTAGACGAACAGGCTGATCAGGTCAGGACGCTGACCGATCGGACTGCTGTCCGAACGGGCAACCAGCCGATCGGACAGTCAGCCGATCGACCAGGCCAGCCGATCGGCTAGCACATGGTCCCACACTTGAACAATTCATTGAAGTCTAGTATTGAACGAACTGTTGTTCGATCGGACTACCGTCCGATTGAATTACTCTTCGGATCATGAGATACTATGCTTCAACACTTAATCAATTTTCAACATGTTCAACGCGCTTGGAGTGCCACCCGATCGAACAGTCGTCCGATCAGGTGACACCCTGCTAAGAACTTGTCTGCTGAAGTACCTAACCGATCGGTTAGCCGGCCGATCGAACGACCGTTCGATCGATCGACCTGAAAGGTAAGAATACTTCAATGATTTCAAATGCTACAACGAAAACTTCAAAAGTCAAACCATCATACACAAACACATCCTTCTCAAAGGAAGAAACAATCCACTCAAACAGCCATCCGATCGGCCTACCGACCGACCGGACAGCTGTCCGAACGGACTGTTAAGCCGAACGATCAGCCGTCCGATCGGACTACCGTCCGATCGACCAGCTGTCTGACCCTCGAACACTTGTTTTCCGTTTTACGGGTTGCTTATCGTTATGCTATCAAACTATTCTGGCTAACCCTACTCTCAAGTGCTCCCTTTGATCCATCAATCACTGTGAGTATACTTGAACCCTTTTTGCTTTAGCACTTTTGGGTGTTACATACGTTATTTATTCTAAATCACAATCGAATACACTACTCAACTACTTTAAACGCTAACCGTTACCGCATGTATTACGTGACTAAATGAATGCTTGTTGTTATGTTTACACGTGGAATGTTGTCTACCTGCCTTAACGACGATAGTACTTTAGTTTGGACTCAGCACCCGTTCGGTTGTTAAGGACAATTACTTGCATGGATTGCGGTGGTAATCATGTATTGTGAACTGCCTTGGGCAGTCAACCCGCAGTCAATGGTATTAATAGATCCATGTCGATAATTAACATGCTTCATTTTCCTTTATGTACGTGCTGGTTATGCGTAAACTATTTCGAACTCTATATGCAATTATCAAACTTGTATGCTTACCTTTACATTTTATGTATTGACTTTATTTTAACGTATGTGACAGGTGTTTAAGATGCTTATCTTCTAGGAAGGCGAAGCTAGAATAAAAGTCTAGAGCATAGTTGTCTGTAGATCTTGTAGCTTGAGTCTTTAGACATAGATAAACAATATTTATATTTAAATCTGAGTTGTCAGAACAGAATATTTGACTAGATTTTTATCCGTAATAATTTGTTTACTATTTGAGGTACAGTATGGGACGTATTATATAAATTGAATAGTAATGATAGTTGTTATGGAAACTTCTGGACAATCTGTTTCGCCCAGTGCCATGCCCCGATGATTTCGCCATCGGTTGGGGTGTGACAGATTGGTATCAGAGCCATAACTATAGGGAATTAGGCTAGACACGACCTAGTCCAGGTCGATGTCTTAGAAACCTAGACTATAGTTAGGAACCAACAGACCACGCGAGAAATAGCAGAACTCGCCTACACTACACTACCACCGCACTCGAATTTCTAATAATGAGAAGGCGATTTAGTCAAGATTAGGCATGAAAACCGCAAACTCTCGACTAAATTACTGGATCAAAGCTGTTTATCAACTTATCAATGATCTCTTAATTATGCCTTTTTCAATAACGAACGCTTGTTCAACGGGGGAATTATACCAAATCAAGAGTGAAATCCATATTTTGATGAATAATCTCCTCTATTTTACTAAAATCAAGGGAAAGTTGTCAAGCCAGGGGTGAAACCCTAACCTTGCCGGCTTGCCCGTGATTTTACCAAAACTCTCACCAAAGCCTCGACGGACTCCAACGACCTGAACTCACGAGTATGACCTAGGGTATGCGTGCTGAATGCCCAAGAACCGAGGCAGAAACACGATCCCGAAAGTGGAAATGTGACGACAAGTCTATTGAGAATAGTCGATTCGCTTTGGGTAGTCGATGTCTAATAGCCGCAGACAATCTATTTCTCGATTTTTATGTGTTTCGATTCTGAGCCCACAACTGCTGACTCTGATAATTCGTCGATTTTATGTTTGTTCTGTGTATTTACATGTTTAAATTTTTTGGAGGATTATTTGATTTTTGCTATCACTTCGATCGACACACACGACTCGCATTGCTCTCCTATCTCAATATGATAACAAGTCGCTGCAAATCTAGACTACATTATGCTATGATATACGCTTATGCTATACTCGATATGCTATGCACGATCGATACGAACGACACGCGAGCTTTGAATGATAGGTTTCTGTATTCTGACTGCATCTATGATTAAATGTGCATGTGCTTTAGTGTTTATGTGTCTCTGTGCTCTACGTGCCTACGTGCTTTTGTGCTTCTGTGACTACGTGAATCTGTGCTTATGTGTTTATGTGATACGTGCTTCAACGTGTTCCTGAGCTTTAGTAAGTAGTAGACGTGTGAGGTGAGATTCGATTTTGATGTGTCTGAGACCTATGACGATGTCTGTTGCAGATCATGTCGTCATCCGGACACCGAACCCCACTTACTCGCCAAGAAAAAAGAGACCGACGTCTTGCTGCTATCATCACCAAATAAGTAGCAAAGGCTGTGAGCGATGTCTATGAAAACGTCAGCAAATCATCTGAGGAGTCGAGAACCGAAGCTCCCAAAGATGCCACCAAGACTGTTTTCAGCTTTAAAAAGTTCAAGGCATGCAGACCAAAGGAATTCATCGGAGAAGATGGCCCAACAGCTATGTTTCAATGGTTTGATTCCATCGAAGTCACTCTGCGCCAAAGCGGCTGTCCAAAAAATCTCCATACCCTAAACGCAACCGGCGTCCTCCAGTCCCGAGCTCTAGACTAGTGGACGGCTATGCGAAACAAACGCGGGAATGATGCATCTTATGAGCTGACATGGAAAGAGCTGAAAGCCATTATGATGGACGAATTCTGCCCTCCCCATGAACGCCAAAAGCTGGAGGACGAGTTTTAGAACATTAAGCAGAAGGATGGAGATAACGCATCCCTAACTGCTCGCTTTAAACAGCTCAGCATCATCTGCCCCGATCAAGTCAAGACGTCAGACGTGGCCATCAAGAAGTACATTCGAGCTCTACCCGATTGTGTTGCCGATTTTGTTCATGCCGCGAAGACATCATTAATTGAAGAAACTTACTTGCTCGCCGCCGAGATCAACGACAAGCGAGTAAAAGATGGTTTCTGGGATAAGCCTTCCAAGTCTCTGCATCAAGCCACCACTGCACCGACTGCCGAAACCGCCACTGCTCAACCATCCAGGCCATCACGCCGCAAGAAGAAGCACAACAACAACAGCAGCTCCAGCAACAAGAACTGTGCTGTCACTACCACTGCTGCTCCTCTGCAAGCCGTACCAGCTCAGCAGCAGTCTCATCATCGACCAGCACCAGTTACCCAAGCGCCGCCAGCAAAGCATGCTTACACAGGTCCCCACCCGCTCTGCCCGACATGCTCATATCATCATCCGGTGGGTCTTGCCTGTCGTTTCTGCGCTCATTGCAACCTATATGGTCATTTTACTGCCAACTGTCGCTATGGTCCCCGTAACGCCGCAGCTCCTGCCATTGCTCATCAAGCTCTATTCCCATCCCCGCAAGGCCAACAAGCGGCTCAGGCACCCGTGATCAATGCTCGAGTCTGCTTTGCATGTGGTGACCCTAACCACTTTGCAAACATGTGCCCGAACAGGGTGGTGAAGCAAGAGCCCCAGCAGCAGCCTCAGCAGCAGCAACAAGCAGCACGCACCAGAACCTTCAACATCAATGCTCGTCAAGCCCAGGCTGACAACAACGTGGTTAATGGTACGTTCCTTGTAAATGGTATTTATGCATCGTGTTTGTTTGATACTGGAGCCGATAACTGCTTTGTGTCGTTTGAATTCGAGAAGCTCCTTAGTCGTAAACGCTCTTATCTCCCCTCGTCATTCAAAGTTGAAGTCGCTACTGGAAGAACTGTCGCCGTTAATTCTGTTCTTCGTGATTGTACCCTCGAGCTCAACAATCACATCTTCCCAATAGACCTTATTCCGATGCAACTCGGAAGTTTTGACGTCATAGTAGGCATGGACTTTCTTCGCGAAAACCATGTTGAAGTTGTGTGCTTCGACAAGATGATTCGATTCTTGCTCGCGAATGGTGATTTATTATGTGTGTACGGTGAAACTGCTTCGAAAGGTCTCAAGCTCATGTCGTGTGACCAAGCTAGCAAGTATCTCCGCAAGGAATACAGAGCTTTCTTGGCCAACATTGTAGTAGCGGAGAAGGAAAAGAAAAGGAAAACCGAAGTTAATGACGTTCCAGTGGTTCGTGAATTTCCTCAGGTGTTCCATGATGATCTTCTTGGACTACCGCCAAGTCGTGATATCGACTTCCGAATCGACCTCATTCCTGGAGCTAACCCCGTAGCCAAAGCCCCTTATCGACTCGCGCCATCCGAAATGCGGGAACTCTCGAACCAACTCCAGAAATTACTTGAAAAAGGTTTTGTTCGCCCGAGCACCTCTCCTTGGGGCACACCAGTCCTCTTCGTTAAAAAGAAGGATGGGTCGCTCAGGATGTGTATCGATTATCGGGAATTGAACAAGTTAACCATCAAGAATCGTTATCCCCTACCTGTATCGACGATTTATTTGATCAACTGCAAGGTGCTACGTGTTTCTCGAAGATCGATCTACGCTCAGGCTATCATCTACTACGCATTCAGGAAGAAGATATACCCAAAACCGCTTTTCGCACTCGTTACGACCACTATGAGTTCGTTGTTATGCCTTTTGGTTTAACCAACGCACCCGCGGTTTTTATGGATCTGATGAATCGCGTGTGTAAGCCCTATCTGGACCGTTTCATCATCGTGTTCATCGACGACGTCTTGATCTATTCCAAATCGAAAGCCGAACACTCGCAACATCTATGTTTGGTTCTCGAGTTACTCCAGGGGAACCAACTTTATGCCAAGTTCTCCAAGTGCGAATTCTGGTTAGAAGAGGTTCAATTTCTGGGTCACATCGTGAATAGTCAAGGTATCCATGTCGATCCTGCGAAGATTGAAGCAGTTAAGAGTTGGATTACGCCAAAGAACCCGTCTGAAGTCCGCTCTTTTCTCAGATTAGCGGGCTATTATAGACGATTTATCGAAGGATTCTCCAAGATCGCTGTGCCGCTTACCGCTCTTACTCATAAAGACAGATCTTTTGTTTGGGGAAGCGAACAAGAGTCTGCTTTCCAAACCCTCAAGCATAAGCTTTGCAATGCTCCTGTTCTCACATTGCCCGATGGGAACGACGGTTTCATTGTCTATTATGATGCTTCTAACCTTGGCTTGGTTGTGTTCTCATGCAACGGGACAAGGTTATAGCTTACGCTTCTCGACAGCTCAAAACCCATGAGAAGAACTATACAACCCATGATCTCGAGCTAGACGCGGTTGTTTTTGCATTAAAGATTTGGCGACACTACCTGTATGGTACCAAGTGTACGATCTTCACCGATCACAGGAGTTTACAACACATCTTTGATCAGAAAGAACTCAATATGCGTCATCGTAGATGGGTAGAACTCCTCAACGATTACGACTGTGAGATTCGTTATCACCCAGGCAAGGCAAATGTCATTGCCGACGCGCTTAGCAGACGGAGTTATTTGCTCAGCATTCGTAATACCCAAGCCCAACACGATCTCGAAACCCTCATCCGCGAAGCCCAGCATGCTTGCTTTAATGAACGCACCTTGAAGAAAGAGAGAATCTATCACGATGGAGCTTAACTTGTCAGCAAATCGAATGGGATGTTCTATCTTCTGGACCGAATTTGGATCCCTAAGCGGACCGAATTGCGAAAGATTTTAATGGATGAAGCCCACAAATCCCGATATTCTATTCATCCCGGTGCCGACAAGATGTACCAGGATCTTTGCTACAAGTACTGGTGGCCGGGCATGAAAAGGAATATCGCTCTCTATGTCGGAAGATGCCTGACTTGTGCAAGGGTCAAGGCTGAACATCAAAGACCGGCTTACTCGAACAACCCCCAATTCCTATATGGAAGTGGGAGAGTATAGCTATGTATTTCGTAGCGAAGCTTCCGCCAACGTCTTCAGGTCACGACAACATTTGGGTTGCCGTTGATCGTTTGACCAAATCAGCCCACTTTTTGCCAATACGGGAAGACTACAAGGTAGAATGATTAGCCCGAATCTACACCGACGAGATCATTTGTAATCATGGTACGCCTCGTGACATCATCTCTGACCATGATGCTCGGTTTACCTCGCGATTGTGGGAAACGTTTCAAGCAGCTCTCGGTACGTCGCTTAACTTAAGTACCGCATTCCATCCTCAAACCGACGGGTAGACTGAAAGAACGATCTGTACTCTTGAAGACTTGCTCCGTGCGTGTGTCATATACTTAGGAGGCAATTGGTATAAATACCTGCCGCTAGTCGAATTCTCGTACAATAACAGTTATCATACCAGCATCCAGATGGCACCATTCGAGGCTTTATATGTAAGGAGATGTCGATCGCCCATTGTGTGGCACGAGATCGGTCACTCGCAATTAACCGGTCCTGAGCTATTGCAAGAAACGACTGACAAAGTCCTCTAAATCCGAGACAACTTGTTGAAAGCTCGAAGTAGACAGAAAAGTTACGCCGAGAGAAGACGCAAGCCCCTGGAATTTGACGTTGGCGACTACGTACTCCTAAAGGTATCACCTCGAAGGGTGTGGTCAGATTCGGCAAGAAAGGGAAACTAGCGCCTCGATATATTGGACCTTTTAAGATTCTGGAAAGGATCGGAAAAGTCGCCTACAGACTCGAACTACCGGAGAAACTCAGTAACGTCCACCCGACTTTCCATGTGTCAAACCTCCGAAAGTGCCTGGCTGAGCATGAATTAATTGTACCTCTCGACGACCTTCAAATAAACGAAATGCTACACTTCGTGGAGAAGCCTGTCAAAATCATGGATCGCCAAACCAAGCAACTCAGACGCTCGCACATTCCTATCGTGAAAGTCCAATGGGAAGGCAAACGAGGCGCAGAGTTCACTTGGGAACTCGAAAGCGACATGAAGGCGAAGTACCCGCAGTTGTTTAAGTGAGAGGCTAGAGAGAGAAAGTAGCAAAAGGTGATTCACGGTGTTGTGCAGCTCTCAGCCTAATTTCGGGACGAAATTCCCTAAACAAGGGGAGGCTGCAACACCCCGTGTTTTCGAAAGTCAAAGTCAAAGTCAAGATTGACTCATTTGACCATAGTTAGTCTATTTTATGTATACGTTAGTTGTTTTATGTGGAGTATTAAGTGCAATCGAATTAATCGAAGTTTATTTATCGATGCGAACCGCTTTACGACTGTGAATAATAGGAAGTAACAATGCGATAAAGTCAATTAATCAGTAATCGAACTAATCTAATCATCATCGAACTCGAAACTCGAATTATGCAACCTTGGTGTTATTATATGTGTGTGTGTGCCTTATGTGTTACTTGTGCGTGTTTACTTATGTTATGTGTGGTAATCAATCGAAATTCGACTCGAAATCGAAACTCAATCGAACTCAATCGAAACCGAATCATGATAATTGGTTCTTTATCGAAAAAAAAGAGATAACGCGAGATATAGATGATTGTATGTTAGATATAGTGGTTGGGATTAAAAGTAATTTGATTAGAAAACTCTATCGTACTCGCATCATCCTATAAATAACCCTTGTCACTCTCAAACTTTCTACTTTTGGCAACCTCTGACCGACCAGCTCGTGCTCCCCTCCTTTTCTCAGATTCCTTCCGATTCCGATAAGATTTCATCCTAAATCTTGTACTTCCTTGATCTACACGCACTCCTACACCTTTCTATCTTTCGAATCTTGATTTCTAACCGTGAAATCATCAAGATTCAAGTGTTCTAGGATGATGTCATCAAGGTGTTCTTGAAGAACTTCATGTTTTGGCTTCAATCCACCAAGAATCACTTGGATCTAGCCGATTTCCACATGAAAAAACAAGGATCTTTCATAGATCTAAAACATTTACACGGTGAAAAGGATTGAAAGATGGTTTTCCAACTTTCTTTCAACTCTTTTACACTCAATGCCTTCAAACCGGTAGAAACGGAGCTTGTGCCAAATTGCAAATCATTCCGATGGTTGCATGACTCAAGATCCGGCTTCTATCCACGAGGTTCACCGATTTCGGGTTAAACGATAAACTCCGTTCCGAACAGTTCACCGGTCGGATTTGGGTGATTCCTGTCCGATCAGGGGAACAAGTAAGAACAAGGGTTCTATGGTTCGACTCGTTGTCAAAACACCTTGATATAGCGACAAACAATCAGAACAACCAAGTGTTAGACGAACAGGCTGATCAGGTCAGGATACTGACCGATCGGACTGCTGTCCGAACGGGCAGCCAGCCGATCGGATAGTCAGCCGATCGACCTGGCCAGCCGATCGGCTAGCACATGGTCCCACACTTGATCAATTCATTGAAGTCTAGTATTGAACGAACTGCTGTTCGATCGGACTACCGTCCGATTGAATTACTCTTCGGATCATGAGATACTATGCTTCAACACTTAATCGATTTTCAACATGTTCAACGCGCTTGGAGTGCCACCCGATCAAACAGCCGTCCGATCAGGTGACACCCTGCTAAGAACTTGTCTGCTGAAGTACCTAACCGATCGGTTAGCCGGCCGATCGAACGACCATTCGATCGATCGACCTAAAAGGTAAGAATACTTCAATGTTTTCAAATGCTACAACGAAAACTTCAAAAGTCAAACCATCATACACAAACACATCCTTCTCAAAGGAAGAAACAATCCACTCGAACAGCCATCCGATCGGCCTACTGACCGACCGGACAGCTGTCCGAACGGACTGTCAAGCCGAACGATCAGCCGTCCGATCGACCAGCTGTCCGACCCTCCAACACTTGTTTTCCGTTTTACGCGTTGCTTATCGTTATGCTATCAAACTATTCAGGCTAACCCTCCTCTCAAGTGCTCCCTTCAATCCATCAATCACTGTGAGTATACTCGAACCCTTTTTGCTTTAGCACTTTTGGGTGTTACATACGTTACTTATTCTAAATCACAATCGAACACACTACTCAACTACTTTAAATGCTAACCGTTACTGCATGTATTACGTGATTAAATGAATGCTTGTTGTTATGTTTACTCGTGGAATGCTGTCTACCTGCCTTAACGAAGATAGTACTATAGTTTGGACTCAGCACCCGTTCACACGGGGGTCGTTAAGGACAATTACTTGCATGGATTATGGTGGTAATCATGTATTGCGAACTGCCTCGGGCAGTCAACCCGCAGTCATTAGTATCGATAGATCCATGTCGATAATTAACATGCTTCGGTTTCCTCTATGTACGTGCTGGTTATGCGTAAACTATTTCGAACTCTATATGCTATTATCAAACTTGTATGCTCACCTTTACATTTTATGTATTGACTTTATTTTAACGTATGTGACAGGTTTTTAAGATGTTTATCTGCTAGGAAGGCGAAGCTAGAATAAAAGTCTAGAGCATAGTTGTCTGTAGATGTTGCAGCTTGAGTCTCTAGACATAGATAAACAATATTTATATTTAAATCTGAGTTGTCGGAACAGAATATTTGACTAGATTTTTATCTGTAATAATTTGTTTACTATTTGAGGTACGGTATGGGACGTATTATATAAATTGAATAGTAATTATAGTTGTTATGGAAACTTCTGGACAATCTGTTTCGCTCAGTGCCATGCCCCGATGATTCCGCCATCGGTTGGGGTGTGACAAAATGGGTGAATTGTGAAAATTATTTAAGAAGGGTGTTCTACATTTTTGTGTAGGCGTGTATTGCCTTTTGATGTGCAGGTAAAAAAAGATAAACCACCCTTTGACCTAATCACAAGTCAAAATCAGTTCAATCCCCATCTTTATCGTTCAAATTTAGTTGATTTCAAGCAAGCCCGTGTACCAATTCTGATTCCCCATCCATGTTATAGTCGATTGTTGTAAAAGGGTTCAAGACTAAGAAGCACAAGATATAATTGAAGCATCAAAAGATTACTCCAGTAAAATAAGAACTAATAAGGGAAAATTAGAAAGTCAACAAAAACATGAATTGAAATTGTGGAACAAAATTGATTAAATGATAATCAGTGAATTCAAACAAAACCAATTAAACAAAGTAATTGAAATCAGAAATTGATACGAGATCGATTGAACAATAATTAGTGAATCCAAAATCATCTAAACCATGAACAACTTAATAACATTACCTGCATAATCTGAATGAAATCTATGAAGATCACTTAATCCAAACAATAATTGATTGAAATAGCATCGATTAAACATCATTCGCGTATGGATTAAAGAGTATAGATCAAAATATAAACAAATGTCAGTGATCATAGAAGCAGGAGAGAAAGTAGGGAATGGCTAAATTACCAGTTTACCCCTTTGATTAAATCATTAAAGAACATAAATGATTGGCTGAGAATTGTTCTCACAGTTCTCACAAAAAATGAGTGTTCTCATTTAAACCCTCCCATATATATATATATATATATATATATATATATATATATATATATATATATATATATATATATATATATATATTTATGTACATGTGTGTGTGTATACATATATACATATATATATATATACATATACATATATATATATATACACACACACATGTACATAAATATATATATATATATATATATATATATAGGGTAGGATTCTAGAGTGAACAATAATTAACTTGTGAACAAAGTAAACAGATCTTGGCCCTTCATTTGTTAGATGATGAGAATTAATGGTAATGACAAACTTGTAAATATTTTATAAAATATAATAAAGAAATCAGGTTGATAAGGGCATTAACGTAAATGTGTACTAAATCTAATTTTGGGAAACAGGGGAAAATGAACAGGTTTTGTTTAGTATTTCAAAGATTTTGTTTAATATTTCGCTTAAAAAATTATATGTAATGTTTATGTAAATGAATAATGGTTGTATGTAATCTTTATGCCGTATACTTGTGTATATCGGTCACAATCGTTATAAATAAACTCTGTGTACACATTCGTATAGTAGGGCTGTATATGTATCCACATATGTATAGCAGGGCTGTATGTGTATACACTTATGTATATCTGTCACAATAGTTATAAATACACTGTGTGCACACATATGTATAGCAGGGTTGTATGTGAATACACATATGTATAATGGTATTGTAAATGAATAACCTCGTAATTAGAAAAAAAATAGGATGATTAACAATAACTTCGAATACACTAGATGAAGATATAATATAATCTTTGAAATAATCAATGGAGATCTTCTAATTCATCATCGTAAGTTAGCAAAAAAGGGGGGGGGGATGATAACAAAAATTATGAATATACTGGATTGATAGAGGATCATAAAAAAATCTTCTAAAAATTCTGAAAATAAAGGAGAGAGTAACTGCAAATCATTAAAGAATCATAAAAAAAACTTCTAAAACATTCGAAAAAATAAAGGAGTGAGTAAATGCAAATCATTAAAGAAAATTAACTAAAAAAAAGATTAAATGTAGAATTACAATCCTAACCTTTGCATCATCTAATCAAATCAAATGAATGGTTGAGATTGGTTCACTCAGTTCACAAACAAGTATGTTGTTCACTCATGAACCTCATCCTATATATATATATGGTTTGGTTCAAATGAGAACCACCACGAGTTATGAGAACCGTGAGAACTCCTTCTTCCCAGGCAAGTTGGGCCAAAAGGGTGCTAACATTCATAAATTCCTCTTTTCTCTCTCTATGTGTGTGTGTATATATATATATATATGTATATATAAAAAGAGAGAGAAAGTAAAAAAAAATGTGAGAATAAATGTTCATTCTATTCTCACACCTTCAAAATCTTATTTCCACATCCTTTTCACTCTATCTCTCACGATATATATATATATAGGGGAGGGTTATCTTGAGAACGCTAAATATTGCGAGAACCGTGAGAACGAATGAAAAAACCAATCAAAACCAATTTTTTTTTATACAAACCTCATTGTAATTAAGATACAACATCAAAACAAGAATTTATAACATCAAATAATTCATTTCTCATTTCAAAATCATTCTTTTTAGATTTTTTACACATGTGTAAATATAGCAGATTTACACATGTGTAAATGACAAACTTACACATGTGTAAATTTTCTTTATTTATGAATTCACGTAAATTTAAACGTGTACATTGAATTTCTAACATTGTATTCGAATAATAATGATAAGTGTAGAAAAAATTTTTGAATTTGAATTGTTTTTGACCAAGTTCTTATGGTTTTTTCATTTGTTCTCACAGTTCTCACAAATATTTAGCGTTCTCATTTAAACCCTCCCCTAGGGGAGAGTTTAAATGAGAACGCTAAATATTTGTGAGAACCGTGAGAACAAATGAAAAAACCATGAGAACTTGGTCAAAAACAATTCAAATTCAAAATTTTTTTCTACACTTATCATTATTATTTATTCGAATACAATGTTAGAAATTCAATTTACACGTTTAAATTTACGTGAATTCATTAATAAAGAAAATTTACACATGTGTAAGTTTGCCATTTACACATGTGTAAATCTGCTATATTTACACGTGTGTAAAAAATCTAAAAAGAATGATTTTGAAATGAGAAATGAATTATTTGATGTTATAAATTCTTGTTTTGATGTTGTATCTTAATTACAATGAGGTTTGTATAAAAAAAATTGGTTTTGATTGGTTTTTTCATTCGTTCTCACGGTTCTCGCAATATTTAGCGTTCTCAAGATAACCCTCCCCTATATATATATATATATATGACGAAGATCCGTTAGGAACCACCCTTTATTGCGAGAACCAATGTGAACACAAACAGTAATACCTAAAAAAATCTAAAAAACACCCATTTTTTTTTATTTTTTTACTATTTTTTTTGGTAAAAATTCGCTATATTTCCTTTACAACAAAAAAAAATTAAAAAAAAAAATTAAAAAAAAAAATTTCGAGTCACAGTTATCCATGCACATGTGCATTTGTATCATTTCTTTGACAAATTCCGTAATTCATTACAAATATTAGACAATTGTACTTTCATTTACACTACCACGTGTAATACATTACTTTTTACGTTAACAAAATTAGAAATGCACATGTGCATCTATATATATCAACATGAAATAAGGTGTTTTGGTACAGTAATTTCTCTTTCATCTATCATTCTATCCATAATACACAAACATGCACATGTGCATCTTTGTCATTTCTTTGAGAAATTTCGTAATTCAATACAACTATTAGACAATTGCACTTTCATTTACACTACCATAATACTTTTTACATTACCAATATTAGAAATGCACATGTGCATCTATATGTATCAATATGAAATAAGGTGTTTTGGTACACTACTTTGAATACACTTTCCCTTTCATCTATCATACCGTCCATAATACACTACCATTACATACGACCATCCATAATACAATACCATAACCAATATTTTCACTTTATTACATGTATGTAAACACCATTTATACCATCCAATCAACATATTACACCATAAATTGACAACTATAACCAAACCATCAACCACTAGATATAACTAACAAAAAAACATGTATATGGGCCTACTTCTCCATTCAAAATCACAAACTTTTTGTACCAAAACACGTTATATCATGGTTATACCTAATGATCCACATGTGCATTTTGAATATTGGTAATGTAAAAAGTAGTGTATTACGAATGTTATTGTAAATTAAAGTGCAATTGTCTATTCCTGATAACGTATTACTGAATTTGTCGAAGTAATGATACATATGCACATGTGCATGGATAACTGTTACTCGAAAAAAAAAACGTTTTTTTTATGGTAACGAAATATAGCGATTTTTTGAAGAAAATATTTAAAAAAAATAAAAAAATTTTTGAGTGCTTTTTTGATTCTTTTTAGATTTTATTTCGTGTTCACATTGGTTCTCGCGGTTCTCGCAATAAGGGTGGTTCTCGCATGAACCTTATATATATATATATATATAGGGTGGTGTTCTAGAGTGAACACTAGTGTATTTGCGAACTGAGTGAACAAATCCTGGCTATTGATCTACACACGTGTATGGCCAGGATCTCATCATCAAATCGTAAAATACACTAGTGTATTTCAACATCAAATCTTAGCCATTGATCTACACACGTGTATGGCCAAGATTAGTTCACTCAGTTCGCAAGCTACACTAGTGTTCACTCTTGAACCTAATCCTATATATATATATATGTATGTATAGGGGAGGGTTTAAATGAGAACGCTAAATATCGCGAGAACCGTGAGAACGAATTAATAAACCGCGAGAACTTTGTAAAAAATAATTCAAATTCAAAATTTCTTTTTACACTTATCATTATTATTCGAATACAATGTTATAAATTTCATTTATACCTTTAAATTTACGTGAATTCGTAAATAAAAAAAATTTACACATGTGTAAGTTTGCCATTTACACATGTGTAAATTTGTTATATTTACACATGTGTAAAAATTCTAATAAAAGTGATTTTGAGATGAGAAATGTATTATTTGATGTTGTAAATTCTTTTTTTGATGTTGTATTTTAATTACAATGGGCTTTGTATTAAAAAAAATTGTTTGATTGGTTTTTTTTATTTGTTCTCACGGTTTTCGCAATATTTAGCGTTCTCAAGATAACTCTCTCACACACACACACATATATATATATATATATATATATATATATATATATATATATATATATATAGGGGAGAGTTATCTTGAGAATACTAAATATTGCGAGAACTGTGAGAACGAATGAAAAAACCAATTAAAACCAATTTTTTTTTTATACAAACCTCTTTGTAATTAAGATACAACATCAAAACAAGAATTTATAACATCAAATAATTCATTTCTCATTTCAAAATCATTCTTTTTAGATTTTTTACACATGTGTAAATATAGCAGATTTACACATGTGTAAATATAGCAGATTTACACATGTGTAAATGGCAAACTTACACATGTGTAAATTTTCTTTATTTATGAATTCACGTAAATTTAAACGTGTAAATTGAATTTCTAACATTGTATTCGGAATAATAATGATAAGTGTAGAAAAAAATTTTGAATTTGAATTGTTTTTGACCAAGTTCTCATGGTTTTTTCATTTGTTCTCAGGGTTCTCACAAATATTTAGCGTTCTCATTTAAACCCTCCCCTATATATATATATATATATATAGGGGAGGGTTATCTTGAGAACGCTAAATATTGCGAGAACCGTGAGAACGAATGAAAAAACCAATCAAAACCAATTTTTTTTTATACAAACCTCATTGTAATTAAGATACAACATCAAAAAAGGAATTTACAACATCAAATAATTCATTTCTCATTTCAAAATCACTCTTTTTAGATTTTTTACACATGTGTAAATATAGCAGATTTACACATGTGTAAATGTCAAACTTACACATGTGTAAATTTTCTTTATTTATGAATTCACGTAAATTTAAACGTGTAAATTGAATTTCTAACATTGTATTCGAATAATAATGATAAGTGTAGAAAAAAATTTTGAATTTAAATTGTTTTTGACCAAGTTCTCATGGTTTTTTCATTTGTTCTCACGGTTCTCACAATATTTAGCGTTCTCATTTAAACCCTCCCCTATATATATATATATATATATATATATATATATATATATAGGAGAAGGATCCGTTAGGAACCACCATTTATTGCGAGAACCAATGTGAACACAACCAAAAATACATAAAAATAGCTTAAAAACACACAAATTTTGTTTAAATATTTTTTTATAAAAAATCGCTGGATTTCGTTACAAAAAAAAAATTATAAACTTTTTTTTCCTACTAAAAGTAGCGATTTTAATGTAAAAAATATTAAATTTTTTTTTTGTGTTTTTTTTTATTTTCTTAGATTTTTTAGGTAGTTTTGGTTGTGTTCACATTGGTTCTCGCGGTTCTCGCAATAAAGGTGGTTCTCGCATAAACATTATATATATATATATATATATAAAGAGAGATAGAGAGGAATGGTATTTGAATATTAGCATCTGAGAATAAAATATAGAGGTGTGTAAATAAGATAAGCCAATTGTTGATTTAAAGCTTTATGAGGGTGTTTGACTTAGCTTTTTTAAACAATTTATTGACTTATTAGCTTTTTATAAAACAACAATAAGTCAAAATAATGTTTGGATAAGTGAAAATGACGTTTTGAAACAAATTTTTGTATAATGTGGAAAAACCATTTTGAAGAGCTAGGAAACATTTGCTTTTTGAAACTCCTTTTAACTTTTTTTATGTAATATTACCTTGTCCCACCTCATAAAATCATCCAAACACTTTTTTTAAAACAACTTATTGACTTTTCTCAACTTATAAGGTCATCCAAACATTTTTTAAAAACTTATTTTAAATAACTCATAAGTCAATAAGTCCTATTGTAAAAAAGTTTTTTTTAGTCAAATTAACAATCGCAAACACTCCTGTATATAATAATTGAATCCAACTTGAAAGTACAAAACAAACAATTTTTTTGATGACGATGATATTTTAGTTGCAATTTCTTAAAACATAAATAATGAAATTCTATTTAAAAAAGGATCATGCTAATTACACACAGCCAAAATAATTTTTACACCCCTAAGCGCCGCGCTATGGCCAAAGCGGGGCGCTTAGGGCGACAAAAGTTGATACGAGGTTTCGAATGACTGACTGACTGACAGACTGACAGACATAAAGGTGATACGAGGTTTCAGTCGCCCCGTGAACCCTAAGCGCCGCGCTTTGGCCATAGCGCGGCGCTTCGACCCCAAATGCTGCCTTTAAATCCCTGGCCAGACTCGACATTCATAATTCGGATTGTTTTTTGTCGATCTTCTTTGCTCTATTAGTTACATTTTTTGAAAAAACGATGTCGTGGTTCAGTAACTATCTTTTCGGTCAATATTCTGACGAGTCAGTTGTTCCTGATTCTTACGAGGGGACCGCTATTTCTGACTCGTTTGAGAAACCGGTGTCGTCCAACTTGAGGGAGACAGAGGTTGTATCTGGCATTCGTTATCGTGATAACACGGTGCAGCTGGATTTGAATACCCCTGTGGAGGACCCTTACGCACAACAAGGTTATTCGAATTTCGGTTACGGTGGCGACTATAGCTTTGTACAGCAGGAGTGTTATCCAAACGACAGTTACGGTTGTCAACAAGGCTTACAAGGTTATTCGAATTTCGGTTACGGTGGCGAGCAAAGCTTTGTACAGCAGGAGTGTTATCCAAACCAGAGTTACGGTTGTGAACAGAGCTTTGAACATCAAGTCTATTCGAACCTCGGTGACGATGGTGAGCCGGAGGATGTGTCTGTTGACGAGGAAGGTTGTTACCTGGTTACATTTTCGTTTGATACAACGCAGACCTTTTCGTCACGTAAAGAGTTGGTGCGTTGGGTACAAGACACGACAAAAGACAATGGTTACCTCATTGTGACTAAGAGGTCGAATAAAAGAGGAGAGAATTACAAGATTTGGTTTCAATGTACTTTTGGTGGGGAGCATAAGAGTGTAGCTACACAGAGGAAAACGGGTAGCAAGAAAATAGGCTGCCCGTTCGAGATGATCGGGTTTTCGGAATCATCCGGAAGTGTTTGGAGGATCGAGGTGACGAAGGCGAAGCATAACCACACTCCTATTGAAAACTTCGAGGGTCACGCGTATGCGATAAGGCTTTCTTCGGAGGACAAAAAACTGGTTAAGGAGTTGGCAGAGCAAGATATTCGCAACCAAAGTATCTGGCGAACGCTGACAAAAAACAATCCGACTAGAAAGCTTATTCCGAAAGATATACACAACGCTGTTCAGAAGATCAACGCCGAAAAAAATGTCGGTAAGTCTCCGATGCAAAAACTTGAAAACATTCTTATCGAAAAAAATTACACTTATTACATGCGCACGAATGAGATATCGAACGAAGTTGAAGACGTCTTCTTTGTTCACGAAAAATCATTCACTATGTGGTGTGCCTTCCCGCATGTGCTAATGATTGACGCCACATACAAAACGAACATGTACAACCTGCCATTTGTTCAGGTCGTAGGCATGACGTCGACAAACAAATCGTTTACGGCTGCTTGTGCGGTAATTTCCACTGAGAAGTCAGAGAACTACCTATGGGTGTTGCAGAGGATCAAGTCTATGCTGGCAGGATGTATGGAACCGCGCGTGATTTTAACAGACAGGGATTTTGCGCTAATGAATGCGTGTGAACAAGTTTTTCCAAAAGCGCATAAGTATCTTTGTCGGTTCCATATTCAACAAAATATTAATAAGAACAGCAAGAAGAAATTCTCTGACAAGGAGTGGAAAGAATTCGTACGTACATTTTGGACATTGTGCGAGTCTACGACCGAGGAAATATACAAGTATAACTTGGAAAACCTTGAAGCACAGCTGAAAGAAGCTGACCGTGAACGTGAGTATTTCTTGATTATTTGAAGAAATCCTGGTTGGATCCGTACCGTGAAAAGTTTGTATCTTGCTGTATTAACCAAACTATCAACTTTCACCAGACTACGACCAACAGGGTTGAGAGCATGCATGCAACATTAAAAAGTCACTTTCCAAGTCATCGCAACACACTGGATAAACTTGTACTGTATGTTGATCATGTTGTTGATAAACAATACGCCGAGATTAGAAGTAGCTTTGAAACAAGCCTCCGAAAAGTGATGACGCACCACAAGAATCAGCCCATGCTTGCATATATTCTCAGAAAGGTTTCAATATATGCGATTGAGCTTTTGAGTATGGAACTAAAACGTAAGGAAGACGGGTTGAGAGCCTACGGTGCAAGCTGTGGTTGCCAACTTTTTACCAGCTGTGGTTTGCCATGTGCCTGTCGTTTGGAAAAGTTGGAAAATAAAGGTAATTAATATTTTTGACCTTTCTCGTTATGATTTTGCCACCTAATTTGTTTTCATCCACAGGTCAGTAAATCCGGATCACACACATAGACGTGTTTTGGAAGAAGCTTGACTTCAAGCCTGCAAGGAATAACATAGAGGATATCGATGTAGACGCGGAATTTGAAAAATTGAAAAAACAGATCGATCCAACACCCCCTCAAGTGAAAAGGAGCTTCTTTGAAAAGTTTCAGCAAATCCTCAATCCAGGGAACAGTAACAAAAAACCTCCTGCTGTTCTGAAGAAAACTCGTGGTCGACCAACATTGAAAACGCAGGAAGAAAGAAAGGTTGAAACCGCTAGACAAAGCTCTTACATTCCGTCAAAAGAAACTTGGGTCGATGCCTCAGACGATCTTCCCCGTCACAGCTCGTACATATCAGCCGAAGATTCTAGAAGAGAAAAGAATACCAAACCGCTCAACCTACACCCTGATTTCCCGAATATCAAGCTCGGTCCTAAGACGGATATAGCGATCCGCAACTACGCATCTCAGATTCCCAAAGTGATCCATCCATACATCGTTAGAATAAAGGACGTGAAACCAGATGGTCATTGTGGATTTCGATTGGTGGCTGTTGGGTTAGGAGTGAAACAAAATTCATATTTGAAGATCCGGGAACAACTTCTAAAGGAGTTACGTATGAACGAATCGCTTTGGAGGCAGGTTTTCGATCCGGAAAACATAGGACATTATGATGCGCTGGTTAAACAGATCGATTTCAAAGGGGTGGGACGAGCAGGTATCGAAAATTACATGTCGATGCCTGAGACGGGGTTTCTTATTGCCCAACGATACGGTGTGATTGTTCACACCTTCGACATTCGTGGGAGCGATACAATTTTCCCTCTGCTGGGCGGCCCAAACGAAGCTGAGGAACCTCACCTGGTAGTTGCGGTTGTGTTCGTCGACAATGGGCATTTCATACATGTAGAGCTTGGAGGTTGTTATCCAATGCCTCCCCCAAACCTACTCTGGACAGCGAACAGAACAGAGCGCGCAGCAGCCTGGCATACATTATACAGGGATCAGATCAACACGTACGAAATGCTTACGTATCGTGCCCCTGACCTTAATGCAACCCCATATGTTCACGATGTATCTTAAATGTGTTTAATAATAATCACGTTTGTGTTTGTTCAATCTACGCGTTACATCACGTTAAAAACCGAATGTCACCGACACGACCCAATCAGATTCAATACGCACTTGTACGACCCGAAATGACAATATACATCATAATACTGCAATTAATGAAAAAATACGTCATGTTCATGTACGGTAGGCGGCTGATACGTATAACACTTCTCACAGGAGTACTTGTGATTTCAAACCTAAATGATACGAGATAACGGAATAAGACATCAAACGTAACCGATTTGATCCGGAACTTGCCGTATAGTCCATATATATTAAAAAATGATGTATAATGGAAAAAACGGAAAATTTAGACTATTTATCGACGCGTTTGTAAATTAAAAACAATTTTAAAAAATTTAAAAAATGCCCAAAACGCCCCGCTATGCTCATAACGCGGCGTTTTGGACCCAAAGCGCCGCGCTATGGCCATAGCGGGGCGCTTTGGTCCCTCGTTATACACTGAAGCGGGGCATCATCCCCCCACTTCACCCAAACACCAAAAACACACACAAAGGCGCGATCCTCACACACTCGAGCCGGATTCGAAGATATTTTGAGCTTTCAACCGCTAACAGGTGCGTTCTAAACCCCTTAATCTTTGCTTTCACAAATGTTGATTGGTTCATGTTGATTGTTGTTGATCTTGGCCTGAATCTCCTGCTGTTTGGGTTCTGTTCTTCAGAACGAAGAACCAAAGCGCTGCGCCGAGGCCAAAGCGGGCGCTTTGGTTCATGTTTATTATTTTTTTTTGTTAATTGTTTAATTTTTATTAATTGTTTATTAATATTTGTTTAATAATTATTATTTGTTTAATATTAATTGTTTATTAATATTTGTTTAATTATTATTATTTGTTTAATTATTATTAGTTTATTAATATTTGTTTAATTATTATTTGTTTAATATTATTTGTTTAATTATTATTTGTTTAATTATTATTATTTGTTTAATTATTATTTGTTTATTAATATTTGTTTAATTATTATTTGCTTAATTATTATTTGTTTAATTATTATTTGTTTAATTATTATTATTTGTTTAATTATTATTTGTTTATTAATATTTGTTTAATTATTATTTGTTTAATTATTATTTGTTTAATATTATTTGTTTATTAATATATGTTTATTAATATTTGTTTAATTATTATTTGTTTAATTATTATTTGTTTATTAATATTTGTTTAATTATTTGTTTAATTAATATTATTTGTTTAATTATTATTTGTTTATTAATATTTGTTTAATTATTATTTGTTTAATTATTATTTGTTTAATATTATTTGTTTATTAATATATGTTTATTAATATTTGTTTAATTATTATTTGTTTAATATTATTTGTTATTAATATTTATTTAATTATTTGTTTAATTATTATTTGTTTATTGATATTTGTTTAATTATTTGTTTAATTATTTGTTTAATTGATCAACGTGCAGGGATGGATTTATCCGATGAGGAGATTGAGCATATGGAGGATGAGGGAGTGGTGGGGGACGAGGAGGAGCCGGCATGTCCGTATCTTCAGTTTCCGATGGGGTCACGGGCGAGGGGGAGATGCGCTAGGTTGCGCACCATACCGATTGGGGAGCACGTAGGCATAGACTGGGAGCTGCTATCTACCCTGGGAGAGGTCGAGCGGGCGCGTGAGATAGTTGGGCTAGATACTCCTTGGTCGCGCCTATTTGAGTTAACGATGGAGGACTCGTACCCTGAGCTTACGGTCGAGTTTTGCTCTACGTTTACATACGCGCCGCATCCGGCGGATTACGTGGAGGACCCTTATTTTCCAGTCCACGAGGTTACATTCCGTCTGGCCGGTCAGCAGTTTGATATGAGTGTGCGGGAGTTTGCTGTCCACACAGGTTTGTACACTGAGCCTGAGCTTGATACTGATTTATATACGCAGGCGGTTACGATGATGGACAGGCAGACGCTTATCAGTTTCTGGAGGGTCATTTCCAGGGCTCCCTTTGGGAAATCCTGGCAAAAGGCCACCACCATTAAAGACCCTTTGTACCGATACCTGCACCATGTGATCGCGTCGACTATCGTGCCGCGGGGTTCCAGCAAGGAGAAGGTCAACCTCAGTGACCTTTTCTTTCTATACTGCCTACTACGCCGCCAGCCCTGCGATCTAGCAGCCAGCCTGGCAGAGTACTTTTCTACTGCATACCACCGGCAGCTCCGCGGGTTTCTTCACACTGGCTCATTTATCACCGCCATTGCACGATCGCTAGAGATCGTGCCCGAGCATGATCCGCTGCTGTCCGATCCGGTCCCGTCATCCAGGTTGGGCCGCGCGTCAGTAGCCGCTAAGCAGATCACCCGTACCTTTAATGTCGGTCTGAGGTTCAGGGGTGCTGACGGGCTGATTTGGCAGCCAGAGGTGTTGCCGGAGGTCATCCCGGTTGTTATTGAGGTGAGGCCTGGGATGTTAGCCCCTCCTGATGTTCAGCGGGCCGCTCGGCGGGCTCAGCTACAGGCTCTGGGCATCGATGAGCCTGAGGCTCAGCCTGAGGCTCAGGCTCAGGATGATCCGGCGCAGGAGGAGCGGGTCGAGGAGGTCCCGGTACCACCAGTTCAGCCAGCTCCTGAGCCGCCACAGTACCCGCAGCACGTTTACGCTGACCTGCCTCCGGCAGCGCGTGAGGTGGCTCGGGACTTCGACCGGCGCCTCAGACGTCAGGGCGCACGCATTGACTGGATCGTCCAGACGCTCGTTGATCTACGAGAGCTCGCTGCGTTGCCTCCACTTCCCCTTCCACCGTCCCCGCCGCACGAGGATTAGTACATTACTTTGTTTGTTTAGTGTTTTGTTATGTATTATGTACTTAGTTGTACCTTTTTGTTGTGTATTGTATGTACAAACTGATATATATATATATATATATATATATATATATATATATATATATTGCAGTTAATCTTCTATTTACATCACGTTGGTTCTGGATTGTTTACGTTTAATTCTTATGGCTTTATGTACATTTTATTTAACGTGTTCGTTTTAATTTAACAAAATAAACAACATTAAGAACTTATATTATACACCGTCTACAAAAATAATGACGTAATGACGTAATTATAAAACAACGTTAATTTAATAAAATAAACAACGTAAAAATTCAAAAAGGCAACATTCAATCATTCAAAAACAAATTCTCATTCACAACGGCAACTCTCACATAAAAATTTTTTCCTCAAAAAATCTCTACCATACTAATTCAACCAAAAATCCCTACCAAACTAACCCACATCAACCCAAATCAACCCCAACCAAGGCTGTTGTCTTTTTGCACATCCAAAGTCAGTCCTTGTCTGTTGACCAAAGCCAAAGCGCCCCGCTTTGACTATAGCGAGACGCTTCGAATGTGCAAAAAGACAACAGCCGTGTGCGAATAGACCTGGCCTTAAAAAAACATGGCACAAAAACAACAGAAATGGAGCCCACGAAAAAAGCTATGAAACCACTGGCAACAGCTGTAAACTAGTCGCAGAAAACACCCTGTCACCAAACGGGCAGTGAGTCATTATTTGCGAACATGGTGGTCCTCCCGGGCAGCTTGCCCGCATTTCCCATTCTATATTTACCCCTTCACACCACCCCTCAAATCACCCACTCAAACCCCTTACACATTTCTTCTGTATTGGCTTAATGGAATCACACATTTTTGCCGTCATTGTGCTCATGTTGCTTGTCCTTTCAGCGGTCAATGCACAAGTGGCTCCGGCACCTGCCCCTGCTTCCGACGCATCGGTGTTTGTTCCTGCGGCCATGGCCTCCCTGGTGGCTGTTTTATTTGCGTTTTTCTTTTGAATTTCATTCATGGGGTTTAGATGATGTAGAGATTCGTTTTGGTTCATTTTTTTGGTTTACTTGTTTTATTTTGTGTTGAATTGGGATGGTAGTCTTGTAATGATTGAAGATAGTGTGTTTATAGTTTAGTTATTGATTTTGAATAAATATTGTTATATGCATTTTTTATGGAATCTTTGTTTTAAGAATGGTGATTATTTATAATGCATTAATAGTTCGAAATTTTAGTTAATAAAACTTTATAAAATGATAACTAAGTTAAAGTAAAGAAAATAGATACCAAATGTGTTGATATAAATAAAAATTTATGAACATTGATTTTTATTAAAATATAACTTAATTTATATAACTATTCTTTAACCACTCTCACTTAACAATTTAACTCAAATCACTTTCACTTAATAATTTAGTCTATTAAAGAATTTATTGTAATTAACCTAAGCCCAAACCCAACTCGGTCAAATAAAATTGGGGTCAAACTAATTTACGATTTTGTCCTCTTTTAAAATTACGATTTTGCTATTGGTTTAAAATTACGCTTTTACATTCGGTTCAATTTGAAGTAAATTAAATAACCCAACTCAACCACCCTTTTCAATTCTCAGCTCCCTCTCTCACTCTGATCCCCAGCGACGCAAACACCAACATCGATGGCAGCCTTTTTTTTGCCAGAAAACTGAAATTCCAGCCACCAAACCACCTGTAATCACCGGAATCTGAAACCACACGGACATGCTTCGTTTATTTATATTATTTTATGTGGATTTTCTGGAGAAATAGAGATGTTTAAATATTTGAAATTTTATGTGTTTTGATTCTTTTTTGGTTGTTTTTGACTTTAGTAGGGTGATTTTGTTGTTTTAGTAAAAATTTTGTTTGTTTAAATGTTTCGTTACAAGTAATCAACAATTAAAGCTAGGGTTTAAAAATTATGAAGTATGGCTGATGATTGTTTAAGACTTTAAGTGTTTAGTGTTGTTTTAAATGGTTTTGTTGTTTTATAAGGAAGTTAGAAACCATGAGTAGGGAAGTTATAACGCCACTTTTTAAGAGGAAAGGGGTTGAATCATCTCCCGACCTGACCCGATTATATCAATTTTTTGATTATATAAATTTTAAGTTGATGTTCATTTGTTTTACATCACCCGACCCGATCCGACCCGTTATGAACCGAAATTTTTTATACAGCTTGTCACACCACAACCGATGGCGGTAACATCGGAGTGAGACAAAATTTCATTTCATTTCTAAACGGAAAATACATTGTTTTGGAAACAAATTACAACAACTTGAACAAAGAAACAAAATACAACAACGTGTACTAAATTTAAAATAGGTTTCTAGTCATCCTACTAGATTCCGTTCGTCATCATCATCATCATCATCAATTTCCCGCAATACGTATTAAAGTACATGTCAACACATAAAGTATTGGCGAGCATACAAGTTTGAGTATTATCATAAGTATAAACGTTTTAAACAAATCCACATGGCATAATCGTAATCTAAGACTTAACATAACAATACTAGCATGCAACTTATAATTGTCAACCCAAAGTTTCCCGCTAGCGTAATCTTATCGTAGCAACGACAAGACCGTTTTTTTTAACTTAACATGACCTCAAGAATACGGGCGATGCGTTAATCCTATAGCGCTATACATGTTAAGACAGACTCGTACGAAGTCAATAACAAGTATAAAACAAATAAGTTTTTAGCGTGTATGAGTTCTAGTATCACGTATCAAGCATGTATGTTTGATTGTTTGTTTGTAAGCATGTTTGTAAGTGTATGTATATGTTTTTAATAATGAATAAGTATTGCACCCAAAAAGTGTTGAAAAGTAAAAAGGGTCATGTACACTCACGGTTTTGCTAAGCTTTCCGATTAAACGCGATTTGACGAATTGATGAGGGTGGAGTACCGAAGTTACCCTACATTGGGGAAACGAAGGTGTATGAGTATCTGGAGTTCGGGGAGAGCTTAGATTCAGAATTAAGTATAAAAAGTATATGTACAAGAAAATATATCTTGTCTAAATACTCGTTTGGACACTAAGTTTGTATGTGTTTTCATGGGTCCTAATTTGCCCATTAGAATCACAAAGGAGGAGTCTAGAACAAAGATAATATAACCTAAGTTCATGACATCTAACCATAATCCGGTTAGTATCAAGAATTCGGTTAAATATATATTATATATTATATAGCATAGTCCGTTATGTATCGTCATGTATTGTCATGTAGGTCAAGCATGGAGGTAGGATAACCTCATTGTATGATTCGCCAAAGCACAAAGTCATCAACTTAGTTGATGACCAGGTTGGTCATGAATGAAAATAAAAATACAACTAACTAGTTTGTCAAATAGCCAAGTAAGAATAACCCGGGCGTGTCATACCCAACATGACAAATGTTGGAGGCGAGACGTGGTTATGTTACTTTGATTCTTGGAAGCTACTTGAGACGAACACAAATAATTAAGCAAGTGAGGTAGTGGAACAAGTTTGGAGAGTTAAGGCTTCCATGGTTTACACATTACTCATACACAACTCTTCTAACATTGAAGGTTGGAAGCGTGGATGGTTTCAACACTTAGAACATGTTAGACATAATTTTAAAGAGGTTTTGAGCCTTATTTCTTCGTAAAAATCAACCACACATAAACCCACAACTATAAGCTTAGTTGGGAGCAAGGTGGGTACAAGATTCCACTAAGTTTTAAGCATTATATATAAGAAACAAAAAGATAAATTAGAGCAGAATTTTATGCTACTTTAGAACTCAAATATGGTGAGGTTCCACCTTAGTTTGCCATGACAAACTTGTGGAAACCTTCCTAGAGGTTACCGAAGTAGTTTGAAAGAAGAGTAGAAGAAGAAAGGTGAAGAAAAGTGAATGAAGACTTACCTAGAACACTTGGAAATATTTTTCCTTTCATGAAAGTCTTGAGAGGATTAAAGAGTTTGGGAGTAGATTAGTGTGTGGAAGGTGTTTAGGAGGTGGTGGAGGCTTGTATTTATAAGTGGGATTAGGGTTTGGGAGTTAATGAAGGTGGAAGGTGAATGGAGGAGAAAGGAGGTGGAGAAGGGTAAAATATGATTGGCTTAAAAAAAGGTGGAAGGTGATTGGAGGAGAAAGAAGGTGGCAAAACTTTTGGTTTTGCTAACATTTAGTCTCTGCACTTTGTAACTAGGTTATTTTATGCCGTTTTCCTGTATTTTAACGTGTTTTTAGGTATCTAAAGTGTATTTTAAGTCTCGGTTTTGCGTATAAACACGTATTTAAATATTGATTACGTATATAACACAAATATGAAAGGTAACATGTATGAATATTAAAGTGAATTCCCATTATGATCAAAGCCTCGGATTCCAAGATTGGAAATGAACCATGAATACGACACGATTACAACTTTCTAAAAATTGAAATGTGAATACAACTTTCTAAATATGGAAAGCACAGAAATGCAGAGCATTATAGTCTCCCCTACTTTAGTAAATTTCGTCTCGAAATTTTTGAAGAGGAAGACTCGTTGAATAGGTGGTATTTTGGTGATTCGATGCGAGTGATAATCGGTTAAAATGTTTAGCCATGGTTGAAAATTTGAAGTTTAGTGTCTATGCGGTGTTTATGAATAAGCGTGTTAAAAATGTATGGTTCAAAAGTTTTGGTTAAATTGGTAGTTTATGGTTTATTGGGCGTACATATATAATTTTGAGTGATAAACGATATGTTTGTCAAAGCAACTTGTTTGACTAAGCGGATTGGGACATCAACCGTAAGTAAGTGTAAAAATAAGTAAAATATGTATGTGTGTATATAGGCGATGCAAAGTTGACCGAATTTGGACAACTCGGTGAAAGGAATGTTTTAGAAAATGCGACTTAAGGAATGTAAAAGTTTTAGTATGAATAAAGATGTAATCTAATGTAATGTGGCGGCACGCACTGTAGTTTGTAAGAAAAGTCTTATTGGTTCTAAGGCGTATTAGTAAAATCACGAGTAGTAGGAGAATTTTTTTACTGGTGAGAAAATAAGATGATAAATATTCATGGTTTTCAAAAGGTTTTAGCGGTAATTGGGCCGACTAGTTGGTGTTTGAGTGTAATAAAGGATGAAATAGAATTTCCAAAATATCTTTGGCTGAATCGAGTTTATGAGGATATTTGCTAAAATGGATTGAGCGTTTAGGCCAAATTACAATAGATAAGATTTAGACGAAACGTTGAGTGAATAGTTGGGGATGATTCTGGCATAAAAGTGAATGAGCGATTAAATAGCTATACGCGAGAGGTAAAAATAGCAAAAGTACCGGATGAAATGTGAACTTAAAGGGTTGAATGATGTTAGTGATAGTTGTAGTCGTTGTAAGCAACATTAGAGAGACTGTACATGGAAAACATCCTTTATTGAGATTTGTAACCGTAAGGTTTATGGCATAGATAAAACAAAGCCATGCTACGAATAAGAAAACTAATAGAAAATGAGTACGCATTGTAAATTGTCGCCGCTGCCGCATCGTGCGGGTTTGCTACTAGTATATATAAATAAATATTGAAAAATGTGGAACATAACCATGTGAAATATTGCAGTAAAAAGCAAAAGAAAGTGAAAAGTGTGCTAAAGATACAAAAAGAGAAGGAGACTGAGCACATAAACCTCAGTAGAAGATAAAAAGATGCTTAACTTATGCAGCCAACATTTACAAATCATTAAAAAGTGTTATGCAATGCCCACATGCATCCCCATCATATCATCATTACTTTTAACATGATGGACAGAGTCATTTATGACTATAAATATACACTACATCCTTCAATTCCCCAAGGAAGAAGATGTATACAAACTTATACCACTCAAAAGAATGGCACAGAGTGGTCACCAGATTCCATTCCCTGTCCACTCCCAACATATCAATCATCTTTACAGCTAACCAAACTAATTAAACATGTCATACAAACCTTACTCAAACTTTACACTTAAAACTAAAACATATATTGCTAAAAATCTGATCATAAAATCTAATTAATTAATTATTAGTTACCAATTAATCAAAAGACAATTAGATACTGGTTGATGATGGACTGGGAGCGCATGGCACCAAGGCAGCACATAAATTGCGGCGTGAGCAAGTGGTGAGGTGATCATTGGTGAGCCCTGCAGCTTGCATGAATGAATGGATCATTGTAGAGCCCACCTGCCGAAATCCTCTCCTCAACATATCTTTGCTTATAGCTTCCGATTTAGAAGTCTTCACCGGCATCTTGTGATGTACTTTGTATTTTGTCATTATGGGCTTGTGATTAACAAAATCCCATATGTACTTGTCGAAAGACCCCAATTCTTTCTTGATCTATTGAATAACAATTAGGTTAGCATCATCAACAAATGTATATGCAACTATTTGGTTATGAAATCATACTGTGAAAGTTAAGTATGTTTGAACATATATGAGAGCAGTTGTAATTCAGAACTAACAATTATTTACATTAAAATATGCTCCCATGTTCCCAAGAATGCACATTTTTTTATTGTATCTTATAAAAAGTATAATATTTATATTTTTGTATTGAATCTTTGTCATAAAAGGAATATAATATTTATTTTTTGGCCACTCGTTCCTTGAAATTTGATACAATTGATGTTGATTTATATATCTGCTTTACTTTCTATGATAAATTTTGATTTCCTAAACATACTTTTAAAATACTCGAGATTTAAACTATAAACCTTTCTTCATTCCTTTGTAATTTATGCTAAAACATGGTAAAATAACGTCATACCTTAAGAATACACTTAGAGTTGTCAACAACACCTCTGATAAAGCCAACATCCATTCCATAAGAACTACTAGTTGTTGTGATCTTTAAATCCATAAACTCTGACACAGTTTCTGCTTCAAATTCTGAGAATGCTTCCCTGTTATTTAATAATACTAATGTGGATAGTAACAATAATAATACCAATTAAAATTATATAATTGATGGAAACCTACCTAAATAATGATCTTTTCTTTAAAACTGAAGTCCAATCTGTTCCAACTTGGGCACCTGCCAACACCAACAATTCAAACAACAACCTATATACCATCCCAATTCTTTTAATTAATTAACCATCTTCATACACACACACACACAAATATACATGTATACACACACACACACACACACACACACATATATATATATATATATGTGTGGGATAAAGATCCGTTAGGAACCACCCTTTATTGCGAGAACCGCGAGAACCAATGTGAACACATGGCAAATTTGTAATTAAGTGACATTTAATAAAAAAACACGCGCTCCTCTTATTTCAGCCCCTGTTCACCATCGTCATTCACAATCTAGGGTTTCGCTGTAGATTTTGCTTAATCGGCGACGGAGATCTACGGCGGTGAGTTTCACGGGGGCGATCTTGGCGATCTTACAGGGGATTCGATTGGGATACTGATTACGGCGTTGGGATACTGATTTCGGCTACACATGGCTTCGTCTGACTCATCTCATCTCGTGTTGGAGTTGAACCTACGACATCTGATGATCATCATACAACATCTTCTGCATATAATCCACATCCCGATTCTGGTTTTTGCGGCCCATCTGATGTCAATGTCAACCCTATTTCTGCCGTGGGTCCGTCTGGTGTTGATGTCAACCCTATTTCTGCCGTGGGTCCGTCTGATGTTGATGTTAATACGAAACCTGTTGTTAATCCAAATGAAAGTTTAAATCCTGTGTTTACAACAGTTGCAAATCGACACACCCTTCATGGGTTTGAAATACAGACGCTTGATTCCATGTTTACATCAAGCAACATAGGCTCCGAGACTGCTAATTTACCTAATCAATCGTTATCAGTTGACACCACAGTTGACACCACATCTACTGGTAACACCACATCTACTGGTACAACACCTACAAGCACAGAACATCAACACTTACAATTCATTCGGTTTGAAACTAAAGGTATTTTATATCCATTTTATGTAAATTGTGACTTGTTCAATGATATACTCCTTTTGCATCATGTTCACAACTGTTTATGTTGTAAATTATGATTACTCACTAGTATATGCACATGTGCATTGTGTTAACTGCATGTTTACAATTGTTTTATGTTATAAAGTATGAATTGTTGTATGTTGTAAAGTATGGTTACTCAATGTTATATGCACATGTGCATTGTGTTAACTGCCGCATATTACAAATTATGCATCATATTTCAAATTATGTTACATTGCAAATTTATGCACATGTGCATTATGATTGAAAAAAAAAAACTTATGACCTCGTACATTAACTACATTAACTGACAATGCACATGTGCATATTAATCACAATTATACTATTCGTCCGTATATCATGTTGACAATTTTTTAATTTGTTAATTATTTCTCACAATTCTTTAACTTATTAGTTATTTCTCACAGGAACAATTACGGCTGCCATACATGCTACACCTAACGGCACCCCGTATTGGATACCTCAAGTTGATGTTAGATATCTTCCTGTTATAAACAGTACATTTACCCATTGGGAAGATATTGTTATGATGTACAATACGTATGCTACACAATCCGGGTTTTCTACTCGTATAGGCACATCGAAGAACAAAAAATATCATGACAATCCTAATATGAAAATCTGCACTCATAGATATATATTATGTTCTAGAGAAGGTCAACCACGGGTCACAGAATCTGACCCCAATACTCCATCCAAAAAATGCTCCAACCATCTATGATAAATCCAACAAACAACACAGACGAAGCCGATTCACAGTCTCCGGGTGTCGTGCGCGTATCAAAGTGAGATATGATCGTGCTACCGAACAATACAAAATATATGATTTCAGCGCCGCGCACAACCATTGCATGATTGGTAGCGATAACGCCAACATGTTAAAACAAAACAGGAAACTTGGATTTGAAGAGCAACAGTTCATCCACAAAGTTAGTCTTAACAAAATCGGCCCAACTGTTGCACATAACATTCAAGTATCACTTAAAGGCGGACCTCAAAATGTTCGTGGCACAACAGAAGATTTCAAAAATTGTTCTAGAGATATACGTGCATTTATCGGTGAACGCGATGCAGACATCCTCTTACATACCATGAGATCTCGAGTTACCAATCTTAAAGATTTCTATTTTGATTGTGTCATAGTTGACAATGAGTTGCGATCGTTCTTTTGGGCTGATTTCGTATCATTGCGAAATTACGAGGCTTTTGGTGATGTGTGTGCATTTGACGCTACATATGACACCAACAAGTAAGATACTATACTTTTCAGCATGTGAAATTATTAATATTTTTTAATATCATATGTTTTACTTACAAATACAAAATGATTTTCGTGCCATTCACCGGAGTTGATCATCATAAGAAATGTGTTATCTTTGGCGCTGGCATGTTATACGATGAGACTATAGAGTCGTATACATGGTTACTAAACACCTTTCTGGCTGCACATAAGAAACAACCAATATTTGTTCTCACTGACCAAGTCGCATAAATGAAACAAGCCGTATCAACTGTTTTCACAGACTCTATCCATCGTTTGTGCATGTGGCACATAATGAGAAAACTTCCATCCAAGGTAAACACTCTATTTTAATATTAACATGGTTTCAATTAAACTATATAATATGATTAAATATCTCAAATTATTATTATTCACGTTTCCTCATTTACAGATTTCAAATGACATCCTTGATAATACCACTCTTCGTTCGCCAATACATAAGCTGGTGTGGAATTTATTCATCACACCACAAACATTCGAAGAAAGATGGCATGTATTAATGGATGAATATCACCTAGACAATCATCCATGGCTTTGTGAGATGTTTGCTATACGGCATGAATGGGTCCCGTGTTATTTCAGTGAGATACCGATGTGTTGTTTGATGAAGACTACATCAAGATGCGAGAGCTCAAACGCGCGTTTTAAAGTCAACTCGTCAGAAATTAACACATTAGTTCAATTTCTAATGTGTTTTGAAACCAGTATTGATGCTCAACGGCACACGCAACGAGATCTCGAATTTAAAAGCGATATGTCGACCCCTCGCTTATCTACCGGTCTTCGCATAGAGGTACACGCGTCCGAAACATATACATGGTCCATGTTTCTTAAAGTTCGAAAAGAGATATACATGGGCATGTTCCATTGCATGCCAATTGAACGTCCTGGAACGACCGACATAAAAAATTACACCGTTCGTCACTGCAAATCAAACATGTCTTATGTCAATGAATTCGAGGTATGTCCTTACTATCCAATATGTTTTAATGTTCAATATACACAACATAACTACCTAATATGATTTAATATGTTTTAAATACCTAATTATGCGCGTGTCATGTATCAACAAACGTATTTGTGCATGATACCCCCAATATACCATTACTACATATTATTACTACATATTAACCTTTGTTTGATTAAGTTTTTTATGCACATGTGCATGTATCAAATTTTGTCTTATGTTATATCTATTATAACTGTCTGTTTGATTAATTTTTTGTTATGCACATGTGCATACATCAAAATTTGTCTTATGTTATTCACTTGTGCATATTACCCTTCATGTATTCATTCTATTTATAATATATGTTATGCACATGTGCAGGTGTCGCACAATGTTCCTGAACAAACAGTAAGCTGTACATGTCTTGGGTTCACTCGTATTGGATACCTTTGCCAACATGTATTCTGCATATTCTGTTACAACCAAATTGAACGGATACCGTCCCACTACATCATTCCACGTTGGAAACGAGATGCGCTCCCGTCAGTTGTTCATAGCATATCTAACATTTACTCATCTAACAACAGCGAGTTTGCTATCATCCACAATGAAATAATGGATTTAGTCACTCAATGCACAAACCGACTCAGATGCAATCCTGATCAGCTACGTTCCTTATCTACTGAGATCAAACGCATCAGAAACCGCGTATTCGAATCGTTCCCATGTAATCCTCAGCCTCGTTCCGTTCAAAAAACTGCAAACATCAGTGACACATTAAACATACCTTCAAATCTAAGCACAAGTGTCATTCCTCCGCAAGGTATTAGAAACAAAGGTTGTGGGACCAAAAAACAACGGATCGGCCTTGGCGGTCAAAACATTAAAGATAAACAAAAGAAGGCCGGTAAACGACAAAAGCCGCCCGCTTATGCAACAAATGCAACAAGTATGTATTTGACCACGATTCCCGCAATTGCGACAAAATCAAAGCTGCCAAACTTGCTGCACGAGCAGCTAAACGTGCTGCTGCTATCGCCGCTGGACTACCTGCCCCGTCTGATTCCTGATGATACTGATGTTGATCTCGATGACTGTAGGATCGTATTCGGACCCGAACGAGTCGATTAGAAGAGTTTATCCTTGTAACGAAAGGCGGAAACAGATGAAACAAGGTCAATTCAGCTATATACACTAATAAACTGCCTTTCTGATTGATATAATAACAGATTACAACGAGTCGACACTTCGGCAGCACTTCGTTACACTGACCGAAACGGATTACATCTAATATCACATGAACAAGTATATATAGGGTCGTGATTCTGCATGAATGAGTTCCAAACGGAATTAAGGTTCCACGCGGAACTTAATTCCGTGCGGAATTACATATAAACAACTTTCATGCGGAATTACCTATTCAAGCGATATTACAAATATCTCGAAATATGTGCCCTGTTCAATCTATCTATATACAAGACTCGATAGAAGACGGAGTCGACAGACGCATGTACTAACAGACTCCCCCTCGAATGTTGACGAGTCTTCAGTGTCGAGTCTTCGCATATCCAGTCTTTATCAGTCTTTGGGCTTCTCTTTGAAGTATCTTACACTGTAAAGCATCCTCAAATCTCTCTCTTGAATGTCGATCTCTTGATTTCTTAAGTTCATCATCAGCTTGCGTGAATAACAGGTTTCCAGAATCATATCCCGGCTCTTACAGACTCCCCCTTTCAATCAGCTGGGATCGCAGTCTGGATTATAACCTTGTTCATTCTTTGCTCAGGATCGAAATCTGGCTCTCTTTTATCACAGAATCCTCAGGTATCAGAACTTGGCTAACCTGCATAGTCTTTTCCACAAACATAAGTTTTATACCATAAAGACTTTGCAATCTCAGACACCACATGCAGATTTCTGATAAACCACTTGTAAAAATGAAATGATTTAGCATTTAAAATTTTCTAATGACCACTTGCAGGAAGGATTTTAAAACTTTTTACTCACACTCCCCCACAAATAATGTTCATCATGTTTAGCACTAGGAATTTTGAAAATCAGCTTTCCAACAATAGTTGTCGAAAATCTTTTTGAATTTTTTCAAAATTTTATGCTAAAACACACTCAAATCTTTTTGGATTTTTGAATATATGAAATGCAGTAAAGAAATATTTACAGACAATCTTTTTGCGAGTTTGTGTAAGAGGATCATATCAGTTTTGAGACAAATCAGTAACACCGTTAAGCTTTATTTCATTTTAAGTTCTAAACAATTCACCTAGATTGTCAGTATATTTGTCCATTTAAATTTTTACACAAAGTTCAACTGTTTCGAGATACGAGATTAATGTTTTAAGGACTTAAATTTATTCGCGTGTCCCACCACTTGAATATACTCCCGTATCCAGATCCCAATATCCAGTCTTACAGGTGAGTATACCTAGATGATATCTGTAAAGGGTTAAATGCGAAACCGTGAGAGCTCAGGTCAGAACTTCCGTTCAGCAGAGAGATGACGGCTCGACTTTTGGTGTGTTCCCTTTAGAGAATCTTTTCTTCAACAACACATGATTAGCATTTTTCAATGTTTCATCATTTTTTGTACTGAGGGCGATGCTATATTTCAAGCAAATGCAAAGTATTATACGGGGACTAGGCCATTGCTTCCGCAAAATCAGAAGTCCCGGGATAATACCCCAGATATCACTGAGTATAAAGACCTAGTATCTCAGAAAGAGGGACCTTTCAAACAAGATTTCGGGGGTTACCCATATATCCAAGAAATGTTACCCACGAGATAAGCAAGTTTGAAATTTAGGTTTATATCTCGAAAACAATTTACTAAATGTGTAAAAACCTACTGGCACATCCACAATGAGATTGTTTATCACATTTTTGACTTTCCATTTCTTTAGCATGTTGTGATAGTCCACTGATGTACTATCATTTCCTCTTTTATACAACCAAACTAATTTTTGAATTTTATCATGTTTTTGGCTTTTTCAAATTTTCTAATGTTTTAGATTTTCTAGAAATTTTTACTCCCTCTAAAATGCAAACACATTAAAAAAAATTTGAAAACAAACTATACAAGTAAAATGACAACTGTTGAAGAATTGCTTCAATTCACCATCCACTCGGCATAAACAATCAGAATTCCCCCTTACAACAAACTATTTTCCCATTAAGATTTCAAAACACTTAAGTTTGTTTTAATCAAAATAGTTTTTCTGGAAAATAAGTTTTGTTAAACCACTTGTAGGTTCGGGGATCAATTCATCACATTGTTTTTAACCATTTGAATATAGATTATATCAAGTTCAAATTAATAACCTTGATTAATCACTTTGTCAAAACAAACCTCTGTACCACTTGTAAATTTACCAATCCAAATACAAAGAATGATGCCGATTCCTGTTCCACTCTTACCAACCTGAGAACTCCGGCAAGTCAGGTTTTTCATTCAAAGAATATATCCACCCAAGCCTGACCAGCCTTGGGTGTTACCGAGTTACCAACACTCGGTTTCTTACCTCCCATTTTCTTCTCATAGAACTCTTTAACCCCTTTGACTTTTCTATCAATCATTTTACCAAAGATGTGTTTCACTTTGGGGTTAAAGGCCTTTTCAACATCAAAAACTTTCTTATCAGAATAAAATTTGTTTGAAATTTCAACTTTACCAATTTTCTTCTTAAAATTTTAAGCCCGAAGTGGTGGAAAATTCTCATCATCCACAGTCGGCACTGATTTTTCACCATTTTCCTCAACCTGTGGCTCATCTGATTTTATGGAATCAGATTCATCGCCAGATGATAGCTCCTCTGATTTTGAGTGATGTGTGTTGGTGTATATATAATTTATATGTATAATTTAGCCCTTTTTACACCTTTAGCCAAGTTTTAAATTTATAAAAACACGATATTCACTAACACTAAACACACATATGGGCAAGTGCACCCATCGTGGACGTAGTATAGTGTTGGTAAGATACCGAGGTCGTCCAAGGACACAAGAGCTTTTAATACCGGTTTATCCTCAACGTCTAATCAAATCAAAAAGTGAGAAAAATGTTTTTAAACTAAGAAAATAAAAACTAACTAAATGCTGAAAAATAAAATAAAATAAAAACAGATAGACAAGATGAATCACTTGGATCCGACTCGTGTATTAGTATAACCTTTGATTATTTTCGCACTTTTGCACTTGTTTAAGAGATTATCTTAGTTATTGTAGTAGGCCCCTCTTTTGAAGGCGACGTTACCCTCAACCCAGTAGTTTGAGTCAGCAAGGATACAATCCTAAAGGGTCGGATTATTGGAAGATAATGAATTAAGTTATTAATGCAAATTATGGTAGGCCCCGCTTTTGGCGGTGACGTTACCCTCGACTAAGTAGTCTGAGTCAGCAGGGATACAGTCCTAAATAGCCGGGTTATAGTATTAATAGTAGTTAACTTATGAGGGGGTCAAAGAGTTTGGATCCCCGCCATCCAATACCTATGGGCATTGAAGGAGATCCTACTAAATTTGACCCAGGTCCCTTGCAGGACCTCTAAACGCTGAACAAGGGCAAGACCCTTACCAAACCGTTCCCTTACCCCCGACCAGGTAGCCAACATACCTCCATATAGACCGTGGAGATATGAATGGTGAAAATCTTTTATTTTATATAGACAGTAAAATAATGCGAAGACACCACGGACAAACGATAAGGAAAGATCACCTTCAACATAAGCAACTAGTTATTAAAGTCATGAATACAAAACCAAATAAAAAGTGCAAAAGATTAAAAATAAAAAGTATTATACTAAACACTTGTCTTCACCAAGTGATGTAAGAGACATAGGCAAACATGGCCTTGATTGTCAAGAACTCTTACTATCAATCTTGGATCCCGAGACGACTCACACACTCTACGATGGACAATGGATGATGGTGGTGGATGATGGTGTTATGGTGGTGGTGGGTGGTGGATGAAGTGTGAGAGAGGTGGTGTGCCAAGGGATGAGATGGAATGAAACCAAGCACTCCTATTTATAGGCTGAACAGAAGGCTGGGCACGGCCCCGTGTCCGCTGGACACGCCCCCGTGCCCGTCTGACACTCTCTCTCCTCATTAATTGTAATTCGCAATTACAATTAATGCGCCTGCTATACTTTCACCACGCCCCCGTGCTCACAGGACACGGCCCCGTGGTGGGCAATAGAAGCTTCTACAAGTTTGTCTTTTATGCTGCTTCTTGGGCACGGCCCCGTGCTGGCTGAGCACGGGGCGTGTTCAGGCTTCTGTTTTCTCTTCTTTGCTTTGGAGGATGCCGTTGAGGGTCCGGGCAATCTACTTTTATTCCTTTCCTTGTATTTATGCTAGAATTAGTTGTCTTTTTTGCTTCTTTTGTGAATTTGAGCTCATTCCATCCTGGAAATACAAAAGGAAGACAAAAATACTCTTTTTCCAACATTAGTACTTAAAAAGGGTTAGTTTTATGCCTTAATTGATGTGATTTATATGTTGCATTTTACACACATCAAATACCCCCACACTTGAACTTTTGCTTGTCCTCAAGCAAAACTCTTTAAATGTGGCTTACACTCCCAAATGGAATAGGTAGAAGAGAATGTTTTTGGTTTGTCATAGAGTGTCGGGAATCCAAGATCTTTTTGGGTTTTATTTTTTTATTTATTTACAATCCTATTCGTTATGATTTATTTAGAACGTTTCATAGGATAAATTACTTATTTGGGCATAACATGCCTTTTTTAAAATTTTATTTATATACAAGTTCACATACCTCACGGGAGAAATCACTCAACACTCGGCCGAAGGTGTATTTTTAGTGAATCACTCGAGAGCGGCATGGAGCTTGCGCCTTCCATAGGCTTGCCAAGCAATCAATCCTCCTCCTTTTTAACTTTATACCTTTGTAAATATCAAGAGGACTTTTTGGGTGAATGGTTAGGCTTGGGCTAAAGGTGGGTGGTTGGGTTAGTGGTTAGTAAAAGGGCGAAAAGCGTAAAAAGCGTCGGTTTTCGTAACACAATTTTTTTTGTGACTTTTTATTTTGAAGTATTTCTCCAAACAAGCTTTTGTTTGTATAGCTTTGTTTGTTTTTAACTTCATCATATATATATATATATATATATATTTTTTTAGTCACATAAAAGAACGAGCTTGCGAAAACCGAGCTTTGTTACTAAAATAAGGGGTGAAAAATAAAAAGGTTTTTGGTGGGTAAAAAGGGTTTTAGGGTAATGAAATGAAAGGTTTAGGCTCAAAGGGGGTAACTAGGGGGATTTTGGGTAGGTGGTAAAAAAAATTGAAAAATAATGGTGTAGAAAGAAAAATGGTTAGTCCTAATGCCTCCATCATTTACTTAATTGGGTTTAAGTTGGTAAGGACCGGGAATGAATCGTCATGGCAAGTTCTAGAGTTGTAAGAACCAAGCGGCTATTCACACAAGAAACGAAAAATGAGCATTTAGTCTAAAGATGTAAATTTGTATGCTCAATAAAGGCTCAAAACTCACTTTTGTGGGAATGGGTTTTTAATGTGATCAAGTATATATAATTAAATTTTAACTAGACTTGTTATGCAGTTTCATAATTTTCTTATGTTGGTTCTTGTTATCACGACGCTTTCGGTTGTAAATTTTATAAAAATATAACCTTATTAATCTTGTGATTCCCAACTTAAACTTTAGACAAGTAAAAAAAAAAATGAAAATTTTTGAAAAAATTTGGGGTGTTTAGCGGTTCCAAAAGAGTTTTGTGTAAGGCTTGTTGTTAGGACTTGCAAAATTTCAAAGTGTTAGCTTCCCCCCACACTTAAATTACACATTGTCCTCAATGTGTCCCAAAAATAAATTTTTAGGTTGATTGGATGTGTGGTGTGGTGTGGTGTTAAAAAGCAAAGATTTATGTTACTGGCAGTCTGGACACGGCCCCGTGGTCGCTGGAAACGACCCCGTGGTGAACTGCCAGTATCGAAAACTTACAGACGGTGAACATGGGGGCGTGTTGGTCAGACACGGCCCCGTGTCTGGCAAATAAATGCAAGTCAGTAGCCAAACAGCAGGTCTGGGAGATGAACACGGGGGCGTGTCGGCTGGACACGTCCCCGTGTGGACAGTCTGTGAGCCTGAAAAACAGGTTTCGTCTCCCGGTTTCTCCATTTTGGGCCTGTAAGTGCTAAGGTTTAGCACTCTAACCCTTGCATTGTACCTGTTTCATCACTCAGTACCACACCAAGCAAACATAAAACATCCTACATTACCACCGTTAATTGTCTCCAATCATAAAGTAGAAAAATAAAACGGAAATAAAAAGTAGTCAAGGAAAGTAAATTGTTCAACAAGTGGCACGCAGGCCATAAATTGTTCGATAGAAAAGGGTACTTAAACCTGTGGGCCCACCATCAACCCGCCTCTTATCTCTTCAAACGTCCATGTCTTCATCGCTATCACCACCTCCATCCCCATGTCCCGCCATGTACTCCCGGATGCTACCGATATCATCTTGTATATCGTTGATGTTGCGCTTAATAGCTCCAACCCGGTGGTATGTGTTGTTGGCGAGGTTGTAGGTATTCCTGGTACACATGAGGTTTTCCTGCAAAAGATCATGTAAGCTTTGAAAGTTAGGAAAACCGCCTCCTTGTGAGGAAGATTGACCCTGATCACCATGGGGTTGGTACTGGTAGTGGGGAGGTGGTGCGTGGAGAACTAGGGCCTCTTGTGGGTTCCATGCATAGCCTTGTGTCCTTTGGAAGCTCACCATCCCGTCTTCCGCCTCATATAGTAAGTTCATGGCTCGGCAAATGTGGTAGTCAACTCGTCCCGACCATGGACTCCTTTCAAAGGACCTTGGAATTCTCGTGAAATGCTTGAAAAGACGGTACACCCATCCCCCAAAGAAGATAGGCGTAGGAGCGTGAGCAAGGCGATTGAGGTGCATGTTTCGTAAGAGATACGGAACGTCGAGAGGCTTCTGGTTGTGGATGCAGTGAAGGACAACCAAATCTTTCAACCCTATAACGCCACTACTGTCGTGACGTTGGTTTAGCGAGTAGGTGAGGAGCCTGTGAATGTAGCGGTAAAGCGGGTCCCTCAGTTTGGTACTCTTGGTGCTACTAGGGTTGTAGATTCCTTCACCGATTTGAGCCCATGCGGCTTGACGTTCATTTACATCCAAGTCTCGTAATCCCCCGGTATTCTCCTCATTCCCCGATTCCTCTTCCCCGTATAGTCCTATTACAGCTCCAAACTGTGCCATGGAGATCGAGTACCTTGTCCCGCCACACCGAAATGCAACCCCTTCATTGTCAAATGGGTCACACCTCGAGGTGAAAGTGAAAGTACTGTAGAACTCCATGGTGCATTGATGCACCGACCGAAGCCGAGTGTTCAATGCAACTGCTAGTGGCCCTGTCACGATGTTGTTGAATCGGTCTAGCTGGTTCACCATGGTTAACAGGTCCGTGCATGCTCGCCTAGGGTACTCCTCGGGTCTTGTTTGGAGTGTCTCATATCGTGCCCTAGCATCGAGTTCGCTTGCGTTGAACCTTGTGAACTTTGACATCTGAAAGAATACACCAAAAGTTAGTACGAAACAAAGAAATTTTGAAAGAAACTTGCAAACAGTGGGTTGGACACGGCCCCGTGTTCAGTGGGCACGGCCCCGTGTCCAGGTGTCTGTAACCCAAAAACTTCATTTTTCGTCCCGGTTCCGAAAACATGAAAATTTTTAGCCCAATAGTTGCGGTTTCCCCCGAAAATGAAACCCTAAGTGTCGTTTTTCCCAAAACAAACCATTTACCCTTCCAATTTCGTGTTTTTCGGTTCAAAAACAAGGGTTTGGGGTTTTAGTGGGAAATCGAACGAATCTATCAACAATACATGTTTATTTACTTTCTACTACACTAATCTAAACTACTACTAACAGATTGCATCAAAAATTTGAAGTTCGATCCGGATGAACACGAAGAACCCTAGATTTTTCCCAAATTTTTGATGTTTTAACTACGTGCAAGTAATTAATCTAACTACTAAAGATGATAGGATCATACCTTGATGTTGTTAAACGTGGTAGTGACGTCGGAAATCTGCGGAAAATCGCCTGGAACCAGAGCGTTTTCGGCGAAACGGGGCGTGTGGAATGAGGTAACTGTTGTGAAAAGAGGGTTTTATCCCGACAGTTGCCTCGACACGGCCCCGTGTCCAGTGGACACGGCCTCGTGCCGAGCAAGGTTTTTGAATTTTTTTTTGTGCTCGTGTGCATGCCCCTTTTTTTCCGAAAATGGTTAGAAGACTTACCGGTTGTTTTTGACGTACACTTGCCTGTTCGTAACATGTCAGGTACGATGTTGAGTTTATTCGTTAACCGTTTGAAGCGAGATCTCCTCTTCCTCATCCTCAATGGATCCTCTGTAGAGTTTCAGCCGTTGGCCATTGACTTTAAATGATATCCCATTTCGAGCTTTAATTTCTACTGCACCGTGAGGAAAAACATGGGTGACGGAAAAAGGTCCTGACCATCTAGATTTTAGCTTACCAGGAAATAATCGAAGTCGTGAATTAAACAATAGAACCTGATCTCCTACCCGAAATTCATTAGACTTAATATATTTATCATGTAAATTTTTCATTCTTTCCTTATAAATTTCGGAGTTAGAATATGCATAATTCCTTAGTTCGTCTAATTCATTCATTTGACAGAATCGATTTTTACCGGCAGTTTCTAGATCTAAGTTCACATTTTTTATTGCCCAGTAGGCTTTGTGAGCTATTTCTACTGGCAAGTGATAGCTTTTTCCATAGACGAGCTTATATGGGGTTGTGCCTATAGTGGTTTTATAAGCGGTTCGAAAGGCCCATAAAGCATCGTCTAATTTGTCGGCCCATTCCTTTTTATTTAGTCCTATGGTTTTTTCAAGTATTCGTTTTAAACCTCGATTAGTCACTTCGGCTTGCCCATTTGTTTGAGGGTGATATGCTGTTGAGACCCGGTGATAGACCCCATACCTTGTTAATATTTTTTCGAGTTGATGATTGCAAAAATGGGTACCTCTATCACTTATCAAAGCTTTTGGTGTCCCGAAGCGAGAAAACAATTTTTTCAGAAATTTTACCACTACTCTTCCATCATTTGTTGGGAGAGCCTCGGCCTCCGCCCATTTAGACAAGTAATCGACTGCCACAAGTATATATTTGTTTCCTTTTGATGGCGGGAAAGGTCCCATGAAATCGAGTCCCCACACATCAAAGATTTCACAAACGAGAATGCCATTTTGAGGCATTTCGTTTTTGGAAGAAATATTACCTGATCTTTGGCAAGCATCACATGTCTTTACAAGGTTTTGTGCATCCTTGTAAATGGTTGGCCAATAAAACCCTGAATCAAATACCTTTCGTGCGGTACTTGCGGCGCCATGATGTCCTCCGTATGGACCTTCATGACAATGACGGAGAATTCTTCGTGCTTCCTTACCATGGACACACCTTCGGATGAGCTGGTCGGCACACATTTTGAAAAGATAGGGGTCTTCCCAAAAGTAATGCTTTACATCAGCAAAGAATTTCCTTCTTTGATGATGTGGCCATCCTTTGGTGACTATACCGCTAGCTAGGTAATTAGCATAGTCGGCATACCATGGCTCTTGTCTACACTCCATCATCTCCAAGGATTCTGTCAGAAATTTCTCATTGATTTGCTCGTCCTTGGTTGTTTCCAAAGCTGGGTCTTCTAGGCGCAAGAGATGATCTGCAGCAGTGTTTTCTGCTCCTCTTTTGTCCTTGATTTCGATGTCGAATTCTTGGAGGAGTAGAATCCATCTGATCAAACGAGGTTTTGCGTCTTGTTTCTTGAAGAGGTACCTGATGGCTGCATGGTCTGTATAGACTACAGTTTTAGAAAGAACAAGGTAAGAACGGAATTTATCAAAAGCAAACACCACTGCTAGTAATTCTTTTTCTGTAGTTGTATAATTTTCTTGTGCATCATTAAGCGTTTTACTAGCATAATAGATTGGGTGGAAATGCTTTTCTTTTCTTTGTCCCAAGACTGCTCCAACAGCAAAGTCACTTGCATCACACATGATTTCGAAAGGAAATTTCCAATCGGGCGCTATCATGATAGGTGCATTGACTAGCATTTCTTTGAGGGTTAGAAATGCTTGATTGCATTCCTTGTCAAAGATGAAGGGTGCATCTTTTTCAAGTAATTTTGTTAGAGGCCATGAAATTTTTGAAAAGTCCTTGATAAACCTTCTATAAAATTCGGCATGCCCTAAGAAACTTCTGATTGCTCTTACGGAGGATGGTGGAGGTAATCGAGAAATAGTTTCTATTTTTGCTCGATCAACTTCCATTCCTTCGCTTGAGATTTTGTGACCGAGTACTATTCCCTCTGTCACCATGAAATGGCATTTTTCCCAGTTAAGGGCGAGGTTAGTTTCCTCACATCGGGATAGCATTCGTTCAAGATTATCGAGGCATTGGTCATATGAGTCTCCAAAGATGGAAAAGTCATCCATGAAGACTTCCATTGTCTTTTCTATCATATCATGGAAAATGGCCACCATACAACGTTGGAATGTTGCAGGCGCATTACATAGACCGAATGGCATGCGTCGATATGCGAAAGTTCCGTAGGGACATGTGAAACTTGTTTTCTCTTGGTCTTCTGGTGCTATCGGTATTTGAAAGTAACCTGAAAAACCATCTAAGAAACAATAAAATTTATGACCGGATAGTCGTTCTAACATTTGATCAATGAAAGGTAAAGGAAAGTGGTCTTTCCTTGTTGCTTCATTCAATCGCCTATAATCTATACAAACTCTCCATCCTGTGACGGTTCTCGTTGGTATTAATTCATTTTTCTCATTAGTTACTACCGTCATACCTCCTTTCTTTGGGACTACTTGGACGGGACTTACCCACGGACTATCGGAGATAGGGTAGATTAGTCCGGCGTCAAGCAGCTTGATGACTTCATTTTTAACCACTTCTTGAACATTGGGATTCACTCTTCATTGTGGTTGAATCACTGTTTTGTAGTCATCATTCATTAAAATTTTGTGCGTGCACATGGAAGGGCTTATTCCTTTAATATCTACAAGCTTCCAAGCGATCGCGTTTTTGTGTTTTTTAAGTAGATTAACTAATTTCCATTTTTCTAAGTTACTTAATTTGGAAGAAATAATTACAGGTAAACTACCATCTTTGCCTAGGAAAGCATATTCCAAACCTTTAGGAAGTTCTTTGAGCTCAATGGGCGGGTCTTTTGAAGACGCCGTATTTTGTGGCTCATCTAGATTAAGAACCTTAAAGGTTTGTTCTATGGCTATCTCTTCTTCGACAAAATGGTCATCTTCTTTAGTTGTATCGGGTGGTTCAGCTTCATCTTCAATTAGGGGGTCATTATTGCCAAAAGGATGTTTCATTGAACGCTCAAGATCTATGCTCCTTTTGAATGCCCCTAACTGAAGAGGTAGATTGTTGAATTTCCGGTTTTTCAATGCTTTATGAGTTTGTACAAAAGGTTTCCCCAAGACTAGAGGGGCGTCATCAAGGATGACGAAGTCGGTTGGGATTACCATTTGATTTGTGTGAACCAAAACATCTTCGACTACACCGATTGATCTTATCACTTTTCGATCGGATAGAAAAATGGGTATTTGAAGTGGAGTAAAGTCACTAATACTTAATTTTTCAAAAATGTAGTTAGGCATTATGTTAACACAAAGATCTTTATCAATGGTGATATTACTAATCAATGAATTTTGAAAGAAACATGGAACCGGTGTAATGTTAATTTCAAAAGGGTCTTCTTTTATTAGCGAAGTTTGATCATTAGTTAACTTAACACTCACTATTTCTTTGATTCTAGCACTAGTGTTTAACTCTTTTAAAAACTTGGCATGCGGGGTTACTAAACAATGATTTTCGAAAGTAGGTGACAAGAGATTAAGTTCTTCAAAATTAGACTCTTCTTGCATTTTAACATTATCGGACTCATCTTTTTCATTGTTTAACTCATGTGTCGGTTTTTCACTTCCTTGTTCTTCCATTTTTACATTTTCAACTACCTCTACATTATTATTACAATTTAATTCTTCTCTTGCGCGGGATTCCTCTTCCATTGCGCGAGATTCTTTCATGTGACGTTCGATAGTTTTAATGTGTTCTAATATCCTATTGGTCACTTTGGTGAGAGAAAAAGAATTTGGATCCTCAAAGCTTGAATCCGGTTGTTCGATCCTTGGTTCCTCATAGTACTCATATGAAGTAGATGGTTCACACCATTGTTCTTCATTGTAAGTATATGATGGATAAGGGTCGAAACTTTGTTCTTCATAGTACTCATATGAGGTGGGTTGTTCACGCCATTGTTCCTCATAATGAGAGTATGAAGGTGGTGGCTCATATCTTGACTCTTCAAAGTATGAGTATGAAGGCTCATACCTTGGTTCATCAAAATATGAGTATGAGGGAGGAGGTTCATACCTTTGGTCTTCATAGGATGTGTATGAAGTTGACGGCTCGTACCTGGGCTCCTCATAATAGTTGTATGAATTGGATGGTTGATATGAAGTATTATATTGAACCGAGCGTGTGTTACGACAATTAGTGCAATAATTACCCCTATAATCATCCTCATCATAGGTGTAGTTGTAGCCTCTTGAGTATTGATCCATAAGAATCACTCAACAGACCACAACTGAGTCTCGGGACCAGAAAACAAAAATAAAGACGGAAACAGAGGCTGGACACCGCCCCGTGTCTGGTGAACACGGCCCCGTGTTCAGGGTCTGTATCTGGGCGTTTTAATTAAAGTTACTGGTCACGTTGAGCACGGGGGCGTGTTCAGTGAGCACGGCCCCGTGTTCAGACCCTGTATCTGGGTATCTAACTAAAAATATGCAGCACGGGGGCGTGTTCAGCGAGCACGGCCCCGTGTTCAGGCTACTGTTAAATGCAAACTAAACTAAAATGCAGAAAAATGTGCGCGCGTTTTAAAAAGGTTTTGAAAAATAGATTAGGCCGTCGATTTTAAGCTTTCTTAAAATCCTTGTGTCCCCGGCAACGGCGCCAAAAACTTGATGTGTGTTGGTGTATATATAATTTATATGTATAATTTAGCCCTTTTTACACCTTTAGCCAAGTTTTAAATTTATAAAAAACACGATATTCACTAACACTAAACACACATATGGGCAAGTGCACCCATCGTGGACGTAGTATAGTGTTGGTAAGATACCGAGGTCGTCCAAGGACACAAGAGCTTTTAATACCGGTTTATCCTCAACGTCTAATCAAATCAAAAAGTGAGAAAAATGTTTTTAAACTAAGAAAATAAAAACTAACTAAATGCTGAAAAATAAAATAAAATAAAAACAGATAGACAAGATGAATCACTTGGATCCAACTCGTGTATTAGTATAACCTTTGATTATTTTCGCACTTTTGCACTTGTTTAAGAGATTATCTTAGTTATTGTAGTAGGCCCCTCTTTTGAAGGCGACGTTACCCTCAACCCAGTAGTTTGAGTCAGCAAGGATACAATCCTAAAGGGTCGGATTATTGGAAGATAATGAATTAAGTTATTAATGCAAATTATGGTAGGCCCCGCTTTTGGCGGTGACGTTACCCTCGACTAAGTAGTCTGAGTCAGCAGGGATACAGTCCTAAATAGCCGGGTTATAGTATTAATAGTAGTTAACTTATGAGGGGGTCAAAGAGTTTGGATCCCCGCCATCCAATACCTATGGGCATTGAAGGAGATCCTACTAAATTTGACCCAGGTCCCTTGCAGGACCTCTAAACGCTGAACAAGGGCAAGACCCTTACCAAACCGTTCCCTTAACCCCCGACCAGGTAGCCAACATACCTACATATAGACCGTGGAGATATGAATGGTGAAAATCTTTTATTTTATATAGACAGTAAAATAATGCCAAGACACCACGGACAAACGATAAGGAAAGATCACCTTCAACATAAGCAACTAGTTATTAAAGTCATTAATACAAAACCAAATAAAAAGTGCAAAAGATTAAAAATAAAAAGTATTATACTAAACACTTGTCTTCACCAAGTGATGTAAGAGACTTAGGCAAACATGGCCTTGATTGTCAAGAACTCTTACTATCAATCTTGGATCCCGAGATGACTCACACACTCTACGATGGAAAATGGATGATGTTGGTGGATGATGGTGTTATGGTGGTGGTGGGTGGTGGATGAAGTGTGAGAGGTGGTGTGCCAAGGGATGAGATGGAATGAAACCAAGCACTCCTATTTATAGGCTGAACAGAAGGCTGGGCACGGCCCCGTGTCCGCTGGACACGCCCCCGTGCCCGTCTGACACTCTCTCTCCTCATTAATTGTAATTCACAATTACAATTAATGCGCCTGCTGTACTTTCACCACGCCCCCGTGCTCACAGGACACGGCCCCGTGGTGGGCAATAGAAGCTTCTACAAGTTTGTCTTTTATGCTGCTTCTTGGGCACGGCCCTGTGCTGGCTGAGCACGGGGCGTGTTCAGGCTTCTGTTTTCTCTTCTTTGCTTTGGAGGATGCCGTTGAGGGTCCGGGCAGTCTACTTTTATTCCTTTCCTTGTATTTATGCTAGAATTAGTTGTCTTTTTGCTTCTTTTGTGAATTTGAGCTCATTCCATCCTGGAAATACAAAAGGAAGACAAAAATACTCTTTTTCCAACATTAGTACTTAAAAAGGGTTAGTTTTATGCCTTAATTGATGTGATTTATATGTTGCATTTTACACACATCATGACCTATCAGAATCATGACTAGAACTATCACCAGATCTCTTAACAACCCATTTCTGGTTGTCAGAATTTGCCCTTCTCTTGTAAAATCTGCTTGAACATTCACCAATTTCAAATTTTGAGTTTTTGAAAAGTTTTGCTCTATCAATTGGTGGTTCAAACTCAATCACTTTCTCTTTCAGTTTACGAGACACTCCCTGTTTTGACTGAATTGCCTTGGAACAATCTTTGGCAATATGTCCAATAGTGTTGCATTGGAAATAGGTTCTCATTTCTTTCTTCTGAACAATATTCTTCATTTCTACTTGCTTCATTGCAAGGAACTCTCTGTTTGTCTGCTTCCTGAACAGATTTTCTTTCTCTTCCTCAGAAGATGTACCTGAAACAAATGTCATCTTTGATTTAAAATCTCGAACATATTTTTCATTTTTATGATTTTCTGTTGGAATAAATCCTAAACCTTTCTTTTTGAAATTACCGTGATGGTTTGGTTTCTTTCGATAACCAGAACCAGAACTATAACCTTTTTTCTTGTTTAACCTTTGTGTAACTCTTGAGGTGTATTTTTTAGGTTTATCAGCAAGATTTACATCTTGTATTTCAGAAATGTTAATTTCTGTTAGTTTGAAAACCTTTTTTATCATCTCAGGTTTGACACCTCTTATTGGAAATTCCCATCAGAATATAATTTGTCAGAATCATTCAAAGTATATGAAACTTTAAACGTTTCGTCATCCGAATTAGATTTTGATAGAAGAAAATCTTTACTATAAACTTTTTTGCCCTGTTTTTCACTTTGACTCGGAATGCTGGACTCAGACTTTGACTCCTTTGTTTCATCGTTATCTAACACATGATCCATTTCTTCATTAATTGAGATTATTGATCAGTGTCAGACGATGTGAACGTGACATCAATGTTTTCTGGCAAATTGACTGAAGTATCAGAATCCCACTGTAAGTTTGTAGCCTTTTGGACTCTTTCATAATTTGGATTTCTGGGCAAATATCCATTTCCAGCGGGGGTGGACACTTGTTATAATTGACACCTTGTTTCTTACCAGAATTCTTTTTGTCAGTCTTTTTCTTTGTGTCATTCTTCTTTTCTGGAATTTTTCCAGGAGTCTTTTCTTCAGAAACTTTCTGTTCTTCAGTTACTTCATCTTCTTCAAATGCCCTCATGCCTTCAACAGTTGGATAAATCCTGTCAATGACATAAGAAGTACATGAGTAACTTTTCAACAAACGATTAACTCTTTCAGTTTCAATTCTTTGAGCTTCCAGTTTCTGTTCTAACGTAGCACACTTTTCAATGTAATTGTTCACAACTTTTTGCTTTATCATGAAAGCTCCTTGAAGTGTCTTCATTGCTGTTGCCTGTTCTTCACTTGTATCATTGTACATATTCATGGATTTGTTCAGCACATCATACGATTCCTGTTTTTCTTCTTCATGATCTCACAGGTTTCACAATTTACAGGAATCTATCTGGCATCAACATCTTCATTAATTTTGAACTTTGGAACTTCTTTTACTTTTCTTCTGACCACCAGAACATCTTCATCATCACTGCTGACCGGTGTTTTGACCTTTTTCTTTTTCTGTTTAGCTTTTTCATCTTCACTATCACTTTCTGCCATCATTTTCAAATGATCTCTCATTCTTTTTGCATAATACTCAGTGTCATCATCACTATCTTCTTCAATTCGAGCCACAAAAGCTGTGTGAACTGGAGTTTTGTTAGGATCATAATCATCCCAACTGAAATTTTCCCATTAAAACCATTCAGGTAACTTTTCATCGTCTTGATCTATCACACATGCTTTACCATCAGCTGAGATATATTTGTCCCAGTTGAACTCTATTGATGACTTTTTCTCATCTTGATTCACCATACAAGCTCTCTTTGAAGATTCTTCAACGACATTCCTTCCATGTGCTGTTTGTGCCTGTTTTTGATTTGGTTGTTGAGCAACTTGATGGTAAATGGCCTTCCGATAGTAATCATTGTTGTTGAACGGATTTTGAGCTCCACTTGCTTCGCGATTAGTGCACTCCCTCTTAAAGTGTCCTTTTTCCCTGCAACGAAAACAAGTGACTTTAGATTTATCAAAACCTAAAGTAGAAACATTAGCCTCATGGAGATCATCTCTTCCTGTGATCTGCTTGAATTTTTCAGCTCTTCTCAACACACTAGCCAAACACCATTTTATATCCATTAGCTCGATTTCTTCAGCATTGATCTGATCGTAATCCTCCTTAGTCAGCATTGGATTCCCGATCCGACCTGCAACAAAACTTCCATATGATTCTAAAACAGTCCCCAACAAAGACATGTGGCTTTTTGCAACTTCTTTTGTATAATCTTGGTCATCCTCAAGATTCAAAACAATGTTGCACTGTAACTTCCTGCCATTCTTTGTTGTTGCCAATTTCGGATCAAATGATGGATATGATGAGAAACTCGTTTTGCTGCTTGATCCTTTAGACGAACTACCTGATGAACTCTTTGTGTTGAATGCAGTTTCAACTTTCGGTGACATGTTTGTCTTTTCATTCAATCCTGCTTTGTAATACAATCCAATATCTTGTTCACCATTAAACACTTTCATTCTTGAAATCTTAATTTGTTCCATTTCCTGTGCTTCAATCTTTTCAATAAACTTGCTTAGTGTAAGATTGTTGAACCCTTTCTTGTTTCTTAGCATCATCAAGTATGTGCCCCAAGTCTCATGTGGCAACGCATCTGCTAATTTCTCAATCAACTCCTCATTGTCTTTGTTGATGCTCACTCTCTTCATGTTTACCAACAAATTGCAGTATCTTTCAATTATCTACTTTATGATTTCATTTTTCAAACCACGGAATAAATCAAACTCTTTTTTCAGAAGTGATGTCTTGTTTTTGATCATCTCTTGGCTTCCAACAAACTTTGATCGTAAAGCTTTCCAAATCGAATATGCACTCCCAGTGTGTTGTAATAAGACCAAGATATCCTCTTTCACAGCCTGTTGCAGTAAGCTGATCATCATCTTTTCGTTCTTGTATTTCTTTTTCTCCTCGGCACTAAGATCTTTGATAGCAATAACTTCTTCATCATCATTCGTTGGTCTTACGTATTTTGTTTCAATACATTCCCAAGCATCTAGATAATTTGCTTGTACCCAATTCTCAAACCGTTCCTCCCAACCCTTATACTCCTCGATGTTCATTAGCTTAGGCAGTTTTTGCATAGTTCCCGTTTCGTTTTCCAACATCGTCTTCTGAGTAACAGTGATCGGAGTAGCAAGGGCATTATAAAAATCCTCTTCTATGTTTCGGTTTTTCAAATAACACAAAACTGTCTGTTCACACGAAATTACTTTCAAATGGAATTATACTGTCCAAACAAGATTACTTTGGAGCGAAATTAACCTGCACACACAAACTTCAAACGAAATTAAATGTTTCAAACGGAATCACCAAACGGGATTTAATTTCGTGCGGAATTAAACACCAATTCAAACGAAATAATGCTTTTGGAACGAAATTGTCACACCCTGGCTTTGCGGAAGCGTGGGTTTATTTGGTGTGACTTCTTAATACCATAGCTTAACCACAACAAAGCTATATGAAAATAAAACCATTATGTTCATCCATTGATTCAAGTTTTAAAAGTAAAATACGACAACATTGTTTAAAGTTGACACATGCAACGAGTTACAACCCAACAAAATAAAAACATTGTTCCTAAGACACCACCACAAACATAAAATAAACACCGTTTAAGACTTGTGACTCGTCCAGGTAAAGGTCACAACTCCTAAACGTGGATGACATCACTCTTCTTACGCAACATGAAGACATTAGCATACCTTGCCAGATCCCTAATTCCCTGAAATACATGTAAGTTGAAAAATCAACAAAAATGTTGAGCGAGTTCATGTAATGTGAGTATGTAAAACCTTTGTAAGTATAAAAATCCCTGGTATGTAGCAAATAAGGAAATAAAGAGATCACCAATGGTTTGCAAGGCCATTGATATGCGTGAAGTGCAGTAGGAAGACTCAAACCTAGCAGATTTTTGCGTCGGGCTCAAAGTCACCCAGAGGTCCGTTCTGTTGGGCCTGGAGTTGGGCTCGCTACACCCAGATAGATCAACCGCTAATGACCCTCGGTCCTACAATGAGGATAAATGGCCTCCAGTTTCCGCCTACTCACTCACATGATCTAAGTAGTAACCCTCCTTACGCTAACCATACCATGTAAAAAGTATTCGTAATCATAGTAACATGTATTTCACCCCCGAAGTAGTAAAAACTGAAAACAGTTAAGAGAAAACGGGGACATGAACTCACAGAAGTGCGTCTCGAAATAGTAACTCCCAATCAACCTGCTGCGTGACGACCTACACGTACTAACTTCTATTAGACGGACGGTCGTGCCCTGGCGTAAAGTTTAAGTTTTTGGGAAATAGTTAGACAACTATTTTGTATTTACACTTCTTAATTATTTATTAATTATATTCCTTCCCAAGAATGGGGGTTTAATACATGTGCGTTTTTTTATAACTTCAAAAATATATTATTAAGTCTCACTTAATAAAATATATTTTAAATCACTTGTCTAAAATATTCTATCTCCAAAATATACATATTTTTCCCAAAAATATTATATTTTACTTCATATAATTTCCAAAATAGTACTTTTATCAAAATACGCATTTAAGAGTATTTTCTGAAAATACATAAGTTACATTTTAACGTTCGGGTGGTAGTAATAATACCGGTGTAACTTAAATATTTATTCGTGAAGGCGTTGGTATTATTTTGGAGGTCGTAACTTCATGATATTTCAAGTGATATTATTTTTACTCTAAAAATGATATACATAGAGTTCACAAAATAATCATAAAATCACACAAGCGTGTTACTATGAAATATATATTCTAAATATATATTTAACAAGTTTTATTTATGAAAATCCACCTCTGACACTTGGTTATTTTGTAATAAAAAACAAGTTAAAAATATATTTTTAACCATTTGTCACAAAATATTTCTAAGTGTTATTTTCTGGAAAAATTTCGCCAGAGTTTCCTTTGTAACCGGAGGTGGCCACGCTTACAAGCGTATCATTTTCTTTTTGAAACTTCAATCAATCAATTTTCCAACCATCAACATTCAATATTCAAACATCAACTAGTCAAAAATAAGCATAAATCGCAATCTCATGAACTTGTAAGTTGTGTAAAATTATGTAGTAACTTTCCAACACTTTTAGTAGGTCTTTCTATCTTTAAAAATAAATCGGTTTCTTGAAAAACTTTATTTTTAAAGAAAATGTAACTTTACAACTTCTAGTCCAAAAATTACGAAATTATTCCTTTGTTAAAGCCTTTTGTCACACAAGTGTTTACACACTTGTTTGTTTGCAAAGATGCTTTTAGTTGTGTAAGATCCGGCTTTTAAACAAGATTTGCATCTTACACTTGGTTCTTTGAAAATACCACTTGTAGATCTTTAGATCTACTAGTTTAAAACTCTATTTTACACGAAAAATCTATTTTACACAAGTTCATGTTTATGTATGGAAAGGTTCATCATTTTTCAACTTTCATACTTAACATATTGCTAGTTCATTTTCCATGAACATGATCTAGCATGGTTAGATGACGATCCGTTCCACTACTAGCCACTAACAACATAAAATAATCATATCTAAACAAGATTCACAAGATTTACACCACTAGTTACTCTTTATCCATCAAGTTTATCTTTCATTCAAGACTTTATGTTTTGATCTTTAGTGTTCTTGATTTTTATCCGTTAAACCTCTTATTAACCACTTTAAACATGAACAAGAGAGTGTTTAGAAGCACTTACTACTAGCTCGAGGCTAGGGAAGAATCAAAGCGAAAACAAGGTGGATAAAAGCAACGTAGTAAGGTTCTTGAGATTCCGAAAGCACCGGGTCTCCTCGTATGATCTCTAGCACACTTGTATGTATGAAAATAGCTTGAACAAGATTTGAAGGATGGTGAGGTAATGGTTGTGGTGTTCGGCCGAAGTCACAAGGAGAGGGAAGGAAGAGAGCAATTTTGTGTAGTGTGGAAATGAATGTAACTCTTATCCCTTAAGCTTATTTATGGACCATCTTCTACTATTAACCCTTGGGTAAAATGTTGTCAATATATTAGACAAACATGATTAAAATAATCACAAATGGGTGGGGTGTGTCCCCTTGGGGAACCGATCAGATCATGGGGGGGGGGTTAATAGTTTGATTTCAACCAATTAGTTAAGTGATAGTTAGTTTAGTTAGAGATTTAAATTAGTTACTAGTGTGTTATGTAATATAACGGGTGTTAGGGTGTTCGGGGACCCTAACTAGCTCAGAAAAGTGTAAACAATGTCATTGACAATATTTTTGTGTTCCGGATAAAGTCCGGTTGTTCGGTTGGATATTGATCCGTTAAAGTGCTAAATAAGCATTTAAAGTGTCTTTAATATTATTTTTAGTGACACAATGAATTCCCGACACTTTGGAAAGTGTCTAGTATTATTTTCCCATGTTGTGCATCAAGTTTGTCACTATAGTTTTGTGTAAGTAATGGAGTGACAGTAATGAAGTATGATGCATGTATGTGTATGTATCAGAAATCAAGAAGCAGTTTATTCACAACTGTAAGCAAGCACAGTAATTAAGCATTAATTAAATATTAATTAATTCGTACGGATACCTGATTTGGTGAGGGTTGTCACAGAAATCACTAATTCCGTGCGAAATTAGATAACTCTTTCAAGCGGAATTATGAACAAACTGTAATTTCGTGCGGAATTAAGATGCAATTCCATACGGAATTAGACTGACGTCATCATTTTGATTCTGAATTTCAAACGAAATTATAAATTTTTATCAGTTTTAGATCGAATTATGGTCCAATTTCCTCAAGGCTTTGTTAAAACACAGTTTTGCTTATGATATGTGAAATTCAGATCATTTTGACCGTAAAAACTTGTTCAATTAAGAAAAGAAAGTGTAGAAATCAGAAATTGCAGTTGAATTGGTATGAACTCTTCCTCCTGAGCTCTAATACCACTTGTAGGATCGTATTCGGACCCGAACGAGTCGATCAAAATAGTTTATCCTTGTAACAAAAGGTGGAAACAGACGAAACAAGGTCAATTCAGCTATATACACTAATAAACTGCCTTTCTGATTGATATAATAACAGATTACAACGAGTCGGCACTTCGGCAGCACTTCGTTACACTGACCGGAACGGATTACATCTAATATCGCATGAACAAGTATATATAGGGTCGTGATTCCGCATGAATGAGTTCCAAACGGAATTAAGGTTCCCCGTGGAACTTAATTCCGTGCAGAATTACATATAAACAACTTTCGTGCGGAATTACCTATTCAAGCGATATTCCCAATATCTCGAAATACGTGCCTTGTTCAATCTATCTATATACAAGACTTGATACAAGACGAAGGCGACAGACGCATGCACTAACAATGACACCGACGATGACACCAATGATGACATGGATGAGTATAATTCTTCTGATTACGATGCATCTGAATACCCCGTCTCATGCAAAAACATCCTGTACCCGAGCGAACAAATGTTAGGCGTGAATCTGAACATTCTTTTGAGCCTGGTCAAACCCTTAGGCGTTCAACCAGACGTCGCAAACCATCCAACATAGCTCGTGATTCTTGATTGATGTATTATATATTACAATTTATGATTACCGAACTTTTGTAATTATGACTACCAATGTTTGTTTTGTTTATTTTTTATTAATACCCACTTAACTTACATTATTGATATTGATGCTTAACTTGCAGTATGCACATGTGCATATGTATTTACAAGTTGTATATACCGTTTTTTAACCCACTTGTTTATCTATATAATATTGTTTAACATTATACATGTTACTAATATGCATTTAAAACCATTTGTTAAATATACCCAATTGTAATACATTATACAAACTTAACCTTTAGTCTGTGCGTTTTATCACTTTATGCACATACTATATGCACATGCGCATACGGGTCGTTTAATTTATTAATCAACGTAACATGACATATTTTAACAAACATATAAATTTTTAACTAATAACATGCATTTATATCACTTTATGCACATGTGCATATGGGTCATTTAACCATATTATTGCACATGTGCATATCAAAACGACCATAACATAATCCAATTATCAACTAAGTATCAACTGATGTAAACCAAACATAAAACGTGAAATAATAAAACATAAAACGTCTAACCATGCACATGCGCATATCAAATCAACCATAACACACTCCAATTATCAACTGAGTAATTATCAACCAAGTACCGAATGATATCAACCCGCATCACAACAACTATACATGTCTAACCAACCAAGAACATAAAATGTATAACCAAACAAAAACATGAAATATGAAATGTGAAATAAGTTGTAACCTACACACACAACCTATATTTTCTGATCCGTTTTCCACTTGCTAAGCATCCTCCAACATTCTTCTTGTTTCAACGCCTCTTCGTTTAACATCTCCCGCACGCTTTCATCTTTCATTCCATGTATCGTATCCCTTGCGAGCTCCATAACGGTTCCTTTATATACGTTTGCATCTGATAACAGCAGCTTTGTCGCTATTTTCATCCTCAAATTTTTCAGCTGCATCTTCTGAATAGCTTTATTGGTACTAAAACCGCATTCAAAGCTAACATCGCTACCTTTATACATTTCCATGTGTCGCATCGTGAACACACCGCAGTCGTTAAAATGGTCAGTCGTTTCCCATCCCAACCTCTTTCTCGTCACATTTGCGTTCACCATGCGTGATGCCGTTGGGACAGTTGGGTGTCCGACATCTTTCAAATACCCAACAATGTAATGTCTCTGTAATGCATAAATACATTCTGATAAATCAATATAACTATTTACAAATATAACACTAAATATAAAATATATACTTACCACTTTAGAAGGCGAACCTAAACTTATAAAACTCGTTCCTTTTCCTCTTCCTTTTCCTGATGTCATCTTGTAATACGCGAAGCTATCATGCATATTATCAACCACTTCAACCGTTGCGTTATCCAAATCAAAACAAATCATGTAGAAATGTTTTTTTTCAATCATGGGTACAATTATAATGTTGAAATCTCTCAAGTTCAATAGTTTGTTGTCACACTCAACCACCTCTTTCAGATGCGATGTTATTGTTGCAAATGCCCTTTTTTTCTGTTTGTTTCGCCTTTAGCATGTACTCTGGCCGCACATATTACATCAATACATGTCATGCACAAATAATATTTCATGTATTCACAATTGTTTTTAATCATAAATTATGACACACTTACGATTGTTGTGGTATAACACCATAACCTCCTTTTTCCTGACGGCTTTTTTTTCTTCTCCATATAGTTCAACAGTGTCGCCCAACAATCTATTACATTTTTTGAAATCCACTTTTCTTCTTCGAGTGTGTTTATCAAAAATGCTCTGGTTAACATTCCATGTTGAGTTTCAAATATATAGTTGTTAGGGGTGGATTTACCAATGATCAGTGATCCTCAGTTACTGTTGGGTTTAGTGATCCTTGCTTCTGTTTTAGCTAGTGATCCTCAAAAGTGTTGCAGGACCAGGATCATGGGTCATAGTAAGGATCCTTATTCTAACGATTGTCTACTTTGAATATGATGTTGTTTTGCAGGAGTACGAGCTTGGACCTGGTCTTAACGATATTCCTGGAGCATATTCCATGTTTATTCCGCACGTGCTTGGCCAATATAGACGTTATGGAGTTCGTGGGAGACTTGCATGAATTGCGGAATGTTTGTTAGCTTAGATTTTTTCTATTTTTAAATGGGATAGCGAGCTAAGATAGAAGCACTTGGCTAATTTTGGCTAAACACACACTAGTAACTGCTCTCACCAGCTCTTAACCATTCACTTGGCGATTACACACTTTTATACACATTACACTATAGTGATCCTTGTAACTAGCTCGCCAAAGGTTTGCAAGGCCATTGATATGTGTGAGTATGTAAAACCTTTGTAAGTATAAAAATCCCTGGTATGTAGCAAATAAGGAAATAAAGAGATCACCAATGGTTTGCAAGGCCATTGATATGTGTGAAGTGCAGTAGGAAGACTCAAACCTAGCAGATTTTTGCGTCGGGCTCAAAGTCACCCAGAGGTCCGTTCTGTTGGGCCTGGAGTTGGGCTCGCTACACCCAGATAGATCAACCGCTAATGACCCTCGGTCCTACAATGAGGATTAATGGCCTCCAGTTTCCGCCTACTCACTCACATGATCTAAGTAGTAACCCTCCTTACGCTAACCATACCATGTAAAAAGTATTCGTAATCATAGTAACATGTATTTCACCCCCGAAGTAGTAAAAACCGAAAACAGTTAAGAGAAAACGGGGACATGAACTCACAGAAGTGCGTCTCGAAATAGTAACTCCCAATCAATCTGCTGCGTAACGACCTACACGTACTAACTTCTATTAGACGGACGGTCGAGCCTTGGCGTAAGGTTTAAGTTTTTGGGAAATAGTTAGACAACTATTTTGTATTTACACTTCTTAATTATTTATTAATTATATTCCTTCCCAAGAATGGGGGTTTTAATACATGTGCGTTTTTTTATAACTTCAAAAATATATTATTAAGTCTCACTTAATAAAATATATTTTAAATCACTTGTCTAAAATATTCTATCTTCAAAATATACATATTTTTCCCAAAAATATTGTATTTTACTTCATATAATTTCCAAAATAATACTTTTATCAAAATACGCATTTAAGAGTATTTTCTGAAAATACATAAGTTATATTTTAACGTTCGGGTGGTAGTAATAAAACCGGTGTAACTTAAATATTTATTCGTGAAGGCGTTGGTATTATTTTGGAGGTCGTAACTTCATGATATTTCAAGTGATATTATTTTTACTCTAAAAATGATATACATATAGTTCACAAAATAATCATAAAATCACACAAGCGTGTTACTATGAAATATATATTCTAAATATACATTTAACAAGTTTTATTTATGAAAATCCACCTCTGACACTTGGTTATTTTGTAATAAAAAAATCATGGCGAATCTTATTTGGAAAAACAAGTTAAAAATATATTTTTAACCATTTGTCACAAAATATTTCTAAGTGTTATTTTCTGGAAAAATTTCGCTAGAGTTTCCTTTGTAACTGGAGGTGGCCACGCTTACAAGCGTATCATTTTCTTTTTAAAAATTCAATCAATCAATTTTCCAACCATCAACATTCAATATTCAAACATCAACTAGTAAAAAATAAGCATAAATCGCAATCTCATGAACTTGTAAGTTGTGTAAAATTATGTAGTAATTTTCCAACACTTTTAGTAGGTCTTTCTATCTTTAAATATAAATCGGTTTCTTGAAAAACTTTATTTTTAAAGAAAAAGTAACTTTACAACTTCTAGTCCAAAAATTACGAAATTTTTACTTTGTTAAACCCTTTTGTCACACAAGTGTTTACACACTTGTTTGTTTGCAAAGATGCTTTTAGTTGTGTAAGATCCGGCTTTTAAACAAGATTTGCATCTTACACTTGGTTCTTTGAAAATACCACTTGTAGATCTTTAGATCTACTAGTTTAAAACTCTATTTTACACGAAAAATCTATTTTACACGAAAAATCTATTTTACACGAAAAATCTATTTTACACAAGTTCATGTTTATGTATGGAAAGGTTCATCATCTTTCAACTTTCATACTTAACATATTGCTAGTTCATGTTCCATGAACATGATCTAGCATGGTTAGATGACGATCCATTCCACTACTAGCCACTAACAACATAAAATAATCATATCTAAACAAGATTCACAAGATTTATACCACTAGTTACTCTTTATCCATCAAGTTTATCTTTCATTCAAGACTTTATGTTTTGATCTTTAGTGTTCTTGATTTTTATCCGTTAAACCTCTTATTAACCACTTTAAACATGAACAAGAGAGTGTTTAGAAGCACTTACTACTAGCTCGAGGCTAGGGAAGAATCAAAGCGAAAACAAGGTGGATAAAAGCAACGTAGTGAGGTTCTTGAGATTCCGAAAGCACCGGGTCTCCTCGTATGATCTCTAGCACACTTGTATGTATGAAAATAGCCTGAACAAGATTTGAAGGATGGTGAGGTAATGGTTGTGGTGTTCGGCCGAAGTCACAAGGAGAGGGAAGGAAGAGAGCAATTTTGTGTAGTGTGGAAATGAATGTAACTCTTATCCCTTAAGCTTATTTATAGACCATCTTCTACTATTAACCCTTGGGTAAAATGTTGTCAAGATATTAGACAAACATGATTAAAATAATCACAAATGGGTGGGGTGTGTCCCCTTGGGGAACCGATCAGATCATGGGGGGGGGGGTTAATAGTTTGATTTCAACCGATCAGATCAGAAGAGTTTATCCTTGTAACGAAAGGTGGAAACAGACGAAACAAGGTCAATTCAGCTATATACACTAATAAACTGCCTTTCTGATTGATATAATAACAGATTACAACGAGTCGGCACTTCGGCAGCACTTCGTTACACTGAACGGAACAGATTACATCTAATATCGCATGAACAAGTATATATAGGGTCGTTATTCCGCATGAATGAGTTCCAAACGGAATTAAGGTTCCACGCGGAACTTAATTCCATGCGGAATTACATATAAACAACTTTCATGCGGAATTACCTATTCAAGCGATATTCCCAATATCTCGAAATACGTGCCCTGTTCAATCTATCTATATACAAGACTTGATACAAGACGAAGTCGACAGACGCATGCACTAACAATGACACCGACGATGACACCAATGATGACATGGATGAGTATAATTCTTTTGATTACGATGCATCTGAATACCCCGTCTCCATGCAAAAACATCCTGTACCCGAGCGAACAAATGTTAGGCGTGAATCTGAACATTCTTTTGAGCCTGTTCAAACCCTTAGGCGTTCAACCAGACATCGCAAACCATCCAACATAGCTCGTGATTCTTGATTGATGTATTATATATTACAATTTATGATTACCGAACTTATGTAATTATGACTACCAATGTTTGTTTTGTTTATTTTTTATTAATACCCACTTAACTTACATTATTGATATTGATGCTTAACTTGCAGTATGCACATGTGCATATGTATTTACAAGTTGTATATACCGTTTTTTAACCCACTTGTTTATCTATATAATATTGTTTAACATTATACATGTTACTAATGTTAGGGCAGGATTTTAATGACCTGTGATCCTTACATGATATCCTAACGAGTGATCCTTGTTTCTTTGGCAGATAGTGATCCTCAGAAGAGCTTCAGGATCAGGATCATGGATCATCCTAAGGATCCTCATACTAACGATTGTTCTCTTTGAATTTAATGTTGTTTTGCAGGAATTACGAGTTAGACCTGGTCTTGGTAACGTTATTAAGGAATCTTTCACGTAAATCTCGCACATACACCGCCGGAAATAGACGTTGTGGAGAATACGGAAACTCAGCACAATTTACGGGCAATTAGTTAGGCTAAATTTACTTCTATTTCTAAACGGGTAACGAGCTAGTAGTTAGGTGACTTGCCTAAAATTCGACCACACACGCTTATATAAATTGCACTCTTGAGCATTCGGAAGACACAACACACTTCTTACACACTCTAGCATACTACACCATAGTGATCCTTGTACCTAGCTCGTTACCATCCAAAGTTGTAAACATTGTTTATTATATTGAAGTTTGGTGATCGGTAGTTTCCATCACCCGAGGTTTTTTATGCCGGAGATCATTCATTGATCAAGGGCTTTTTCCTCGTATAAATCCTTGTGTCACTTGTGCAATTTTCATTTAAGTGATCCTTATCTTTGTTCATCATACCAAGCATCATTCCCCGTTTACTAAGAGTTTGGTTGCATTATCCTTGTGTATTTTTGACCAAAACAGTTTGGCGCCATCCGTGGGACAATTGGTGCTTCATTCATAAGAAAGTTTTTCTGTTGGTGATCATTCCGGAGTGTTGCATGGCTTCATCGTTGAAGAATACCTCCACAGCGATGTCTGCAGTCAATTCATCTAAGGGCGTTCCACCTTTGCCTCCACCACCAGCTGGATCTCAGAAAAATGCTGAGAAGAGACCAACTCCTATTTTCTCTAAACCTTCATCTTCTTCTGCTCTAACTTTTTCTGCTCCAAGTACTAGTGATATATTTACTTTGATTTTGCAGATGAGGGATCGTATGCAGCAGCAGGATGAAACTAATGACAGGATCCTTAAGGAAATCAGAGATCTCAAAAGGCAAAAGAAAATGGCAGAGGATCATTCCCCACTGATGCCCAAATATTTGAATTTTGATACTCCGATGATTACTTCTCAGCCATCAGAGGTCCCAGACATTCAACATATGGGTGGACCAAAAGGAGTGCACCTCGGCTCAGCAATAGTGACTCAGGCATCAGGCTCATATTTCCAGCCGGCAGGATCCTATACTCAGCATATGGGATCCTTCATGAATTCAGGAGCCTACTCAGGAGCACAGCAAGTTCTAGGATCCTCCTTTGTTCCAGGATCATCCCAGGTTCAAGGATCCTCCTTTGTTCCAGGATCATCCCAGGTTCAAGGATCCTCTTTCGTTCCAGGATCACCCCAAGTTCAGGGATCCCTCCAGATGTCAGGATCCTTGAAGAGTTTGCAAACAGGAAGTTCAGATGTCCATCAAGGAGATTTTATTCCAATGCAGACCATTGCTTCCACTGGTCCCTCCATCATCCTAGAATCCCAGCAATATGGATTCACATCCAATGTTCCTAACTTGAACCCGGTGGGAGGTAACACTTTTAATAATTCTCTTACCACTAACCATGGATTCATGCAGGATACAGGTATCAACCATGCTATGGCCAGAGAACTGCAGAAACTGAAGGATATGATATCAAGTGTTCCAGGGGTAGTCAAACCTATCCCGGAGATTGCAGATGGAAGCCATAAGGTATCTCGTTTTGCACCACCAATTTGTGATGCTGAGATACCCAAAAGATTCCATATTCCAACTATGAAGTTGTATGATGGTACAACGGATCCTGAGGAACACATAGCACAATACAGGGAGAGGATGGAGATCAATCCGATTCCAGAAAGGTTAAAGGAAGCATGCCTATGCAAGGGATTTGGATCCACTCTTACTGGATCAGCTCTTAAATGGCTGCTAAGTCTTCCCCCTTACTCTATTACTTCGTTTGCTAATTTAGTTAACTTATTCAATAATCAATTTTCTTGTAGCAGAAAATTTGAACGATTGACTAGTGATTTATATAGGATAACTCAGGGTCATAATGAATCATTAAGTGATTATATAACCAAATTTAGTAAAGAATCCTTGGACATTCCCAACTTGGATGTAGCCACAGCTGTCGAGGCCTTCAAAATGGGGTTGCTTAGGGATTCATTGTTCTATGATGATCTTGTTATGACACCATGCAGGAACCTAGACGAAGTAAGGACTCGGGCACTCAGATTCATCCGGCTAGAGGATGACAAGAGGATCCAGGAGAGACAAGTAGGATCCTCAAAACAAGAAAACCAAGGATCCTTGGATACTGCATACTGATGGATCCTCAAATGTTAAAGGCACGGGGCTTGGTATACTACTAAAATCGCCACAGGGGGACATAATACCCCACTCCATAGCTTGTGAGTTCCAAGCCACTAATAATGAGGCTGAATATGAAGCCTTAATCGCTGGTTTGCAAATTGCTAAGCATATGGGGATCAAGTATCTTGAGGTATACGTGGATTCATTGTTAATCACTAATCACTTTAATGGATCCTATGCTGTTAAAGGTGAAAAACTAACCAAATATTTAGAGATAGTCAAAGAATTGGCACTCTCCTTTGTTTTCTTCAGTTTGACACAGGTACCAAGGGAAGAAAATACAGAATCTGATGCATTGGCCAATCTAGGATCATCTTTGAAGATCCCAGAGGATATAAGTATCCCCATCATCCATATCCTGGCTCCTGCTATTGAAAATCAGGTGGCCATGGAAATAGAAGAGGATTCTGCAATGATCCCCAATGAGGATACTCAATCTTGTTCAGGATCATGGATCTCACCAATCATGAGATACTTACAACACGGAGAGATTCCTATGGGAGAAAACCCTAGGGCTTTCAGAATTAAGGTATCTCAATTCACAATCTTAAATAATATGATGTATAAGCGATCTCTTGCAGGACCATATTTAAGATGTATCGAGGATCCTGAAGTTCAAGAAGTTTTAAAAGATTTCCATGAAGGAGATTGTGGAAACCACACTGGGGGCAGGGCATTGTTCTCAAGGATCTTAAGGACAGGATACTACTGGCAACTATGAAAAGGGATGCTGTGGAGTATGCTAAGAAGTGTGATCCTTGTCAAAGACACAGCAATATCCTTCATCAGCCGGCTGAATTTCTACATCCTATACCATCCTCTTGGCCATTTATGAGATGGGGGATACATATAGTTGGCAAGCTCCCTAAGGCACCTGGTGGAAAAGTGTTCATGCTTGCTATGACTGACTACTTCTCCAAGTGGATAGAGGCTGAAGCTTTTGCCTAAGTCAGAAAAAAGGAAGTTATATCCTTTATTAAGAGAAATATTATAACTAGATTTGGCATTCCTTCTGAAATTGTATGTGATAATGGTTCCCAATTTATTGGGAGCAGAACTACTAACTTTTGTGACAGCTGGGGGATTAAGATGATAACATCAACACCAGTCCACCCACAAGCCAATGGACAAGCAGAATCATCCAACAAGATCATCATCAACAATCTGAAGAAGAAACTCGGATCCAAGAAAGGGGAATGGGCAGAAGAATTACCTTATGTGCTTTGGGCTGATAGAACAACCCCCAAGAATGCTACTGGTCAAACACCATTCTCTTTGGTATTTGGGGCAGAATCAGTGATCCCAATAGAAATGGTGGTTCCAACTGCTAGAACAAGTACCCGTGATCCTGAGGAAAATGATCAGAACTTGGTTCAAGACTTGGATACAATTGAGGAAATCAGGGATTTGGCTAGGATAAGGATGGCTAGCTACCAACAAAGAATGGCTGGTGCTTACAACAAAAATGTCAGGATAAGGAAATTCCAAGTTGGGGATATGGTATTGAGAAAAGCATTCCAAAATACCACTAATCCTGCTGATGGGAAATTGGCACCAAAATGGGAAGGCCCTTATTTGATTGAAGCCGAAGCAGGAAATGGGGCATATAGATTGCTAACCATGGAAGGTAATTTGTTACCAAGAGCCTGGAATGCTGTCCACTTGAAGAAATATTTCATGTAAGCAGGATCCTTCTGGCACATATGATCCTTACATTTGCAGTATCCTTCAAGGATCCCTGAAGTATCGGTAATCCTTGCTCTGGTAATGTCCTAAGCTCGAACTCTTATTTACATATTTTCTTATTTAAGGATAAGGATCATGTATCCTTCATCCTTCTCTCACGAGATTTTGAGTTCTGATATCCTTAGCATATTGTCGACAATCTTCAGAAGCAACTCAGATCCTTGGGTTCAACCCCAGTTATTTGGGCTTGTCCCCAGTTATCCTCGGGCTTGTCCCCAGTTTCGCCTGTAGCGCACGATGATCCTGGTATAGTTCAAGTCTTTGGGACCAGTACTCGCTTTAGGGGCTGATAATTCCATCGTACTGGTTATACCTAGGATCCTACGAATAATGGTAGACGTACCATACATCCGTTCCTAAGGTTTCTAACGTTTTCACGTTAGCTAAGGTTTTGGCATTATCATGTCACTACGTTTGGATAGTCTCCAGTAAGGGCCATACTCCAGTTCACCTATGATCCTTGGGCTTGTCCCCAGTTATCCTTTGGGCTTGTCCCCAGTTATCCTTTGGGCTTGTCCCCAGTTATCCTTTGGGCTTGTCCCCAGTTACTAACTTGTCTTTTATATTGGCTTAGTCCCAAGTTATATTCTATTTTCAGGTTTTCGAAGTTAAACAATTAAGGATCCTCAATCCTTATTATCCATTAAAGTTTTTCTTATGGTTATCCTGATTAAAGGTTAGGATCCTAACTTGGATTCTCAGGTATGATCCTTAATTGTTTTGATTTCATTCATTATTTTGAACAACCCTTACACTTTGACAACTGAACCTATGATCCTTAAAATGAACTACTTTATGGAAGTTTTCGACTATAGGATATTTGATCCTGGATCATATCCTAAATTTTTTAAACATAATTTGCTTAACTTTTCTTACTCAGACAAGTATAAAATCAAAACAATTGAGAATTTAAAGGATATACAAGGATAACATCACAAGATAAGTCAAAAGTTAAAGTTTTATTCATTCACAAAATAGTTAACCCTTTAAAGTTGTCAAAATTGCCAACCCACGTTTCTACCAGCAAAACGTGGCCCGTCCACATGGGTTGGCAAAGGGTGTCCATTGTTCATGCGGTCATAGCAGTGCAGGAAATAAAGGTCAGCAGGATAACAAGTGGCTTCATCCCCCAAACAGAGGATCCCTCCACCACCTATTATCCTACCTATTGTTCACAGGATCATAGATCCTTATCCTAAAAACTATTGTTCAAAGTACAAACCATCAAACTATTCAAATAAACAACCACCAAACAAAAACATTGGGCTCCGGCTAAGTCTCGAAATTTCCATCATCGCCCAATCCTGCAGCTCAATCCTTCGCTGCACCATCACCACCGGCTCCACTTGCCTCTCCACCTTGATCCTTGCCAGTGCCTCCACCCTCGAGCATCGGGATCTCCTCATCCTCCTCCTCATCCTCCAGCTCAGCCAGCCTAGCCTTCCAGCCTTCAACATCCCAGGTGCTCTTATCAAAAGCAGGATCCTGGGCTTCCATGGCCATTTGCAGCTGGATCTTGTACATAGCTATGGCGGCAGAGACCTTGGCATCCTGGGTGATCTCGTGCTTCTCATAGTCAAAGTTGATCAGCATCTTGGCAGCATCATTCTTGGTGGCCTGGAGCTCCTTCTGAAGATCGGCTATCTTGAGATCCTTCAACACCCCAACCTGTTGAAGGTCAGCAATCTGGCGATCTTGATCCTCAACATGGCCAACATATGTCTCTACCTCAGCAAATTTCTGCAAGGAAAACAAGGAACAACATCAGAGACAAGTGATCCTCAAAACTAGCAGGATACACAAGCAGGGGCAGTGATCCTTACCTCGTTGATGTAATCCAGACACTGTTGGCGGAGCAGGGGCAGACCTTGCAAATCCTCAGAGGCCTTTCTCTTCTTGCTTCCTTTTCCCCTGATAGGTGCTTTAGGGGCTGAAGCAGTTGGGCTAGCAGCAGGAGTCTTTCTCCTTGAAGATTTGACAATAGTAAGATCGTCGATGCCAAACTTCGAAGCAGACTTAGAGGATTTTCCAGCACCTACACAACCAAAACAAGATAAGTATCTTAATTTTATTTGACTCTCATTATATAAATACTCCTTAAATAAGGATACTTACTTGACATTGTGACAGAAGAAGAGGATACTTCCTGAGAATCCTGGGTGGTAATCTTGAAAGTTCTGACTTCAGGGTCAAGCCTCTTAAAGGCCAGGAGTCTCTCTTTTGCAGCAGGAGTCAACTTCAGATGTGAAACGGAGATAGCTGCACAACAAGAAAACAACAGAACATCAGTGATCCTTATACTAAGGGACAAGTTCTACGGTGATCCTTCCCAGGATCCTCTATCCTACCATGGGTAACCCACTTCTTGGGCAAATTCTCCCCATCAGGGATGGTATCTCTCCTTACAAAGAAAAACCGCCGCTTCCAATTAGTATCATTCTTGGTAGCCTTGAAGATCGGATGCTCCTCCCCGGGTCTACGTTTGAACAGATAACGATGGGAACCAAAGGTGGTCGGATCGTATAGCTCACCCAACTCGGCCATACCTAAGTCAATCCCCTCTTGCTCGATGATCCTCTCAAGGGTAAACAAAACCCTCCAGATCATCGGCATGGCCTGGATGTAAGATATGCCGGTCAAGGAGAAGAAGGCTTGGGTGAAGGCTGGAAAGGGATACGTATAACCTATGGAAAACGGGATCACAGGAAAGGCAACCCATGAATCGGAGGTGTGATCACTCAGGGCAGAAGGATCATAAGCTTTGAACACCGTATTTGCAGGAAAACAGCACCGAATCCTGTCAATCTGAGGATCAGCAAAGATACAACATTCTTTAGCAGAGTTTGTGATGATCCCTTGGCTCTTAAAGGGGCTTTCTTTCTGCTGATCCTTGGCAGGAGAATTCCGGAGCAACATTTTGAACACAAGAAGAAAAACAGAGCAATCGAGAGAGAAGATGAAGGGAATACCTGTTCAATCCTCTGGTTGCGGTTATAAAGGGAGAAGTTCTTGATTTTAAATGCAAACGATCCTATCCCTATCTCTATTTATAATCATGATTTATGCAGGGCTGTCACCTCCGTGACGTCAGGATTGCAACGGATAGTTCGTTCACAAAGGCTATATATCCGTTGAGTTAGTTACAGATAAGATCAGCAAAATATAACTCGTTAATATTACATAATTACTCCTTATATTTTGGGGGCAATTGTTAGGGCAGGATTTTAATGACCTGTGATCCTTACATGATATCCTAACGAGTGATCCTTATTTCTTTGGCAGATAGTGAACCTCAGAAGAGCTTCAGGATCAGGATCATGGATCATCCTAAGGATCCTCATACTAACGATTGTTCTCTTTGAATTTAATGTTGTTTTGCAGGAATTACGAGTTGGACCTGGTCTTGGCAACGTTATTAAGGAATCTTTCACATAAATCTCGCACATACACCGCCGGAAATAGACGTTGTGGAGAATAAGGAAACTCAGCACAATTTACGGGCAATTATTTAGGCTAAATTTACTTCTATTTCTAAAGGGGTAACGAGCTAGTAGTTAGGTGACTTGCCTAAAATTCGACCACACACGCTTATATAAATTGCACTCTTGAGCATTCGGAAGACACAACACACTTCTTACACACTCTAGCATACTACACCATAGTGATCCTTGTACCTAGCTCGCTACCATCCAAAGTTGTAAACATTGTTTATCATATTGAAGTTTGGTGATCGGTAGTTTCCATCACCCGAGGTTTTTTATGCCGGAGATCATTCATTGATCAAGGGCTTTTTCCTCGTATAAATCCTTGTGTCACTTGTGCAATTTTCATTTAAGTGATCCTTATCTTTGTTCATCATACCAAGCATCATTCCCCGTTTACTAAGAGTTTGGTTGCATTATCCTTGTGTGATTTTTGACCAAAACAGATGCATTTAACAAATGGTTTTAAATGCATATTAGTTGTTTTGGTCAAAAATCACACAATGAAGCCATGCAACACTCCGGAATGATCACCAACAGAAAAACTTTCTTATGAATGAAGCACCAATTGTTAAATATACCTGTTTTGGTCAAAAATCACACAAGGATAATGCAACCAAACTCTTAGTAAACGGGGAATGATGCTTGGTATGATGAACAAAGATAAGGATCACTTAAATGAAAATTGCACAAGTGACACAAGGATTTATACGAGGAAAAAGCCCTTGATCAATGAATGATCTCCGGCATAAAAAACCTCGGGTGATGGAAACTACCGATCACCAAACTTCAATATAATAAACAATGTTTACAACTTTGGATGGTAACGAGCTAGGTACAAGGATCATTATGGTGTAGTATGCTAGAGTGTGTAAGAAGTGTGTTGTGTCTTCCGAATGCTCAAGAGTGCAATTTATATAAGCGTGTGTGGTCGAATTTTAGGCAAGTCACCTAACTACTAGCTCGTTACCCCTTTAGAAATAGAAGTAAATTTAGCCTAACTAATTGCCCGTAAATTGTGCTGAGTTTCCGTATTCTCCACAACGTCTATTTCCGGCGGTGTATGTGCGAGATTTACGTGAAAGATTCCTTAATAACGTTGCCAAGACCAGGTCCAACTTGTAATTCCTGCAAAACAACATTAAATTCAAAGAGAACATTCGTTAGTATGAGGATCCTTAGGATGATCCATGATCCTGATCCTGAAGCTCTTCTGAGGATCATTATCTGCCAAAGAAACAAGGATCACTCGTTAGGATATCATGTAAGGATCACAGGTCATTAAAATCCTGCCCTAACAATTGCCCCCAAAATATAAGGAGTAATTATGTAATATTAACGAGTTATATTTTGCTGATCTTATCTGTAACTAACTCAACGGATATATAGCCGTTGTGAACGAACTATCCGTTGCAATCCTGACGTCACGGAGGTGACAGCCCTGCATAAATCATGATTATAAATAGAGACAGGGATAGGATCGTTTGCATTTAAAATCAAGAACTTCTCCCTTTATAACCGCAACCAGAGGATTGAACAGGTATTCCCTTCATCTTCTCTCTCGATTGCTCTGTTTTTCTTCTTGTGTTCAAAATGTTGCTCCGGAATTCTCCTGCCAAGGATCAGCAGAAAGAAAGCCCCTTTAAGAGCCAAGGGATCATCACAAACTCTGCTAAAGAACGCTGTATCTTTGCTGATCCACAGATTGACAGGATTCGGTGCTATTTTCCTGCAAATACGGTGTTCAAAGCTTATGATCCTTCTGCCCTGAGTGATCACACCTCCGATTCATGGGTTACCTTTCCTGTGATCCCGTTTTCCATAGGTTATACGTATCCCTTTTCCAAGTCTTGAACCAAGTTCTGATCATTTTCCTCAGGATCACGGGTACTTGTTCTAGCAGTTGGAACCACCATTTCTGTTGGGATCACTAATTCTGCCCCAAATACCAAAGAGAATGGTGTTTGACCAGTAGCATTCTTGGGGGTTGTCCTATCAGCCCAAAGCACATAAGGTAATTCTTCTGCCCATTTCCCTTTCTTGGATCCGAGTTTCTTCTTCAGATTGTTGATGATGATCTTGTTGGATGATTCTGCTTTTCCATTGGCTTGTGGGTGGACTGGTGTTGATGTTATCATCTTAATCCCCCAGCTGTCACAAAAGTTAGTAGTTCTGCTCCCAATAAATTGGGAACCATTGTCACATACAATTTCAGAAGGAATGCCAAATCAAGTTATAATATTTCTCTTAATAAAGGATATAACTTCCTTTTTTCTGACTTGGGCAAAAGCTTCAGCCTCTATCCACTTGGAGAAGTAGTCAGTCATAGCAAGCATGAACACTTTTCCACCAGGTGCCTTAGGGAGCTTGCCAACTATATCCATCCCCCATCTCATAAATGGCCAAGAGGATGGTATAGGATGTAGAAATTCAGCCGGCTGATGAAGGATATTGCTGTGTCTTTAACAAGGATCACACTTCTTAGCATACTCCACAGCATCCCTTTTCATAGTTGGCTAGTAGTATCCTGTCTTTAAGATCCTTGAGAACAATGCCCTGCCCCCAGTGTGGTTTCCACAATCTCCTTCATGGAAATCTTTTAAAACTTCTTGAACTTCAGGATCCTCGATACATCTTAAATATGGTCCTGCAAGAGATCGCTTATACAGCATATTATTTAAGATTGTGAATTGAGATACCTTAATTCTGAAAGCCCTAGGGTTTTCTCCCATAGGAATCTCTCCGTGTTGTAAGTATCTCATGATTGGTGAGATCCATGATCCTGAACAAGATTGAGTATCCTCATTGGGGATCATTGCAGAATCCTCTTCTATTTCCATGGCCACCTGATTTTCAATAGCAGGAGCCAGGATATGGATGATGGGGATACTTATATCCTCTGGGATCTTCAAAGATGATCCTAGATTGGCCAATGCATCAGCTTCTGTATTTTCTTCCCTTGGTACCTGTGTCAAACTGAAGAAAACAAAGGAGAGTGCCAATTCTTTGACTATCTCTAAATATTTGGTTAGTTTTTCACCTTTAACAGCATAGGATCCATTAAAGTGATTAGTGATTAACAATGAATCCACGTATACCTCAAGATACCTGATCCCCATATGCTTAGCAATTTGCAAACCAGCGATTAAGGCTTCATATTCAGCCTCATTATTAGTGGCTTGGAACTCACAAGCTATGGAGTGGGGTATTATGTCCCCCTGTGGCGATTTTAGTAGTATACCAAGCCCCGTGCCTTTAACATTTGAGGATCCATCAGTATGCAGTATCCAAGGATCCTTGGTTTTCTTGTTTTGAGGATCCTACTTGTCTCTCCTGGATCCTCTTGTCATCCTCTAGCCGGATGAATCTGAGTGCCCGAGTCCTTACTTCGTCTAGGTTCCTACATGGTGTCATAACAAGATCATCATAGAACAATGAATCCCTAAGCAACCCCATTTTGAAGGCCTCGACAGCTGTGGCTACATCCAAGTTGGGAATGTCCAAGGATTCTTTACTAAATTTGGTTATATAATCACTTAATGATTCATTATGACCCTGAGTTATCCTATATAAATCACTAGTCAATCGTTCAAATTTTCTGCTACAAGAAAATTGATTATTGAATAAGTTAACTAAATTAGCAAACGAAGTAATAGAGTAAGGGGGAAGACTTAGCAGCCATTTAAGAGCTGATCCAGTAAGAGTGGATCCAAATCCCTTGCATAGGCATGCTTCCTTTAACCTTTCTGGAATCGGATTGATCTCCATCCTCTCCCTGTATTGTGCTATGTGTTCCTCAGGATCCGTTGTACCATCATACAGCTTCATAGTTGGAATATGGAATCTTTTGGGTATCTCAGCATCACAAATTGGTGGTGCAAAACGAGATACCTTATGGCTTCCATCTGCAATCTCCGGGATAGGTTTGACTACCCCTGGAACACTTGATATCATATCCTTCAGTTTCTGCAGTTCTCTGGCCATAGCATGGTTGATACCTGTATCCTGCATGAATCCATGGTTAGTGGTAAGAGAATTATTAAAAGTGTTACCTCCCACCGGGTTCAAGTTAGGAACATTGGATGTGAATCCATATTGCTGGGATTCTAGGATGATGGAGGGACCAGTGGAAGCAATGGTCTGCATTGGAATAAAATCTCCTTGATGGACATCTGAACTTCCTGTTTGCAAACTCTTCAAGGATCCTGACATCTGGAGGGATCCCTGAACTTGGGGTGATCCTGGAACGAAAGAGGATCCTTGAACCTGGGATGATCCTGGAACAAAGGAGGATCCTTGAACCTGGGATGATCCTGGAACAAAGGAGGATCCTAGAACTTGCTGTGCTCCTGAGTAGGCTCCTGAATTCATGAAGGATCCCATATGCTGAGTATAGGATCCTGCCGGCTGGAAATATGAGCCTGATGCCTGAGTCACTATTGCTGAGCCGAGGTGCACTCCTTTTGGTCCACCCATATGTTGAATGTCTGGGACCTTTGATGGCTGAGAAGTAATCATCGGAGTATCAAAATTCAAATATTTGGGCATCAGTGGGGAATGATCCTCTGCCATTTTCTTTTGCCTTTTGAGATCTCCGATTTCCTTAAGGATCCTGTCATTAGTTTCATCCTGCTGCTGCATACGATCCCTCATCTGCAAAATCAAAGTAAATATATCACTAGTACTTGGAGCAGAAAAAGTTAGAGCAGAAGAAGATGAAGGTTTAGAGAAAATAGGAGTTGGTCTCTTCTCAGCATTTTTCTGAGATCCAGCTGGTGGTGGAGGCAAAGGTGGAACGCCCTTAGATGAATTGACTGCAGACATCGCTGTGGAGGTATTCTTCAACGATGAAGCCATGCAACACTCCGGAATGATCACCAACAGAAAAACTTTCTTATGAATGAAGCACCAATTGTCCCACGGATGGCGCCAAACTGTTTTGGTCAAAAATCACACAAGGATAATGCAACCAAACTCTTAGTAAACGGGGAATGATGCTTGGTATGATGAACAAAGATAAGGATCACTTAAATGAAAATTGCACAAGTGACACAAGGATTTATACGAGGAAAAAGCCCTTGATCAATGAATGATCTCCGGCATAAAAAACCTCGGGTGATGGAAACTACCGATCACCAAACTTCAATATAATAAACAATGTTTACAACTTTGGATGGTAACGAGCTAGGTACAAGGATCACTATGGTGTAGTATGCTAGAGTGTGTAAGAAGTGTGTTGTGTCTTCCGAATGCTCAAGAGTGCAATTTATATAAGCGTGTGTGGTCGAATTTTAGGCAAGTCACCTAACTACTAGCTCGTTACCCCTTTAGAAATAGAAGTAAATTTAGCCTAACTAATTGCCCGTAAATTGTGCTGAGTTTCCGTATTCTCCACAACGTCTATTTCCGGCGGTGTATGTGCGAGATTTACGTGAAAGATTCCTTAATAACATTACCAAGACCAGGTCCAACTCGTAATTCCTGCAAAACAACATTAAATTCAAAGAGAACAATCGTTAGTATGAGGATCCTTAGGATGATCCATGATCCTGATCCTGAAGCTCTTCTGAGGATCACTATCTGCCAAAGAAACAAGGATCACTCGTTAGGATATCATGTAAGGATCACAGGTCATTAAAATCCTGCCCTAACATTAGTAACATGTATAATGTTAAACAATATTATATAGATAAACAAGTGGGTTAAAAAACGGTATATACAACTTGTAAATACATATGCACATGTGCATACTGCAAGTTAAGCATCAATATCAATAATGTAAGTTAAGTGGGTATTAATAAAAAATAAACAAAACAAACATTGGTAGTCATAATTACATAAGTTCGGTAATCATAAATTGTAATATATAATACATCAATCAAGAATCACGAGCTATGTTGGATGGTTTGCGATGTCTGGTTGAACGCCTAACGGTTTGAACAGGCTCAAAAGAATGTTCAGATTCACGCCTAACATTTGTTCGCTCGGGTACAGGATGTTTTTGCATGGAGACGGGGTATTCAGATGCATCGTAATCAAAAGAATTATACTCATCCATGTCATCATTGGTGTCATCGTCGGTGTCATTGTTAGTGCATGCGTCTGTCGACTTCGTCTTGTATCAAGTCTTGTATATAGATAGATTGAACAGGGCACGTATTTCGAGATATTGGGAATATCGCTTGAATAGGTAATTCCGCATGAAAGTTGTTTATATGTAATTCCGCATGGAATTAAGTTCCGCGTGGAACCTTAATTCCGTTTGGAACTCATTCATGCGGAATAACGACCCTATATATACTTGTTCATGCGATATTAGATGTAATCTGTTCCGTTCAGTGTAACGAAGTGCTGCCGAAGTGCCGACTCGTTGTAATCTGTTATTATATCAATCAGAAAGGCAGTTTATTAGTGTATATAGCTGAATTGACCTTGTTTCGTCTGTTTCCACCTTTCGTTACAAGGATAAACTCTTCTGATCTGATCGGTTGAAATCAAACTATTAACCCCCCCCCCCCATGATCTGATCGGTTCCCCAAGAGGACACACCCCACCCATTTGTGATTATTTTAATCATGTTTGTCTAATATCTTGACAACATTTTACCCAAGGGTTAATAGTAGAAGATGGTCTATAAATAAGCTTAAGGGATAAGAGTTACATTCATTTCCACACTACACAAAATTGCTCTCTTCCTTCCCTCTCCTTGTGACTTCGGCCGAACACCACAACCATTACCTCACCATCCTTCAAATCTTGTTCAGGCTATTTTCATACATACAAGTGTGCTAGAGATCATACGAGGAGACCCGGTGCTTTCGGAATCTCAAGAACCTCACTACGTTGCTTTTATCCACCTTGTTTTCGCTTTGATTCTTCCCTAGCCTCGAGCTAGTAGTAAGTGCTTCTAAACACTCTCTTGTTCATGTTTAAAGTGGTTAATAAGAGGTTTAACGGATAAAAATCAAGAACACTAAAGATCAAAACATAAAGTCTTGAATGAAAGATAAACTTGATGGATAAAGAGTAACTAGTGGTATAAATCTTGTGAATCTTGTTTAGATATGATTATTTTATGTTGTTAGTGGCTAGTAGTGGAACGGATCGTCATCTAACCATGCTAGATCATGTTCATGGAACATGAACTAGCAATATGTTAAGTATGAAAGTTGAAAGATGATGAACCTTTCCATACATAAACATGAACTTGTGTAAAATAGATTTTTCGTGTAAAATAGATTTTTCGTGTAAAATAGAGTTTTAAACTAGTAGATCTAAAGATCTACAAGTGGTATTTTCAAAGAACCAAGTGTAAGATGCAAATCTTGTTTAAAAGCCGGATCTTACACAACTAAAAGCATCTTTGCAAACAAACAAGTGTGTAAACACTTGTGTGACAAAAGGGTTTAACAAAGTAAAAATTTCGTAATTTTTGGACTAGAAGTTGTAAAGTTACTTTTTCTTTAAAAATAAAGTTTTTCAAGAAACCGATTTATATTTAAAGATAGAAAGACCTACTAAAAGTGTTGGAAAGTTACTACATAATTTTACACAACTTACAAGTTCATGAGATTACGATTTATGCTTATTTTTTACTAGTTGATGTTTGAATATTGAATGTTGATGGTTGGAAAATTGATTGATTGAATTTTTAAAAAGAAAATGATACGCTTGTAAGCGTGGTCACCTCCAGTTACAAAGGAAACTCTAGCGAAATTTTTCCAGAAAATAACACTTAGAAATATTTTGTGACAAATGGTTAAAAATATATTTTTAACTTGTTTTTCCAAATAAGATTCGCCATGATTTTTTTATTACAAAATAACCAAGTGTCAGAGGTGGATTTTCATAAATAAAACTTGTTAAATGTATATTTAGAATATATATTTCATAGTAACACGCTTGTGTGATTTTATGATTATTTTGTGAACTATATGTATATCATTTTTAGAGTAAAAATAATATCACTTGAAATATCATGAAGTTACGACCTCCAAAATAATACCAACGCCTTCACGAATAAATATTTAAGTTACACCGGTTTTATTACTACCACCCGAACGTTAAAATATAACTTATGTATTTTCAGAAAATACTCTTAAATGCGTATTTTGATAAAAGTATTATTTTGGAAATTATATGAAGTAAAATACAATATTTTTGGGAAAAATATGTATATTTTGAAGATAGAATATTTTAGACAAGTGATTTAAAATATATTTTATTAAGCGAGACTTAATAATATATTTTTGAAGTTATAAAAAAACGCACATGTATTAAAACCCCCATTCTTGGGAAGGAATATAATTAATAAATAATTAAGAAGTGTAAATACAAAATAGTTGTCTAACTATTTCCCAAAAACTTAAACCTTACGCCAAGGCTCGACCGTCCGTCTAATAGAAGTTAGTACGTGTAGGTCGTTACGCAGCAGATTGATTGGGAGTTACTATTTCGAGACGCACTTCTGTGAGTTCATGTCCCCGTTTTCTCTTAACTGTTTTCGGTTTTTACTACTTCGGGGGTGAAATACATGTTACTATGATTACGAATACTTTTTACATGGTATGGTTAGCGTAAGGAGGGTTACTACTTAGATCATGTGAGTGAGTAGGCGGAAACTGGAGGCCATTAATCCTCATTGTAGGACCGAGGGTCATTAGCGGTTGATCTATCTGGGTGTAGCGAGCCCAACTCCAGGCCCAACAGAACGGACCTCTGGGTGACTTTGAGCCCGACGCAAAAATCTGCTAGGTTTGAGTCTTCCTACTGCACTTCACACATATCAATGGCCTTGCAAACCATTGGTGATCTCTTTATTTCCTTATTTGCTACATACCAGGGATTTTTATACTTACAAAGGTTTTACATACTCACACATATCAATGGCCTTGCAAACCATTGGCGAGCTAGTTACAAGGATCACTATAGTGTAATGTGTATAAAAGTGTGTAATCGCCAAGTGAATGGTTAAGAGCTGGTGAGAGCAGTTACTAGTGTGTGTTTAGCCAAAATTAGCCAAGTGCTTCTATCTTAGCTCGCTATCCCATTTAAAAATAGAAAAAATCTAAGCTAACAAACATTCCGCAATTCATGCAAGTCTCCCACGAACTCCATAACGTCTATATTGGCCAAGCACGTGCGGAATAAACATGGAATATGCTCCAGGAATATCGCTAAGACCAGGTCCAAGCTCGTACTCCTGCAAAACAACATCATATTCAAAGTAGACAATCGTTAGAATAAGGATCCTTACTATGACCCATGATCCTGGTCCTGCAACACTTTTGAGGATCACTAGCTAAAACAGAAGCAAGGATCACTAAACCCAACAGTAACTGAGGATCACTGATCATTGGTAAATCCACCCCTAACAACTATATATTTGAAACTCAACATGGAATGTTAACCAGAGCATTTTTGATAAACACACTCGAAGAAGAAAAGTGGATTTCAAAAAATGTAATAGATTGTTGGGCGACACTGTTGAACTATATGGAGAAGAAAAAAAAGCCGTCAGGAAAAAGGAGGTTATGGTGTTATACCACAACAATCGTAAGTGTGTCATAATTTATGATTAAAAACAATTGTGAATACATGAAATATTATTTGTGCATGACATGTATTGATGTAATATGTGCGGCCAGAGTACATGCTAAAGGCGAAACAAACAGAAAAAAGGGCATTTGCAACAATAACATCGCATCTGAAAGAGGTGGTTGAGTGTGACAACAAACTATTGAACTTGAGAGATTTCAACATTATAATTGTACCCATGATTGAAAAAAAACATTTCTACATGATTTGTATTGATTTGGATAACGCAACGGTTGAAGTGGTTGATAATATGCATGATAGCTTCGCGTATTACAAGATGACATCAGGAAAAGGAAGAGGAAAAGGAACGAGTTTTATAAGTTTAGGTTCGCCTTCTAAAGTGGTAAGTATATATTTTATATTTAGTGTTATATTTGTAAATAGTTATATTGATTTATCAGAATGTATTTATGCATTACAGAGACATTACATTGTTGGGTATTTGAAAGATGTCGGACACCCAACTGTCCCAACGGCATCACGCATGGTGAACGCAAATGTGACGAGAAAGAGGTTGGGATGGGAAACGACTGACAATTTTAACGACTGCGGTGTGTTCACGATGCGACACATGGAAATGTATAAAGGTAGCGATGTTAGCTTTGAATGCGGTTTTAGTACCAATAAAGCTATTCAGAAGATGCAGCTGAAAAATTTGAGGATGAAAATAGCGACAAAGCTGCTGTTATCAGATGCAAACGTATATAAAGGAACCGTTATGGAGCTCGCAAGGGAGACGATACATGGAATGAAAGATGAAAGCGTGCGGGAGATGTTAAACGAAGAGGCGTTGAAACAAGAAGAATGTTGGAGGATGCTTAGCAAGTGGAAAACGGATCAGAAAATATAGGCTGTGTGTGTAGGTTACAACTTATTTCACATTTCATATTTCATGTTTTTGTTTGGTTATACATTTTATGTTCTTGGTTGGTTAGACATGTATAGTTGTTGTGATGCGGGTTGATATCATTCGGTACTTGGTTGATAATTACTCAGTTGATAATTGGAGTGTGTTATGGTTGATTTGATATGCGCATGTGCATGGTTAGACGTTTTATGTTTTATTATTTCACGTTTTATGTTTGGTTTACATCAGTTGATACTTAGTTGATAATTAGATTATGTTATGGTCGTTTTGATATGCACATGTGCAATAATATGGTTAAATGACCCATATGCACATGTGCATAAAGTGATATAAATGCATGTTATTAGTTAAAAATTTATATGTTTGTTAAAATATGTCATGTTACGTTGATTAATAAATTAAACGACCCGTATGCGCATGTGCATATAGTATGTGCATAAAGTGATAAAACGCACAGACTAAAGGTTAAGTTTGTATAATGTATTACAATTGGGTATATTTAACAAATGGTTTTAAATGCATATTAGTAACATGTATAATGTTAAACAATATTATATAGATAAACAAGTGGGTTAAAAAACGGTATATACAACTTGTAAATACATATGCACATGTGCATACTGCAAGTTAAGCATCAATATCAATAATGTAAGTTAAGTGGGTATTAATAAAAAATAAACAAAACAAACATTGGTAGTCATAATTACAAAAGTTCGGTAATCATAAATTGTAATATATAATACATCAATCAAGAATCACGAGCTATGTTGGATGGTTTGCGACGTCTGGTTGAACGCCTAAGGGTTTGACCAGGCTCAAAAGAATGTTCAGATTCACGCCTAACATTTGTTCGCTCGGGTACAGGATGTTTTTGCATGAGACGGGGTATTCAGATGCATCGTAATCAGAAGAATTATACTCATCCATGTCATCATTGGTGTCATCGTCGGTGTCATTGTTAGTGCATGCGTCTGTCGCCTTCGTCTTGTATCAAGTCTTGTATATAGATAGATTGAACAAGGCACGTATTTCGAGATATTGGGAATATCGCTTGAATAGGTAATTCCGCACGAAAGTTGTTTATATGTAATTCTGCACGGAATTAAGTTCCGCGGGGAACCTTAATTCCGTTTGGAACTCATTCATGCGGAATCACGACCCTATATATACTTGTTCATGCGATATTAGATGTAATCCGTTCCGGTCAGTGTAACGAAGTGCTGCCGAAGTGCCGACTCGTTGTAATCTGTTATTATATCAATCAGAAAGGCAGTTTATTAGTGTATATAGCTGAATTGACCTTGTTTCGTCTGTTTCCACCTTTTGTTACAAGGATAAACTATTTTGATCGACTCGTTCGGGTCCGAATACGATCCTACAAGTGGTATTAGAGCTCAGGAGGAAGAGTTCATACCAATTCAACTGCAATTTCTGATTTCTACACTTTCTTTTCTTAATTGAACAAGTTTTTACGCTCAAAATGATCTGAATTTCACATATCATAAGCAAAACTGTGTTTTAACAAAGCCTTGAGGAAATTGGACCATAATTCGATCTAAAACTGATAAAAATTTATAATTTCGTTTGAAATTCAGAATCAAAATGATGACGTCAGTCTAATTCCGTATGGAATTGCATCTTAATTCCGCACGAAATTACAGTTTGTTCATAATTCCGCTTGAAAGAGTTATCTAATTTCGCACGGAATTAGTGATTTCTGTGACAACCCTCACCAAATCAGGTATCCGTACGAATTAATTAATATTTAATTAATGCTTAATTACTGTGCTTGCTTACAGTTGTGCATAAACTGCTTCTTGATTTCTGATACATACACATACATGCATCATACTTCATTACTGTCACTCCATTACTTACACAAAACTATAGTGACAAACTTGATGCACAACATGGGAAAATAATACTAGACACTTTCCAAAGTGTCGGGAATTCATTGTGTCACTAAAAATAATATTAAAGACACTTTAAATGCTTATTTAGCACTTTAACGGATCAATATCCAACCGAACAACCGGACTTTATCCGGAACACAAAAATATTGTCAATGACATTGTTTACACTTTTCTGAGCTAGTTAGGGTCCCCGAACACCCTAACACCCGTTATATTACATAACACACTAGTAACTAATTTAAATCTCTAACTAAACTAACTATCACTTAACTAATTGGTTGAAATCAAACTATTAACCCCCCCCCCCCCCCCCCCATGATCTGATCGGTTCCCCAAGGGGACACACCCCACCCATTTGTGATTATTTTAATCATGTTTGTCTAATATATTGACAACATTTTACCCAAGGGTTAATAGTAGAAGATGGTCCATAAATAAGCTTAAGGGATAAGAGTTACATTCATTTCCACACTACACAAAATTGCTCTCTTCCTTCCCTCTCCTTGTGACTTCGGCCGAACACCACAACCATTACCTCACCATCCTTCAAATCTTGTTCAAGCTATTTTCATACATACAAGTGTGCTAGAGATCATACGAGGAGACCCGGTGCTTTCGGAATCTCAAGAACCTTACTACGTTGCTTTTATCCACCTTGTTTTCGCTTTGATTCTTCCCTAGCCTCGAGCTAGTAGTAAGTGCTTCTAAACACTCTCTTGTTCATGTTTAAAGTGGTTAATAAGAGGTTTAACGGATAAAAATCAAGAACACTAAAGATCAAAACATAAAGTCTTGAATGAAAGATAAACTTGATGGATAAAGAGTAACTAGTGGTGTAAATCTTGTGAATCTTGTTTAGATATGATTATTTTATGTTGTTAGTGGCTAGTAGTGGAACGGATCGTCATCTAACCATGCTAGATCATGTTCATGGAAAATGAACTAGCAGGATCATCCCAGGTTCAAGGATCCTCCTTTGTTCCAGGATCATCCCAGGTTCAAGGATCCTCCTTTGTTCCAGGATCATCCCAGGTCCAAGGATCCTCCTTCGTTCAAGGATCATCCCAGGTTCAAGGATCCCTTCAGATACCAGGATCCTTGAAGAATTTGCAAACAGGAAGTCCAGATGTCCATCAAGGAGATTTTATTCCGATGCAGACCATTGCTTCCACTGGTCCATCCATCATCCCAGAATCCTAGCCATATGGATTCACATCCAATGTTCCTAACTTGAACCCGATGGGAGGTAACACTTTTAATAATTCTCTTACCACTAACCATGGATTCATGCAGGATACAGGTATCAATCATGCTATGGCCAGAGAACTACAAAAACTGAAGGATATGATATCAAGTGTTCCTGGGGTAGTCAAACCTATCCCGGAGATTGCAGATGGAAGCCATAAGGTATCTCGTTTTGCACCACCAATTTGTGATGCTGAGATACCCAAAAGGTTCCATATCCCTACTATGAAGCTGTATGATGGTACAACGGATCCTGAGGAACACATAGCACAATACAGGGAAAGGATGGAGATCAATCCAATTCCAGAAAAGCTAAAGGAAGCATGCCTATGCAAAGGATTTGGATCCACTCTTACTGGATCAGCTCTTAAATGGCTGCTAGTCTTCCCCCATACTCTATTACTTCATTCGCTAATTTAGTTAACTTATTCAATAATCAGTTTTCTTGTAGTAGAAAATTTGAACGATTGACTAGCGATTTATATAGGATAACTCAGGGTCATAATGAATCATTAAGGGATCATATAACCAAGTTTACTAAAGAATCCTTGGATATTCCTAACTTGGATGTGGCCACAGCTGTTGAGGCCTTCAAGATGGGTTTACTTAAGGATTCACTGTTCTATGATGATCTTGTTATGACACCATGCAGGAACCTAGACGAAGTAAGAACTCGGGCACTCAGGTTCATCCGGTTAGAGGATGACAAGAGGATCCAGGAGAGACAAGTAGGATCCTCAAAACAAGAAAATCAAGGAGCCTCTTTCAAAAGCAACAGGTTCAAATCCTATAACAGAACTGACAACCAGAACGTGCATGCTGTTGACCAAGAAGAGGATGATGAAGATTATCCTCCAATTTCTGAATACTGTTTTTCCGTTGATAACCATGAACTAATCCTTGCAATGCAGAATCTAGGAGAAAAAGCCAGATGGCCTAGAAAAAATGACAAACCAGCCGGAACTAAAGACAAATCGAAGTGGTGTGCATACCACGAGGATTTTGGGCATTTAACCGAAGAATGCATCGTGTTAAGGAAGGAAATTGGATATCTGCTAAGCAAGGGGCATCTAAAAGAGTTGTTGGGAAGAAAAAAGCAAAGGACTCAGGATCCTGAAAGGATCCCTGAGAAAGCTCCAGCTCCTCCGGCAGATGCACAAGTGATCAACTTTATATCTGGAGGATCAGACATCTGTGGTACATCCTTCTCAGCAGCCAAAAGGCATGCAAAGGAAGCTAAAATGGATAACGGAGAAAGACCTATTCGAACATCGAGTGTCTCGGAAGGAAAAATCATAACCTTTGATGAGGATGATAGAATTAACATCCAGGATCCTCATCATGATAGTTTAGTTAATACTCTTTTTATTTCTAACCATTTTGTCCGCAGGATCCTTATTGACGGAGGAAGCTCAGTAAACATTATCCAGCTTGATGTTCTGAAGAAAATGGGTATCCCGGAATCAGATATCACCCCAAGATCCTCCGTGCTTGTAGGATTTAGTGGCGTGACCAAGAAAACCCTGGGGGACATCAAACTCCCAATTTACGTGGAAGGATTACATAATTATCAGAAATTTTGTGTTATTGATTGTTTATCTTGTTGTAATGTTATCCTTGGCAGGCCCTGGATACACGATATGAAGGCAGTCCCATCCACCTACCATCAATGTGTGAAGCTCCCTAGCCCATGGGGAATAATCAAGATCGATAGTGATCAACAGGAGGCTAAGGATTGTTACACCTCATCAATGAAACCAGCCTCGAAAGCAAGGGAGCAATAGCAATTAAAGTATCCTCCAAGGGGTGTCTTGGAGGCAAGAGAACAGGATGTGGATGAAATCCTCTTGGATCCTGATGATCCTGAATCCAAAATCTACATCGGATCAGAGATCCTTGGCAAAATGAAGGAAGACATTGTATCCTTCCTCAAAAGAAGAAAATCTACCTTTGCATGGAAACACGAGGATATGACAGGTATATATAAGGATATTATCACTCATAAACTTGGCATTGACAGGTCGGTTAAACCAATCCATCAAAAAAGGAGGAAGTTTGCACCAGAAAGAAATGCCATTATCCAGGAAGAGGTAGAAAGATTACTACGAGCAGGTATGATTAGAGAAATAAAGTATCCAAAATGGCTGGCAAATGTGGTTGTTGTTCAAAAGAAAAATGGAAAGTGGAGGGTATGTGTCGATTTCACTGATTTGAATAAGGCATGTCCCAAGGATCCTTTCCCCTTACCCCACATTGACTCCATGGTGGATGCAACGGCGGGTCATGAACTGTTAACCTTTATGGATGCATCATCTGGATTCCAACAAATTCAGATGGAACCTTCTGACCAAGAGGATACGGCTTTTATGACCCCAACCGGTTTATATTGTTATATTGCTATGCCTTTTGGATTGAGAAATGCAGGTGCAACATGTTTTGGTCAAAAATCACACAAAGGATAATGCAACCAAACTCTATGTAAACGGGGTATGATGCTTGGTTTGTTGAAAAAGTAAAGGATCACTTTTACTATGAAATATGCAAAGACACAATGATTTATACGAGGAAAAAGCCCTTGATCAATGTATGATCTCCGGCATAAAAAACCTCGGGTGATGGCAACTACCGATCACCAAACTTTAATATAAGAAAAATAGTTACAACTTCGGATGATAATGAGCTGAGTACAAGGATCACTATAGTTTCGAGTGTCTAAGCGTGTGAGAATTGTGTTGTGTGTTCTTCCGAATGAGGAAGAGTGTTATATATACAAGTGTAGGTGACCTATTTTAGGTAAAAAGACTAATAATCAGCTCATTACCCCTTTAGAAATAAAAGTAAATCTAGCCTAAATTATCGCCCTTAAATTATGCCAAGTTTCCATATCCTTCACAACGTCCATCTCCGATTAAGCACATGCTATAGTTGTAAAGACGTGTCCTTTAATTGTGATGCTTAAGAGCGGATCCTGCTAGATGTCCTGCAAAACAACATTAAATTCAACGAAAGCAACTGTTAGCATGAGGATCCTATGATGATCCGTGATCCTGATCCTGGAACTCTGCTGAGGATCACTATCTGCCAAAGAAACAAGGATCACTGGTTAGGATCACACGTGAGGATCATGTATTGTAAAAATCCAGCCCTAACAATTGCCCCCAAAATATAAGGAGTTTATTGTAAATTAACGAGTTATATTTTGCTTTGATCTTATCTACAACGAACAATTCGGATAACTAGCCGTTAATCTCGAACTAGCCGTTGCAACCTTTACGTCATTGAGGTGACATCCCTACAAATCATGATTATAAATAGGAGATAGGGTTAGGATCAATCTTCATTTAAATTCAAGATATTCTCCCTTTATAATCTCTACCGAAGATCAATCAGGTATTCTCTTCTCTTCTTTCTTCCTTTTCCTGCTCTGTTTTTTCTGCTCTTGCTCTGTTTTTGTTCTGCCACGAGTATGCTGCTCCGAAATTCTCCCCATAAGGATCACAAGAAGAGCAGTCCCCTGAAAAGCCAAGGGATCATTAAGGACTCTCCTACGGAGAGATGCTGCTTTACCGATGCTCATGTAGATAGGATTCGTCATTGTTTTCCAGCGGATGCTGTTTTCAAATCCTTCACATCCACTGCTTTGAGTGACTTTGTTTCAGACGCCTGGGTGGCCTTTCCTGCAACTCCGTTTACCATAGGATATTCGTATCCTTTTCCGGCCTTCACCCAATCTTTCTTTTCTTTGACCGGCATATCTTATATCCAAGCTATGCCGATGATCTGGAGGGTCTTGTATACCTTCGAGAGGATCATCGAGCAGGAGGGGATTGATTTAGGGATGACAGAGCTGGCCGAGCTTTATGATCTTACCACGTTTGGTTCTCATCGATACTTGCTGAAACGGAAGGCCGGGGAGGATCACCTTGTTTTAAAGGTTACCAAAAATGATACAAACTGGAAGCGTCGTTTCTTCTTTGTGAGGAGGGATACCCTCCCTAATGGGAAGGATCTGCCCAAGGAGTGGGCCACCCATGGTAGGATAGAGGATCCTGGAAGGATCACCATCAGACTTGTTTCTTATGATGAGGATCACTAATGTCTTTCTTTGTTTTTTGTTTATTGTGTAGCTATCTCCATTGCTCATCTCAAGTTAACCCCTGCTGCCAGAGAGAGGGTTCTAGCTTTCAAGAAGCTTGATCCTGAAATCAGAAGTTTTCAAGTCACCGTCCAAGATTCACAAGAAGTATCCTCCGCATCTGCCACTATGTCAAGTAAGTATCCTTATTAAAAAGTAAGTTATATGTAAGACTGTTTATCTAGTAAGGGAACTTATCTTGTTTTGATTGTGTAGGCGCTGGGAAACCTGCTAAGTCTGCCAAGTCTGCCTCCAAGTTCGGGATTGATGAACTTGCCAATGTCAAGTCTTCAAGAAAGAAGACTTCTGTTGCCAGTCCCTCTGCTTCGGCCCCTAAGGCACCTGTTAGGGGTAAGGGGAAGAAGAGAAAGACTTCTGAGGATCTCCAAGGATTTCCCCTGATCCGCCAACAGTTTCTCGACTATGTCAATGAGGTAAGGATCATTTCCCCTGTTGGTTATCCTTCTCGAATATCCTGCTTGTGTATTCTGCCTGTATATCCTGCTTGTGTATTCTGCCTGTATATCCTGCTTCTTTGAGGATCACCTGATCCTGAACTTTACCTTTTTTCTCTTTTGCAGAAACTTGCTGAGATTGAGACCTACCTTGGCCATGTCGAGGATCAGGAAAGCCAAATCGCCGACCTCCAACAAATGGGCGTATTGAAGGATCTCAAGATAGCCGATCTTGAGAAGGAACTCCGGGCTACAAAGGACGAGGCTGCTCAAAGGCTGATCGACATGGATGGCGAGAAGCAGGAGATCACCCAGGATGCCAAGGTCTCTACCGCAATTGCCATGTACAAGATACAACTACAGATGGCTGCGGAGGCTCAGGATCCTGCCTTCGATAAGAGCACATGGAATGTTGAGGGCTGGAAGGCAAGATTGGCAGAGCTGGAGGATGAGGACGAAGCCGAGGAGATCCCAATGCTGGAGGGCGGTGATGCTGAGAAGGATCAAGGTGGAGAAGCTGGTGGTGATGGAGCAGTGAAAGTTTGAGCTGCTGGATTGGGCGATGATGGATATTTGTGACTAGGCCGGAGCCCAATTTTTTAAGTTTGGTAGTGGTTTGTTTGTGGTTGTGATGTTTTGAAACAATGATGGTCTGTAACTTAAACAATAGCTTTTAGGGTTAAGGATCCTGAATCCTTTGAACAATAGGTAGGATCGCAAACGGTGGAGGGATCCTCTGTTTGGGGGATGAAGCTTTTGTGATCCTGCCGACTTTAATTTCCTGCACCTGCTAAAACCGCATAGACAATGGACACCCTTTGCCAACCCATGTGGACGGGCCACGTTTTGCTGGTAGAAATGTGGGTTGGCAATTTTGACAACTTTTTGAAAGGGTTTAAGATCCTTTTGTTAATAATATAACTTTAATCTTTCTGGCTTATCTCATGTTGTTATCCTTTATTTATCTTCTTATTTTCCAGTTTGTTTTAGAAACATATTTGTTAGAGTAACAAGAGTTGAGCAAACCATGTTTGATAAATTTAGGATATGATCCTAGATCAAATATCCTGACACTGAAAATTTTTGAAGCAATCAATTTCAAGGATCATAGGTTTAGTTGTCAAAGTGTAAGGGTTGTTTAGTATAATTAAAATAGTCAAGGATCATACCTGAGGATCCAAGTTAGGATCCTAACCTTTTATCAAGATAACCATAAGTGAAATTTTAACGGATAATAAGGATTAAGGATCCTTATTTGTTTAACTTCGAGAACCTGAAAAATGGAACATAACTTGGGACTAAGCCAATGTAAAGGATAAATTAGTAGCTGGGGACATGCCCAAATGATAACGGGGGATGATCCCAAAGGATCACTGGGGACAAGCCCAAAGGATAACCGGGGACAAGCCCAAAGGATAACTGGGGACAAGCCCAAAGGATCGTATGTAAACTGGAGTATGGCCCTTACTGGCGACTATCCAAACTTAGTGACATGAAAATGTCAAAACCTTAGCTAACGTGAAAACGTTAGAAACCTTATGAACGGATGTATGGTACGTCTACCATTATACGTAGGATCCTAGGTATAGCCAGTACGATGAGGTTGTCAGCCCCGGAAGTGGGTACTGGTCCCAAAGACGTGAACTATATCAGGATCATCGTGCGCTGCTGGCGGAAACTGGGGATAATCCCAAGGATAACTGGGGTTGAACCCAAGGATCTGTGGTGCTTTTGAAGATCTTTAACGATATGCTGAAGATACCTGAACTATCATAACTCAAATGGTTCGTGAGAAGAGGATGAAGGATACATGATCCTTATCCTTAGGTAAAAAGTAAGGAAATGTAATAGTTTTAGGATAAGGACATTACCAGAGTAAGGATCACTGACATCACCGGGATCCTTTGAGGATACTTCAATATAAGGATCACATGCTTGAAGGATCACGTTCACATAAAGTATCTCTTTAAGTGAACAGCATTCCAGGCTCTTGGTAACAAGTTTCCTTCCATGGTTAGCAATCTGTATGCCCCCTTTCCTGCTTCAGCCTCAATCAAGTAAGGGCCTTCCCACTTTGGTGCTAACTTCCCGTCAGCAGGATTAATAGTGTTTTGGAATGTTTTTCTCAACACCATATCTCCGACTTGGAACTTTCTTATCCTAACATTTTTGTTGTAAGCACCAGCCATTTTTTGTTGGTAGCTTGCCATCCTTATCCTAGCCAGATCCCTGATTTCCTCAATAGTATCCAAATCCTGAGCCAGGATTGTAGCATTCTCTTCAGGATCACGAGCACTTGTTCTGGCAGTTGGGATCACCATCTCTGTTGGGATCACTGCTTCTGCCCCAAATACTAAAGAGAAAGGTGTTTGACCAGTGGCATTCTTGGGAGTTGTCCTGTCAGCCCATAGCACATAAGGTAACTCCTCTGCCCATTTTCCCTTCTTGGATCCTAGCTTCTTCTTCAGATTGTTGATAATGATCTTGTTGGATGATTCTGCTTGGCCATTGGCTTGCGGATGAACTGGTGTTGAAGTTATCATCTTAATTCCCCAACTGTCACAAAAGTTAGTGGTTCTGCTTCCAATGAATTGGGAACCATTATCACATACAATTTCAGAGGGAATGCCAAATCTAGTTATAATGTTTCTTTTGATAAAGGATATAACTTCTTTTTCTCTGACTTGAGCAAAAGCTTCAGCTTCTATCCACTTAGAGAAGTAGTCAGTCATGGCAAGCATAAATACTTTTCCACCAGGTGCTTTAGGGAGCTTGCCAACTATATCCATCCCCCATCTCATGAATGGCCAAGAGGATGGTATGGGGTGTAGCAATTCAGCTGGTTGATGAAGGATATTGCTGTGTCTTTGACAAGGATCACATTTCCTAGCATATTCTACAGCATCCCTTTTCATGGTTGGCTAGTAGTATCCTGTTCTAAGGATCCTTGAGAACAATGCCCTGCCCCCAGTGTGGTTTCCATAATCTCCTTCATGGAAGTCTCTCAACACTTCTTCAATTTCAGGATCCTCGATACATCTTAAATATGGTCCTGCAAGAGATCGTTTATATAGCACATTATTTAAGATTGTAAATTGAGATACCTTAATCCTGAAAGCTCTAGGATTTTCTCCCATCGGAATCTCCCCGTATTGCAAGTATCTCATGATTGGTGAGATCCATGATCCTGCATAAGATTGAGCTTTTTCACTAGGGATTACTGCAGTATCCTCTTCTATTTCCATGGCCACCTGATTTTCAATAGCAGGAGCCAGGATATGGATGATAGGGATACTTATATCTTTTGGAATCTTTAAGGATGATCCTAAGTTGGCCAATGCATCAGCTTCCGTGTTATTCTCCCTTGGTACCTGTGTTAAGCTGAAAGAAACAAAAGAGAGTGCCAATTCTTTGACTATCTCTAAATATTTGGTTAGTTTTTCACCTTTAACAGCATAGGATCCATTAAAGTGATTGGTGATCAATAATGAGTCTACATATACTTTAAGATATTTCACCCCCATATCCTTAGCAATTTGCAAGCCAGCAATTAAGGCTTCATATTCAGCCTCATTGTTAGTTGCTTGGAACTCACAGGCTATGGAGTGGGGTATTATGTCCCCCTGTGGCGATTTTAGTAGTATCCCGAGCCCTGTGCCCTTGACATTTGAGGATCCATCAGTGTGTAGTATCCAAGGATCCTTGGTCTCATCCAGCTGCTGGACCTCCAATTCTGCTTCTTTTTGTAGATCACTACTGAAATCAGCCACAAAGTCAGCTAGTGCTTGGGATTTAATGGCTGTTCTTGGCTCATATCTTATATCATGGGCACTGAGCTTTACTGCCCACTTAGCCATTCTTCCGGACATCTCTGGTTTCCTGAGGACATTCTTGATTGGAAAATTAGTTCTAACAACAATAGTATGGGTTTCAAAATAATGCCTTAACTTAGTTGATGCCATGATTAATGCAAAAATAAGTTTTTCGAGGTGTGAGTACCTGGATTCGGCATCAAGTAAACTCTTACTTACATAGTAGATAGGATATTGTGTACCTTCATGATCCTTAACAAGGACAGCACTTACAGCGGTTGAGGATACCGCTAAATATAAGGATAACACATCTCCTTTTTCGGGCTTTGTTAATGCTGGTGCTGAGGACATATATTCTTTAAGGGCTTGTAAAGCATTCTCATGTTTCTCAGTCCATTCAAACTTCTTGTTCTTCCTTAGGATATCGTAAAATTCTTTACATTTTTCTGAGGATTTTGATATGAACCTGTTCAGAGCTGCTATCCTGCCTGTTAGCCTTTGCACATCCTTAGCATTGGCAGGGGACTTGATGTTCACTAGTGCTTTAATTTGCTCCGGACTTGCTTTAATGCCTCTCTGAGTTACCATATATCCTAGGAATTTTCCTGCCTTAACACCAAAGTGGCATTTTGAAGGATTAAGCTTCATGTTATATTTGTCAAGGATATCAAATGCTTCTTCCAAATCCCTTAGGTGATCCTCAGCTTTCTTTGATTTGACTACCATATCATCTATGTATACTTCCATAGTTTGTCCAATTTGATCTTTGAACATCATATTCACCAGCCTTTGATATGTTGCACCTGCATTTCTTAATCCAAAAGGCATGGCAATATAACAATACAAACCTGTTGGGGTCATAAAGGCTGTATCATCTTGGTCAGATGGTTCCATCTGAATTTGTTGGAATCCAGATGATGCATCCATAAAGGTCAACAGTTCATGCCCCGCTGTTGCATCCACCATGGAGTCAATGTGGGGTAGTGGGAAAGGATCCTTGGGACATGCCTTATTCAGATCAGTGAAATCGACACATACCCTCCACTTTCCGTTTTTCTTTTGGACAATGACCACATTGGCTAACCATTTTGGATATTTTACCTCTCTGATCATACCTGCTCGAAGTAGTCTTTCTACTTCTTCTTGGATAATGGCATTTCTTTCTGGTGCAAACTTCCTCCTTTTTTGATGGATTGGTTTGATAGACCTGTCAATGCCAAGTTTATGAGTTATGATATCCTTAGATATACCTGTCATATCTTCGTGCTTCCATGCAAAGGTAGACTTTCTTCTTTTGAGGAAGGATATCATGTCTTCTTTCATCTTGCCAAGGATCCCTGATCCGATATAGATTTTTGATTCAGGATCACTAGGATCTGTTTTGGTCAAAAATCACACAAAGGATAATGCAACCAAACTCTATGTAAACGGGGTATGATGCTTGGTTTGTTGAAAAAGTAAAGGATCACTTTTACTATGAAATATGCAAAGACACAATGATTTATACGAGGAAAAAGCCCTTGATCAATGTATGATCTCCGGCATAAAAAACCTCGGGTGATGGCAACTACCGATCACCAAACTTTAATATAAGAAAAATAGTTACAACTTCGGACGATAATGAGCTGAGTACAAGGATCACTATAGTTTCGAGTGCCTAAGCGTGTGAGAATTGTGTTGTGTCTTCTTCCGAATGAGGAAGAGTGTTATATATACAAGTGTAGGTGACCTATTTTAGGTAAAAAGACTAATAATCAGCTCATTACCCCTTTAGAAATAAAAGTAAATCTAGCCTAAATTATCGCCCTTAAATTATGCCAAGTTTCCATATCCTTCACAACGTCCATCTCCGATTAAGCACATGCTATAGTTGTAAAGACGTGTCCTTTAATTGTGATGCTTAAGAGCGGATCCTGCGAGATGTCCTGCAAAACAACATTAAATTCAACGAAAGCAACTGTTAGCATGAGGATCCTATGATGATCCGTGATCCTGATCCTGGAACTCTGCTGAGGATCACTATCTGCCAAAGAAACAAGGATCACTGGTTAGGATCACACGTGAGGATCATGTATTGTAAAAATCCAGCCCTAACAATTGCCCCCAAAATATAAGGAGTTTATTGTAAATTAACGAGTTATATTTTGCTTTGATCCTATCTGCAACGAACAATTCGGATAACTAGCCGTTAATCTCGAACTAGCCGTTGCAACCTTTACGTCATTGAGGTGACATCCCTGCAAATCATGATTATAAATAGGAGATAGGGTTAGGATCAATCTTCATTTAAATTCAAGATATTCTCCCTTTATAATCTCTACCGAAGATCAATCAGGTATTCTCTTCTCTTTCTTCCCTCTCTTGCTCTGTTTTTCTGCTTTTATCCTGCCAAGAGTATGTTGCTCCGAAATTCCCCTCACAAGGATCACAAGAGGATCAGTCCCTTGAAAAGCCAAGGGATCGTCAAAGACTCTCCTACGGAGAGGTGCTGCTTTACTGATGCTCATGTTGATAGGATCCGTCACTGTTTTTCGGCGGATACCGTCTTCAAGTCTTTTACTCCCACCGCTCTGAGTGATTTCGTTTCCGACGCCTGGGTGGCCTTTCCTGCAACTCCGTTTACCATAGGATATTCATATCCTTTTCCAGCCTTCACCCAATCCTTCTTTTCTCTGACCGGCATGTCCTATATCCAAGCCATGCCGATGATCTGGAGGGTTCTGTGTACCCTTGAGAGGATCATCGAGCAGGAGGGGATTGACTTAGGGATGCCGGAGCTGGCCGAGTTATATGATCTTACCACATTTGGTTCCTGTCGATACTTGTTGAAACGGAAAGCTGGAGAGGATCACCCTGTTTTTAAGGTCACAAAAAATGATACCAACTGGAAGCGACGATTCTTCTTTGTTAGGAGAGATACCATCCCTAACGGGGAGGATCTGCCCAAGGAGTGGGCTACTCATGGTAGGATAGAGGATCCTGGAAGGATCACCATCAGACTTGTCTCTTATGATGAGGATCACTAATGTCTTTTTTGTCTTTTGTGTTTTTTCAGCTATATCCGTTACTCATCTCAAGTTAACTCCTGCTGCAAGAGAGAGAGTTTTAGCTTTCAAGAAGCTTGATCCTGAGACCAGAAGTTTTCAAGTCACCATCCAAGATTCACAAGAAGTATCCTCCGCATCTGCCACAATGTCAAGTAAGTATCCTTACCAAAAAGTAAGTTCTATTCAAAAATATTAAATTAGTTAGGAGACTTATCTTGTTTTGATTGTGTAGGTGCTGGGAAATCTGCTAAGTCCGCCAAGTCTGCCTCCTTGTTTGGGATTGATGATCTTGCCAACGTCAAGTCTTCGAGGAAGAAGACTCCTGCTGCCAGTCCCTTTGCTTCAGCCCCTAAATTACCCATTAGGGGTAAGGGAAAGAAGAGGAAGGCTCCGGAGGATCTTCAAGGATTTCCTCTGCTCCGCCAACAGTTTCTCGACTATGTCAATGAGGTAAGGATCATTGCCCCTGTTGGTTATCCTGATGGTTTTGAGAATCACCTGTGTCTGACGTCATATCCTGTTTTTCTTGCAGAGATTTACCGAAATAGAGACTTATGTTAATCACGTTGAAGATCAAGACCGCCAGATTGCCGACCTTCAACAGATGGGTGTGCTGAAGGATCTCAAGATAGCTGATCTTGAGAAGGAGCTCCGGGCTACCAAGGATAAAGCTGTCAAAGCACTGATCAGCTTTGACTACGAGAAGCGTGACATCACCCAGGATGCTAAGGTCTCTGCTGCGATAACCATGTACAAAATCCAGCTGCAGATGGCTGCGGATGCTCAGGATCCTTCCTTTGACAAAGGCACATGGGATGTGGAAGGCTGGAAGGCAAGGCTGGCGGAATTGGAGGACGATGATGAAGCTGAGGATATCCCTATGCTTGAAGGTGGTGATGCTGGCATGGATCAGGGTGGAGAAGCTGGTGGTGATGGAGCAGCAAAGGTGTGAGCTGCTGGATTGGGCGATGATGGATATTTCGAGACTAGGCCGGAGCCCAATTTTTTAAGTTTGGTAGTGGTTTTCATGGTTGTTGATGTTTGAAACAATTGATGGTCTGTACTTAAACAATAGCTTTTAGGGTTAAGGATCCTGGATCCTTTGAACAATAGGTAGGATCGCAAATGGTGGAGGGATCCTCTGTTTGGGGGATGAAGCCTTTGTGATCCTGCCGCCTTTAACTTCCTGCACCTGCTAAGACCGCATAGACAATGGACACCCTTTGCCAACCCATGTGGACGGGCCACGTTTTGCTGGTAGAAATGTGGGTTGGCAATTTTGACAACTTTTTGAAAGGGTTTAAGATCCTTTTGTTAATAATATAACTTTAATCTTTCTGGCTTATCTCGTGTTGTTATCCTTTATTTATCTTCTTATTTTCCAGTTTGTTTTAGAAACATATTTGTTAGAGTAACAAGAGTTGAGCAAACCATGTTTAATAAATTTAGGATATGATTCTAGATCAAGTATCCTGATACTGAAAGTTTTTGAAGCAATCAATTTCAAGGGTCATAGGTTTAGTTGTCAAAGTGTAAGGGTTGTTTAGTATAATTAAAATAGTCAAGGATCATACCTGAGGATCCAAGTTAGGATCCTAACCTTTTATCAAGATAACCATAAGTGAAATTTTAACGGATAATAAGGATTAAGGATCCTTATTTGTTTAACTTCGAGAACCTGAAAAATGGAACATAACTTGGGACTAAGCCAATGTAAAAGATAAATTAGTAGCTGGGGACATGCCCAAAGGATAACGGGGGATGATCCCAAAGGATCACTGGGGACAAGCCCAAAGGATAACTGGGGACAAGCCCAAAGGATAACTGGGGACAAGCCCAAAGGATCGTATGTAAACTGGAGTATGGCCCTTACTGGCGACTATCCAAACTTAGTGACATCAAAATGTCAAAACCTTAGCTAACGTGAAAACGTTAGAAACCTTATGAACGGATGTATGGTACGTCTACCATTATACGTAGGATCCTAGGTATAGCCAGTATGATGAGGTTGTCAGCCCCGGAAGTGGGTACTGGTCCCAAAGACGTGAACTATATCAGGATCATCGTGCGCTGCTGGCGGAAACTGGGGATAATCCCAAGGATAACTGGGGTTGAACCCAAGGATCTGTGGTGCTTTTGAAGATCTTTAACGATATGCTGAAGATACCTGAACTATCATAACTCAAATGGTTCGTGAGAAGAGGATGAAGGATACATGATCCTTATCCTTAGGTAAAAAGTAAGGAAATGTAATAGTTTTAGGATAAGGACATTACCAGAGTAAGGATCACTGACATCACCGGGATCCTTTGAGGATACTTCAATATAAGGATCACATGCTTGAAGGATCACGTTCACATAAAGTATCTCTTTAAGTGAACAGCATTCCAGGCTCTTGGTAACAAGTTTCCTTCCATGGTTAGCAATCTGTATGCCCCCTTTCCTGCTTCAGCCTCAATCAAGTAAGGGCCTTCCCACTTTGGTGCTAACTTCCCGTCAGCAGGATTAATAGTGTTTTGGAATGTTTTTCTCAACACCATATCTCCGACTTGGAACTTTCTTATCCTAACATTTTTGTTGTAAGCACCAGCCATTTTTTGTTGGTAGCTTGCCATCCTTATCCTAGCCAGATCCCTGATTTCCTCAATAGTATCCAAATCCTGAGCCAGGATTGTAGCATTCTCTTCAGGATCACGAGCACTTGTTCTGGCAGTTGGGATCACCATCTCTATTGGGATCACTGCTTCTGCCCCAAATACTAAAGAGAAAGGTGTTTGACCAGTGGCATTCTTGGGAGTTGTCCTGTCAGCCCATTGCACATAAGGTAACTCCTCTGCCCATTTTCCCTTCTTGGATCCTAGCTTCTTCTTCAGATTGTTGATGATGATCTTGTTGGATGATTCTGCTTGGCCATTGGCTTGCGGATGAACTGGTGTTGAAGTTATCATCTTAATTCCCCAACTGTCACAAAAGTTAGTGGTTCTGCTTCCAATGAATTGGGAACCATTATCACATACAATTTCAGAGGGAATGCCAAATCTAGTTATAATGTTTCTTTTGATAAAGGATATAACTTCTTTTTCTCTGACTTGAGCAAAAGCTTCAGCTTCTATCCACTTAGAGAAGTAGTCAGTCATGGCAAGCATAAATACTTTTCCACCAGGTGCTTTAGGGAGCTTGCCAACTATATCCATCCCCCATCTCATGAATGGCCAAGAGGATGGTATGGGGTGTAGCAATTCAGCTGGTTGATGAAGGATATTGCTGTGTCTTTGACAAGGATCACATTTCCTAGCATATTCTACAGCATCCCTTTTCATGGTTGGCCAGTAGTATCCTATTCTAAGGATCCTTGAGAACAATGCCCTGCCCCCAGTGTGGTTTCCACAATCTCCTTCATGGAAGTCTCTCAACACTTCTTCAATTTCAGGATCTTCGATACATCTTAAATATGGTCCTGCAAGAGATCGTTTATATAGCACATTATTTAAGATTGTAAATTGAGATACCTTAATCCTGAAAGCTCTAGGATTTTCTCCCATCGGAATCTCCCCGTATTGCAAGTATCTCATGATTGGTGAGATCCATGATCCTGCATAAGATTGAGCTTTTTCACTAGGGATTACTGCAGTATCCTCTTCTATTTCCATGGCCACCTGATTTTCAATAGCAGGAGCCAGGATATGGATGATAGGGATACTTATATCTTTTGGAATCTTTAAGGATGATCCTAAGTTGGCCAATGCATCAGCTTCCGTGTTATCCTCCCTTGGTACCTGTGTTAAGCTGAAAGAAACAAAAGAGAGTGCCAATTCTTTGACTATCTCTAAATATTTGGTTAGTTTTTCACCTTTAACAGCATAGGATCCATTAAAGTGATTGGTGATCAATAATGAGTCTACATATACTTTAAGATATTTCACCCCCATATCCTTAGCAATTTGCAAGCCAGCAATTAAGGCTTCATATTCAGCCTCATTGTTAGTTGCTTGGAACTCACAGGCTATGGAGTGGGGTATTATGTCCCCCTGTGGCGATTTTAGTAGTATCCCGAGCCCTGTGCCCTTGACATTTGAGGATCCATCAGTGTGTAGTATCCAAGGATCCTTGGTCTCATCCAGCTGCTGGACCTCCAATTCTGCTTCTTTTTGTAGATCACTACTGAAATCAGCCACAAAGTCAGCTAGTGCTTGGGATTTAATGGCTGTTCTTGGCTCATATCTTATATCATGGGCACTGAGCTTTACTGCCCACTTAACGATTCTTCCGGACATCTCTGGTTTCCTGAGGACATTCTTGATTGGAAAATTAGTTCTAACAACAATAGTATGGGTTTCAAAATAATGCCTTAACTTAGTTGATGCCATGATTAATGCAAAAATAAGTTTTTCGAGGTGTGAGTACCTGGATTCGGCATCAAGTAAACTCTTACTTACATAGTAGATAGGATATTGTGTACCTTCATGATCCTTAACAAGGACAGCACTTACAGCGGTTGAGGATACCGCTAAATATAAGGATAACACATCTCCTTTTTCGGGCTTTGTTAATGCTGGTGCTGAGGACATATATTCTTTAAGGGCTTGTAAAGCATTCTCATGTTTCTCAGTCCATTCAAACTTCTTGTTCTTCCTTAGGATATCGTAAAATTCTTTACATTTTTCTGAGGATTTTGATATGAACCTGTTCAGAGCTGCTATCCTGCTTGTTAGCCTTTGCACATCCTTAGCATTGGCAGGGGACTTGATGTTCACTAGTGCTTTAATTTGCTCCGGACTTGCTTTAATGCCTCTCTGAGTTACCATATATCCTAGGAATTTTCCTGCCTTAACACCAAAGTGGCATTTTGAAGGATTAAGCTTCATGTTATATTTGTCAAGGATATCAAATGCTTCTTCCAAATCCCTTAGGTGATCCTCAGCTTTCTTTGATTTGACTACCATATCATCTATGTATACTTCCATAGTTTGTCCAATTTGATCTTTGAACATCATATTCACCAGCCTTTGATATGTTGCACCTGCATTTCTTAATCCAAAAGGCATGGCAATATAACAATACAAACCTGTTGGGGTCATAAAGGCTGTATCCTCTTGGTCAGATGGTTCCATCTGAATTTGTTGGAATCCAGATGATGCATCCATAAAGGTCAACAGTTCATGCCCCGCTGTTGCATCCACCATGGAGTCAATGTGGGGTAGTGGGAAAGGATCCTTGGGACATGCCTTATTCAGATCAGTGAAATCGACACATACCCTCCACTTTCCGTTTTTCTTTTGGACAACGACCACATTGGCTAACTGTTTTGGTCAAAAATCACACAAGGATAATGGAACCAAACTTTATGTAAATGGGGTATGAAGCTTGGTTTGTAGAAAAAGTAAAGGATCACTTCAATGTGAAATATGCAAAGACACAATGATTTATACGAGGAAAAAGCCCTTGATCAATGTATGATCTTCGGCATAAAAAACCTCGGGTGATGGCAACTACCGATCACCAAACTTCAATATAAGAAAAATAGTTACAACTTTGGATGATAATGAGCTGAGTACAAGGATCACTATAGTTTCGAGTGTCTAAGCGTGTGAGAGTTGTGTTGTGTGTTCTTCCGAATGAGGAAGAGTGGTATTTATACAAGTGTAGGTGACCTATTTTAGGTAAAAAGACTAATAATCAGCTCATTACCCCTTTAGAAATAATAGACAATCTAGCCTAAATTGCCGTCCTTAAATCAAGCTAAGTTTCCATATCCTTTGCAACGTCTATCTCCGATTAAGCTAATGCCATAATTGTGAAGACGCGTCCCTTGGTTATGATGCTAAGAGCGGATCCTGCTAGTCATTCCTGCAAAACAACATTAAATTCAACGAAAGCAACTGTTAGCATGAGGATCCTATGATGGTCCTGTGATCCTGATCCTGGAAGTCTGCTGAGGATCACTATCTGCCAAAGAAACAAGGATCACTGGTTAGGATCACGTGTAAGGATCATGTATAATAAAAATCCAGCCCTAACAATTGCCCCCAAAATATAAGGAGTTTATTGTAAATTAATGAGTTATATTTTGCTCTGATCTTATCTTCAACGGACTACTCGGATAACTAGCCGTTATAAGCGGACTAGCCGTTGTGATCATTACGTCAATGAAGTGACATCCCTGCAAATCACGATTATAAATAGGAGATAGGGTTGGGATCACTCTGCATTTAAATTCGATATAACTTCCCTTTATAATTTCTACCGAAGATCGATCAGGTATTCTCTTTTCTTTTTCATTCTTCCTCCTCTTACTCTGTTTTTCTGCTCCCTGTTTTTATTTTGCTGTGAGGATGTTGCTCCGAAACTCTCCCCATAAGGATCACGAGAAGAGCAGTCCCCTGAAAAGCCAAGGGATCATTAAGGACTCTCCTACGGAGAGATGTTGCTTTACCGATGCTCATGTTGATAGGATCCGTCACTGTTTTCCGGCGGATACCGTCTTCAAGTCTTTTACTCCCACCGCTCTGAGTGATTTCGTTTCCGACGCCTGGGTGGCCTTTCCTGCAACTCCGTTTACCATAGGATATTCATACCCTTTTCCAGCCTTCACCCAGTCCTTCTTTTCTCTGACCGGTATGTCCTATATCCAGGCCATGCCGATGATCTGGAGGGTTCTGTGTACCCTTGAGAGGATCATCGAGCAGGAGGGGATTGACTTCGGGATGCCGGAGCTGGCCGAGTTATATGATCTTACCACATTTGGTTCCTGTCGATACTTGTTGAAACGGAAAGCTGGAGAGGATCACCCTATTTTTAAGGTCACAAAAAATGATACCAACTGGAAGCGACGATTCTTCTTTGTTAGGAGAGATACCATCCCTAACGGGGAGGATCTGCCCAAGGAGTGGGCTACTCATGGTAGGATAGAGGATACTTGAAGGATCACCATCAGACTTGTCTCTTATGATGAGGATCTCTAATGTCTTTTTTGTCTTTTGTGTTTTTTCAGCTATATCCGTTACTCATCTCAAGTTAACTCCTGCTGCAAGAGAGAGAGTTTTAGCTTTCAAGAAGCTTGATCCTAAGACCAGAAGTTTTCAAGTCACCATCCAAGATTCACAAGAATTATCCTCCGCATCTGCCACAATGTCAAGTAAGTATCCTTACCAAAAAGTAAGTTCTATGCAAAAGTATTAAATTAGTTAGGAGACTTATCTTGTTTTGATTGTGTAGGTGCTGGGAAATCTGCTAAGTCCGCCAAGTCTGCCTCCTTGTTTGGGGTTGATGATCTTGCCAACGTCAAGTCTTCGAAGAAGAAGACTCCTGCTGCTAGTCCCTCTGCTTCAGCCCCTAAATTACCCATTAGGGGTAAGGGAAAGAAGAGGAAGACTTCTGAGGATCTCCAAGGATTTCCCCTGATTCGTCAGCAGTTTCTTGATTCTGTCAACGAGGTTAGGATCACTGCCCCTATTGGTTATCCTGATGGTTTTTGAGGATCACATGTGTCTGACGTCATATCTTGTTGTTTTTGCAGAAACTTACTGAAATAGAGACTTATGTTAACCATGTTGAAGATCAGGATCGCCAAATTGCCGACCTCCAACAGATGGGTGTGCTGAAGGATCTCAAGATAGCCGATCTTGAGAAGGAGCTCCGGGCTACCAGGGATGAAGCTGTCAAAGCATTGATCAAGTTAGACTACGAGAAGCATGATATCACCCAGGATGCTAAGGTCTCTGCTGCGATAACCATGTATAAGATCCAGCTGCAAATGGCTGCAGAGGCTCAGGATCCTTCCTTTGACAAAGGTACATGGGACGTGGAAGGTTGGAAGGCAAGGCTGGCAGAGTTGGAGGATGATGATGATGCTGAGGATATCCCTATGCTTGAAGGTGGAGATGCTGGTAAGGATCAGGGTGAAGCAAGTGGAGCTGGTGGTGATGGTGCAGCGAAGGTTTGAGCTGCAAGATTGGGCAATGATGGAAACTTCTAGACATAGCCGGAGCCCAACTTTTAAATTTTGGTAGTAGTTTTTGTGGTTGATGGTCTGTAATCTTTGAACAATAGTTTTTAGGGTTAAGGATCATGGATCCTTTGGACAATAGGTAGGATTACAAAAGGTGGAGGGATCCTCTGTTTGGGGGATGAAGCCTTTGTGATCCTGCCGCTTTTACTTTCCTGCACCTGCTAAGACCGCAAAGACAATGGACACCCTTTGCCAACCCATGTGGACGGGCCACGTTTTACTGGTAGAAATGTGGGTTGGCAATTTTGACAACTTTTGAAGGGTTAATCCTTTCGTTAATAAATAAAATCTTAAACTTTTGTCGCTTATCTTGTGTTATTATCCTTTTTATTTTCAATTGTTTTGGGCACATGTTTGTTTGAGTAAGAAAAGTTGAGCAAATTATGTTTAAGAAATTTAGGATATGATCCTGGATCAAATATCCTATAATCGAAAATTTTCAAGGTAGTTTATTTTAAGGATCATAGGTTCAGTTGTCAAGTTCTAAAGGGTATTCAAATGAATAATGAAATTGAAAATAGTTAAGGATCATACCTGAGGATCCAAGTTAGGATTCTAACCTTTAATCGGGATAACCATAAGTAAAACTTTAATGGATAATAAGGATTAAGGATCCTTAAATGTTTAACTTCGAGAACCTGAAAAATGGAATATAACTTGGGACTAAGCCAATATAAAAGATAAGTTAGTAACTGGGGGCAAGCCCATAGGATCACTGAGGATGATCCCAAAGGATCACTGGGGACAAGCCCAAAGGATAACTGGGGACAAGCCCAAAGGATAACTGGGGACAAGCCCAAAGGATCGTATGTAAACTGGAGTATGGCCCTTACTGGCGACTATCCAAACTTAGTGACATGAAAATGTCAAAACCTTAGCTAACGTGAAAACGTTAGAAACCTTATGAACGGATGTATGGTACGTCTACCATTATACGTAGGATCCTGGGTATAGCCAGTACGATGAGGTTGTCAGCCCCGGAAGTGGGTACTGGTCCCAAAGACGTGAACTATATCAGGATCATCGTGCGCTGCTGGCGGAAACTGGGGATAATCCCAAGGATAACTGGGGACAAGCCCAAGGGTCTGCGTTGCTTTTGAAGATCTTTGACGATATCCTGTAGATACCTGAACTATCATAACTCAAATGGTTCGTGAGAAGAGGATGAAGGATACATGATCCTTATCCTTTGGTAAAAAGTAAGGAAACGTAAATGTTTTAAGATAAGGATATTACCAGAGTAAGGATCACTGACGTCACCGGGATCCTTCGAGGATACTTCAGTGTAAGGATCACATGCTTGAAGGATCATGTTCACATAAAGTATCTCTTTAAGTGAACAGCATTCCAGGCTCTTGGTAACAAGTTTCCTTCCATAGTTAGCAATCTGTATGCCCCCTTTCCTGCTTCAGCTTCAATCAAGTAAGGGCCTTCCCACTTTGGTGCTAATTTCCCGTCAGCAGGATTAATAGTGTTTTGGAATGTTTTTCTCAACACCATATCTCCGACTTGGAACTTCCTTATCCTAACATTTTTGTTGTAAGCACCAGCCATTCTTTGTTGGTAGCTTGCCATCCTTATCCTAGCCAGATCCCTGATTTCCTCAATAGTATCCAAATCCTGAGCCAGGATTGCAGCATTTTCTTCAGGATCACGAGCACTTGTTCTAGCAGTCGGGATCACCATCTCTGTTGGGATCACTGCTTCTGCCCCAAATACTAAAGAAAAAGGTGTTTGACCAGTGGCATTCTTGGGAGTTGTTCTATCAGCCCATAGCACATAAGGTAACTCCTCTGCCCATTTTCCCTTTTTGGATCCTAGCTTCTTCTTCAGATTGTTGATGATGATTTTGTTGGATGATTCTGCTTGGCCATTGGCCTGTGGATGAACTGGTGTTGATGTTATCATCTTGATTCCCCAACTATCACAAAAGTTAGTAGTTCTGCTTCCGATGAATTGGGAACCATTATCACATACAATTTCAGAGGGAATGCCAAATCTAGTTATAATGTTTCTTTTGATAAAGGATATAACTTCTTTTTCTCTGACTTGAGCAAAAGCTTCAGCCTCTATCCACTTAGAGAAGTAGTCAGTCATGGCAAGCATAAATACTTTTCCACCAGGTGCTTTAGGGAGCTTGCCAACTATATCCATTCCCCATCTCATGAATGGCCAAGAGGATGGTATGGGGTGTAGCAATTCAGCTGGTTGATGAAGGATATTGCTGTGTCTTTGCCAAGGATCACATTTCCTAGCATATTCTACAGCATCCCTTTTCATGGTTGGCCAGTAGTATGCTGTTCTAAGGATCCTTGAGAATAATGCCCTGCCCCCAGTGTGGTTTCCACAATCTCCTTCATGGAAGTCTCTTAACACTTCTTCAATTTCAGGATCCTCAATACATCTTAAATATGGTCCTGCAAGGGATCGTTTATATAGCACATTATTTAAGATTGTAAATTGGGATACCTTAATCCTGAAAGCTCTAGGATTTTCTCCCATCGGAATCTCCCCGTGTTGCAAGTATTTCACGATTGGTGAGACCCATGATCCTGCATAAGATTGAGCTTCTTCACTAGGGATTACTGCAGTATCCTCTTCTATTTCCATGGCCACTTGATTTTCAATAGCAGGAGCCAGGATATGGATGATAGGGATACTTATGTCTTCTGGAATTTTTAAGGATGATCCTAAGTTGGCCAATGCATCAGCTTCCGTGTTATCCTCCCTTGGTACCTGTGTTAAGCTGAAAGAAACAAAAGAGAGTGCCAATTCTTTGACTATCTCTAAATATTTGGTTAGTTTTTCACCTTTAACAGCATAGGATCCATTAAAGTGATTGGTGATCAATAATGAGTCTACATATAGTTTAAGATATTTTACCCCCATATCCTTAGCAATTTGTAAGCCAGCAATTAAGGCTTCATATTCAGCCTCATTGTTAGTTGCTTGGAACTCACAGGCTATGGAGTGGGGTATTATGTCCCCCTGTGGCGATTTTAGTAGTATCCCGAGCCCTGTGCCCTTGACATTTGAGGATCCATCAGTGTGTAGTATCCAAGGATCCTTGGTCTCATCCAGCTGTTGGACCTCCAATTCTGCTTCTTTTTGTAGATCACTACTGACATCAGCCACAAGGTCAGCTAGTGCTTGGGATTTAATGGCTGTTCTTGGCTCATATCTTATATCATGGGCACTAAGTTTTACTGCCCACTTAGCCATTCTTCCTGACATCTCTGGTTTTCTGAGGACATTCTTAATTGGAAAGTTAGTTCTAACAACGATAATATGGGTTTCAAAATAATGCCTTAACTTTGTTGATGCCATGATTAATGCAAGAATAAGTTTTTCGAGGTGTGAGTACCTGGATTCGGCATCAAGTAAACTTTTACTTACGTAGTAGATAGGATATTGTGTACCTTCATGATCCTTAACAAGGACAGCACTTACAGCGGTTGAGGATACCGCCAAATATAAGGATAACACATCTCCTTTTTCAGGCTTTGTTAATGCTGGTGCTGAGGACATATATTCTTTAAGGGCTTGTAAGGCATTCTCATGTTTCTCAGTCCATTCAAATTTCTTGTTCTTCCTTAGGATATCGTAAAATTCTTTACATTTTTCTGAGGATTTTGATATGAACCTGTTCAGAGCTGCTATCCTGCCTGTTAGCCTTTGCACATCCTTAGCATTGGCAGGGGACTTGATGTTTACTAGTGCTTTAATTTGCTCCGGACTTGCCTCAATGCCCCTCTGAGTTACCATATATCCTAGGAATTTTCCTGCCTTAACACCAAAGTGGCACTTTGAAGGATTAAGCTTCATGTTATAATTATCAAGGATATCAAATGCTTCCTCCAAATCCCTTAGGTGATCCTCCGCTTTCTTTGATTTGACTACCATATCATCTATGTATACTTCCATAGTTTGTCCAATTTGATCTTTGAACATCATATTCACCAGCCTTTGATATGTTGCACCTGCATTTCTTAATCCAAAAGGCATGGCAATATAACAATACAAACCTGTTGGGGTCATAAAGGCTGTATCCTCTTGGTCAGATGGTTCCATCTGAATTTGTTGGAATCCAGATGATGCATCCATAAAGGTTAACAGTTCATGCCCCGCTGTTGCATCCACCATGGAGTCAATGTGGGGTAATGGGAAAGGATCCTTGGGACATGCCTTATTTAAATCAGTGAAATCGACACATACCCTCCACTTTCCATTTTTCTTTTGGACAACGACCACATTGGCTAACTGTTAGGGCTGGATTTTTATTATACGTGATCCTTATACGTGATCCTAACCAGTGATCCTTGTTTCTTTGGCAGACAGTGATCCTCAGCAGGACTTCAGGATCAGGATCATGGACCATCAAAGGATCCTCATGCTAACAGTTACCTTCGTTTAAAACAATGTTATTTTGCAGGAACATCTAGCAGGATACGCTCTTAGCATCATAATCAAGGGACACGTCTTCACAATTATAGCATGAGCTTAATCGAAGATAGACGTTGCAAAGGATATGGAAACTTAGCTTGATTTATGGGCGGCAATTTAGGCTAGATGTCTTTTATTTCTAAAGGGGTAATGAGCTGATTATTAGTCTTTTTACCTAAAATAGGTCACCTACACTTGTATAAATACCACTCTTCCTCATTTGGAAGAAGACACGACATACAACGCAACTCTCACACACTTAGACACTCGAAACAATAGTGATCCTTGTACTCAGCTCATTATCATCCGAAGTTGTAACCATTTTGTTCTTATATTGAAGTTTGGTGATCGGTAGTTGCCATCACCCGAGGTTTTTTCTGCCGGAGATCATATATTGATCAAGGGCTTTTTCCTCGTATAAATCATTGTGTCTTTGCATATTTCTCATAAAAGTGATCCTTTACTTTTATAATTAACCAAGCATCATACCCCATTTACATAAAGTTTGGTTACATTATCCTTGTGTGATTTTTGACCAAAACACTAACCATTTTGGATATTTTACCTCTCTGATCATACCTGCTCGAAGTAGTCTCTCTACTTCTTCTTGGATAATGCCATTCCTTTCCGGTGCAAACTTCCTCCTTTTTTGATGGATTGGTTTGATAGATCTGTCGATGCCAAGTTTGTGAGTAATAATATCCTTAGATATACCTGTCATATCTTCATGTTTCCAAGCAAAGGTAGATTTTCTTCTTTTGAGGAAGGATATTAAGTCTTCTTTCATCTTGCCAAGGATCCCTGATCCGATATAGATTTTTGATTCAGGATCACTAGGATCCAAGAGGATTTCGTCCACATCTTGTTCCCTTGCCTCCAAGACATTCCTCGGAGGATACTGTAATTGCTATTGCTCCCTTGGCTTCGAGGTTGGCTTCATGGATGAGGTATAACAATCCTTAGCCTCCTGCTGATCACTGTCGATCTTGATTACTCCCCATGGGCTAGGGAGCTTCACACATTGATGGTAGGTGGATGGGACTGCTTTCATATCATGTATCCAAGGCCTGCCAAGATAACATTGCAACAAGACAAACAGTCAATAACACAAAATTTCTGATAATTATGTAATCCTTCCACGTAGATTGGGAGTTTGATGTCCCCCAGAGTTTTCTTCATTTCTCCACTGAATCCTACAAGCACGGAGGATCTTGGTGTGATGTCTGATTCTGGGATTCCCATTTTCTTCAGAACATCAAGCTGGATAATGTTCACTGAGCTTCCTCCATCGATAAGGATCCTGCGGACAAAATGGTTAGAGATAAAGAGAGTAATAACCAAACTATCATGATGAGGATCCTGAATGTTAATGCGATCATCCTCATCAAACGTTATCATCTTCCCCTCTGAGACACTTGATGTTCTAATAGGTCTTTCTCCATTATCCATTTTTGATTCCTTTGCATGTCTTTTGGCCGCTGAGAAGGATGTACCACAGATGTCTGATCCTCCGGAAATAAAGTTGATCACTTGCGCATTTGCCGGAGGTGCTGGAGCCTTTTCAGGGATCCTTTCAGGATCCTGAGTCCTTTGCTTTTTTCTTCCCAACAATTCTTTTAGGTGCCCCTTGCTTAACAGATATCCAATCTCTTTTCTTAAAGCTATGCATTCTTCAGTTAGATGCCCGAAATCCTCATGGTATGCACACCATTTTGACTTGTCTTTAGTCCCGGATGGTTTATCGTTCTTCCTGGGCCATCTAGCTTTTTCACCTAGATTCTGCATTGCAAGGATCAGTTCATGATTATCAACGGAAAAACAATATTCTGAGATTGGAGGATAATCTTCATCATCCTCTTCTTGGTCAACAGCATGCACATTCTGGTTGTCGTTTCTATGGTAGGATTTGAACTTATTGCTCTTGAAGGAGGATCCATGCTTCTCCTGTTTTGAGGATCCTACTTGTCTCTCCTGGATCCTTTTGTCATCCTCTAGTCGGATGAACCTGAGTGCCCGAGTTCTTACTTCATCTAGATTCCTGCATGGTGTCATAACAAGATCATCATAGAATAGTGAATCCTTAAGCAGTCCCATTTTGAAGGCTTCAACAGCCGTAGCCATATCCAAGTTGGGAATGTCCAAGGATTCTTTACTAAATTTAGTTATATAATCCCTTAATGATTCATTATGTCCTTGAGTTACCCTATATAAATCACTGGTTAATCTTTCAAATTTTCTACTACAAGAGAATTGGTTATTGAATAAATTAACTAAATTAGCCAATGAAGTAATAGAGTAAGGGGGAAGACTTAGCAGCCACTTAAGAGCTGATCCAGTAAGAGTGGATCCAAATCCTTTACATAGGCATGCTTCCTTCAACTTTTCTGGGATAGGATTGATCTCCATCCTCTCCCTGTATTGTGCTATGTGCTCCTCTGGATCCGTCGTACCATCATACAGCTTCATAGTAGGGATATGGAATCTTTTGGGTACCTTTGCATCACAAATTGGTGGTGCAAAGCGAGATACCTTGTGGCTTCCATCTGCAATCTCCGGGATAGGCTTGACTACCCCTGGAACACTTGAGATCATATCTTTTAGTTTCTGTAATTCCCTGGCCATAGCATGATTGACACCTGTATCCTGCATGAATCCATGGTTAGTGGTAGGATAATTATTTAAAGTGTTACCTCCCATTGGGTTCAAGTTAGTGAATCCATATTGCTGGGATTCGGGGATAACGGAGGGACCAGTGGAAGCAATGGTCTGCATTGGAATGAAGTCCCCTTGATGGACATCTAGACTTCCTGTTTGCAAACTTTTTAAGGATCCTGGCATCTGGAAGGATCCTGGTGTTTGGAAGGATCCTGGTATCTGGGATGATCCTGGAACGAAGGAGGATCCTTGAACCTGGGATGATCCTGGAACGAAGGAGGATCCTTGAACCTGGGATGATCCTGGAATAAAGTAGGATCCTTGAAACTGCTGTGCTCCCGGGTAGGCTCCCGAATACATGAAGGATCCCATATGCTGGGGATAGGATCCTGCCGGCTGAAAGTGTGAGTCTGATGCCTGAGTCATTGCTGTCGATCCGAGGTGCAATCCTCTTGATTCTCCCATAATTTGCACGTCTGGAATTCCTGATGGCTGAGAAGTAATCATTGGAGTATCAAAGCTCAAGGATTTGGGCATCAGTGGGGAATGATCCTCTGCCGTTTTCTTTTGTCTTTTGAGATCTCCAATTTCCCTGAGGATCCTTTCATTAGTTTCATCCTGCCGCTGCATACGATCCTTCATCTGCAAAATCAAAGTAAATACATCACTAGTACTGGGAATATAAGAATTCATAGCAGAAGAAGATGGAGGTTTAGAGTTAGTGGGAGTTGGTCTCTTCTCAGCATTCTTCTGGGATCCTGCCGGTGGAGGAGGCAGAGTGTTCTGAGACGAGGTGACTGCAGACATCGCCGTGGACATGTTTTTCAATGATGAAGCCATGTAATTCTTCGAAATGATTTTGAACAAAAGGTTTTCTTATGAATGAAGCACCAATTGCCCCACGGTGGGCGCCAAACAGTTTTGGTCAAAAATCACACAAGGATAATGCAACCAAACTTTATGTAAATGGGGTATGATGCTTGGTTTGTAGAAAAAGTAAAGGATCACTTCAATGTGAAATATGCAAAGACACAATGATTTATACGAGGAAAAAGCCCTTGATCAATGTATGATCTCCGGCATAAAAAACCTCGGGTGATGGCAACTACCAATCACCAAACTTCAATATAAGAAAAATAGTTACAACTTTGGATGATAATGAGCTGAGTACAAGGATCACTATAGTTTCGAGTGTCTAAGCGTGTGAGAGTTGTGTTGTGTGTTCTTCCGAATGAGGAAGAGTGGTATTTATACAAGTGTAGGTGACCTATTTTAGGTAAAAAGACTAATAATCAGCTCATTACCCCTTTAGAAATAATAGACAATCTAGCCTAAATTGCCGTCCTTAAATCAAGCTAAGTTTCCATATCCTTTGCAACGTCTATCTCCGATTAAGCTAATGCCATAATTGTGAAGACGCGTCCCTTGGTTATGATGCTAAGAGCGGATCCTGCTAGTCATTCCTGCAAAACAACATTAAATTCAACGAAAGCAACTGTTAGCATGAGGATCCTATGATGGTCCTGTGATCCTGATCCTGGAAGTCTGCTGAGGATCACTATCTGCCAAAGAAACAAGGATCACTGGTTAGGATCACGTGTAAGGATCATGTATAATAAAAATCCAGCCCTAACACTAACCATTTTGGATATTTTACCTCTCTGATCATACCTGCTCGAAGTAGTCTCTCTACTTCTTCTTGGATAATGGCATTCCTTTCTGGTGCAAACTTCCTCCTTTTTTGATGGATTGGTTTGATAGACCTGTCAATTCCAAGTTTATGAGTTATGATATCCTTAGATATACCTGTCATATCTTCGTGCTTCCATGCAAAGGTAGACTTTCTTCTTTTGAGGAAGGATGTCATGTCTTCTTTCATCTTGCCAAGGATCCCTGATCCGATATAGATTTTTGATTCAGGATCACTAGGACCCAAGAGGATTTCATCCACATATTGTTCCCTTGCCTCCAAGACATTCCTCGGAGGATACTGTAATTGCTATTGCTCCCTTGGCTTCGAGGTTGGCTTCATGGATGATGTATAACAATCCTTAGCCTCCTGCTGATCACTGTCGATCTTGATTATCCCCCATGGGCTAGGGAGTTTCACACATTGATGATAGGTGGATGGGACTGCTTTCATATCATGTATCCAGGGCCTGCCAAGGATAACATTGCAACAAGATAAACAGTCAATAACACAAAATTTTTGATAATTATGTAATCCTTCCACGTAGATTGGGAGTTTGATGTCCCCCAGAGTTTTCTTCGTTTCTCCACTGAATCCTACAAGCACGGAGGATCTTGGTGTGATGTCTGATTCTGGAATACCCATTTTCTTCAGAACATCAAGCTGGATAATGTTCACTGAGCTTCCTCCATCGATAAGGATCCTGCGGACAAAATGGTTAGAGATAAAGAGAGTAATAACTAAACTGTCATGATGAGGATCCTGAATGTTAATGCGATCATCCTCATCAAACGTTATCATCTTCCCTTCTGAGACACTTGATGTTCTAATAGGTCTTTCTCCATTATCCATTTTTGACTCCTTTGCATGCCTTTTGGCCGCCGAGAAGGATGTACCACAGATGTCTGATCCTCCAGAAATAAAGTTGATCACTTGTGCATTTGCCGGAGGTGCTGGAGCCTTTTCAGGGATCCTTTCAGGATCCTGAGTCTTTTGCTTTTTTCTTCCCAACAATTCTTTTAGGTGCCCCTTGCTTAACAGATATCCAATCTCTTTTCTTAAAGCTATGCATTCTTCAGTTAGATGCCCGAAATCCTCATGGTATGCACACCATTTTGACTTGTCTTTAGTCCCGGATGGTTTATCATTCTTCCTGGGCCACCTAGCTTTTTCTCCTATATTCTGCATTGCAAGGATTAGCTCATGATTATCAACGGAAAAACAATATTCTGAGATTGGAGGATAATCTTCATCATCCTCTTCTTGGTCAACAGCATGCACATTCTGGTTGTCGTTTCTATGGTAGGATTTGAACTTATTGCTCTTGAAGGAGGATCCATGCTTCTCCTGTTTTGAGGATCCTACTTGTCTCTCCTGGATCCTTTTGTCATCCTCTAGCCAGATGAACCTGAGTGCCCGAGTTCTTACTTCATCTAGATTCCTGCATGGTGTCATAACAAGATCATCATAGAACAATGAATCCTTAAGCAGTCCCATTTTGAAGGCTTCAACAGCCGTAGCCATATCCAAGTTGGGAATGTCCAAGGATTCTTTACTAAATTTAGTTATATAATCCCTTAATGATTCATTATGATTTTGAGTTATCCTGTACAAATCACTAGTTAATCTTTCAAATTTTCTACTACAAGAAAATTGGTTATTGAATAAATTAACTAAATTAGCAAATGAAGTAATAGAGTAAGGGGGAAGACTTAGCAGCCATTTAAGAGCTGATCCAGTAAGAGTGGATCCAAATCCTTTACATAGGCATGCTTCCTTTAGCTTTTCCGGGATTGGATTGATCTCCATCCTTTCCATGTATTGTGCTATGTGCTCCTCAGGATCCGTTGTACCATCATACAGCTTCATAGTAGGGATATGGAACCTTTTGGGTATCTCTGCATCACAAATTGGTGGTGCAAAGCGAGATACCTTATGGCTTCCATCTGCAATCTCTGGGATAGGCTTGACTACCCCTGGAACACTTGAGATCATATCTTTTAGCTTCTGCAACTCCCTGGCCATAGCATGATTGATACCTGTATCCTGCATGAATCCATGGTTAGTGGTAAGATAATTATTTAAAGTGTTACCTCCCATTGGGTTCAAGTTAGTGAATCCATATTGCTGGGATTCTGGAATAACGGAGGGACCAGTGGAAGCAATGGTCTGCATTGGAATGAAGTCCCCTTGATGGACATCTAGACTTCCTGTTTGCAAACTTTTTAGGGATCCTGGCATCTGGGAGGATCCTGGTATCTGGAAGGATCCTGGTATCTGGGATGATCCTGGAACGAAGGAGGATCCTTGAACCTGGGATGATCCTGGAACAAAGTAGGATCCTTGAAACTGCTACGCTCCCGGATAGGCTCCTGATTTCATGAAGGATCCCATATGCTGGGGATAGGATCCTGCCGGCTGAAAGTGTGAGCCTGATGTCTGAGTCATTGCTGTTGATCCGAGGTGCAATCCTCTTGATTCTCCCATAACTTGCACGTCTGGAATTTCCGATGGCTGAGAAGTGATCATTGGAGTATCAAAGCTCAAGGATTTGGGCATCAGTGGGGAATGATCCTCTGCCGTTCTCCTTTGTCTTTTGAGATCTCCAATTTCCCTGAGGATCCTTTCATTAGTTTCATCCTGCCGCTGCATACGATCCTTCATCTGCAAAATCAAAGTAAATACATCACTAGTACTGGGAATATATGTCACACCCCCAAAATCCACACGCGGAGTATCACCGCTTGGGAGCGTGACTGACCAGGATCAAGCCACCAATCATATTGAACATGTAATTAATATTAAGTAAAATAAATGTAAATCATCCATTCAATACGATAGGTGTTCAAAACATAACCATAGTTTCAAAGTGTAGCGGAAGCATAGTAAATAAACCAACAATAGTTAATAGTTTTAAATGTCATAATAGTTCAACGTAGAAACCACGATCCTTGCCCACAACGTCCCGCTTCTCCAGTGCAAGCTCCAAGTACCTAACGATCTGCAAGGCATGTAATAGAATGATCAACAAACTAGTTGAGCGAGTTCACAGTAAGTAAATGCGTAACAGTAAGTAACGGGTGGCTCTACAGGGCCAATAGTAAGTTTTACAGGTGGGGGCTTCCCATGTTATGTGACCACTAGACTATTCGTATTATCCCTGTTCTTCGTCCGAGAACAGTAGCGCGTATGGGGTGTGCGTAGGTTTTACGCACGTATCCTTCATAACCGAGGATAGAAGTAAGTAATGCGTACACGTAGGTTTTACGTGCGTGCCTGACATCCGAGGCAGTAATTGGCATGTGACCACGTAGGTGTTATCCCAACCTACGGAACCGTCCTGACATCCGAGGACCATGATAGGTGATAGTCTAGGAAAAGCATATATACGTTCTTAGTCAATGATAACCTTTAACCCATTCCCACGACCTGGGAATCCCATGCCTTAGTAGGAGTGTGAACTCACCTTGGTTTGCTCGGTATGCTAGGTTATGCACTCACAAGTAATTAATCACGTCCTATTGTATGCACGTATAACAAATCAGTTCATGTTCGCAATGATACACATGCAATCTAATGTCACATAGTGCTTGATAGCCAATATCATGCATCAATCATGTATCACATAACAGTCAGTTTGCATATCGGCACAACACGTATCATTTCACATTTAATCATCAGCTAGAGTACACGAATACAAATGTTAACATTCATCACCAAGCATGGCATGCCAAATAAATCAAGCATACATTCCATCATTCAAAGTATGTTTTTAACCCCCCCCATTATCTTTCGACCCAACTGTTATCTTTCGACACAACAGTTATCTTTCGACAGATTAGTTATCACAGTTATCTTTCGGACCAATTGTTATGTTTCGAACCAAATGTCATCTTTCGACCAAATGTCATCTTTCGACCAAATGTCATCTTTCGACCACGCTGTTATCTTTCGGTCAACATAACTATGTTTCGGTCAATGCTATCCTTCGGTCAACACTACTATGGTTCGGTCAATGCTATCCTTCGGTCAACACTACTATGGTTCGGTCAATGCTATCCTTCGGTCAACACTACTATGGTTCGAAGGACAAGTATCTTTCGGTCACAACAACTATGTTTCGACTAACAAGTATCTTTCGGTAAATATCAGTTACATTTACCCAAAGTTTCCAAGTTTATCCGTGATTATCAATTAACACAAATTCAAGTATTCGGTTACCTCAGAATCGATCAAACAGGGAGTTTCATATTAAACCTCATGAACCCTAATTTAACCACATGAACAATAATAACACTTAATCACATTATGTTCCGGTTCCATGAACAATAAAAATTCCGAATTGCATAATATCACAGCCGATCCACAAAACATTATCATTAAACATCATCACAACAGATCCGATTAACATACACATCCGATTAACATCCATATCCGATTAACATACATATCCGATTAACATCCATATCCGATTAACATACATATCCGGTTAACATACAAACAACATATTGCAAGACAATTGATAAATCATGAAATCATATACACTCAAAGCATCATCTATTAACATAAACAACATCACACACTAACCGGAAAAATCTGGATTACGGAACGAGATCTTCGAACAGAGAATGGGTCTGCTATGCCGTCACACACACACAATGGAACTAGGGTTTTTTTTTGAAATAACTGTCGACTTACATGCATTCACGTATATAAAACGTATCACAGGAATGGGCCAAGCCCATTAGAAAGACTGGGCCGAAAGATGTCGAAGGATCCTATCTTTGTTCGAAGGATAGAGTCCTCGGTCGAAGGATATGTTTCGTGATCCTTCGAACCGAAAGTTGATCCTTCGAATCGAAGGTTATCTTTCGTGATCCTTCGATCTGTAAGTCATGTTTCGTGATCTAGACTAAGCGTTTTAATAATAATTCTAATATTATTTTCTACCACAGCAAGTAATCACATATAGGCAAAACGACAATACGTTTCATTAAAACACAACGCGTACAATTTCAAGTCCACAATCCAAACAACTAAACAGTCAAAGTCAACGCGCATCTAATGCGAAAGTGAAAGTCAGAAACTCGAGTTGTCACATTATCCCCAACTTAAAAGAAATTTCGTCCCGAAATTTGGTACGCACTCACTGAGGAAGCTAGGTAAGTTACATCGTTCACTGGTTTTCCTGGGGTGTCACATCATCCCCCCGTTGATTTGGAATTTCGTCCCGAAATTCAGTAGTAGTAGCTTCAGCCTCAGAAGTGGATGCATTGGTTTCGAATAGCTGGGGGTACTTTTGTTTCATCTGGTCTTCGCGTTCCCAGGTATACTCTGGGCCACGCTGGGAGTTCCAACGAACTCGAACAAGAGGGATTCTCTTGTGTTTGAGGACCTTAACATCCCGGTCCGTGATTTCAACTGGTTCCTCGACGAACTGCAACCGCTCGTCGATAGTGAGTTCCTTAAAAGGAACTATAAGGGTCTCATCTGATAGGCATTTCTTCAGATTCGACACGTGAAATACATTGTGAACTGCACCGAGTTCAGGAGGTAGGTTTAATCTGTAGGCTACTTTGCCAATCTTTTCTAAGATTTCGAATGGTCCGACGTACCGCGGATTCAGTTTGCCTCGTTTACCAAATCGAACCACACCCTTCCAGGGTGAAACTTTCAATAAAACCCGGTCCCCGACCTCAAATTCCAATGGCTTTCTACGCTTGTCCGCGTAGGCTTTCTGACGGTCGCGTGCTGCCGCCATGCGTTGTCGTATCTGCGCAATCTTTTCTGTGGCGTCCACTACAATCTCTGGACCCGTAATTTGACTATCCCCCACCTCTGCCCAACAGAGAGGTGACCGGCATTTACGTCCGTACAATGCCTCGAATGGAGCGGCTTGAATGCTGGTATGATAGCTGTTATTGTATGAAAACTCCACTAAAGGGAGGTGCTTTTCCCAGCCGTTGCCGAAATCGATAACGCACGCTCGAAGCATGTCTTCTAGAGTTTGGATAGTTCGCTCAGACTGCCCATCCGTCTGAGGATGATATGCTGTGCTCATGTCTAATCGTGAGCCGAAGGATTTGTGCATCGCTTGCCAAAGCTCTGACGTGAATCGTGCATCGCGATCCGAAATAATAGAGGTGGGCACTCCGTGCCTCGAAACAACTTCTTTAAGATAGACGTCTGCGAGAGTGGAGAACTTGTCCGTTTCCTTGATCGGCAGGAAGTGTGCAGACTTGGTGAGTCGATCAACTATGACCCATATTGTATCGTTCCCACGCTGAGATCTAGGTAGACCTGTAACAAAATCCATGGAAATTTCTTCCCATTTCCATTGCGGTATCTTAGGCTGCTGAAGTAGACCAGCTGGTTTCTGATATTCAACCTTGACTCTCGCACAGGTTAAGCATTTTCCAACGTACGTAGCGATGTGAGCCTTCATACTAGGCCACCAATAAGTAGTGCTGATGTCGTGGTACATTTTATCCGACCCTGGATGTACCGAATAGCGAGACTTGTGAGCTTCATCCATTACAAGTTCGCGTAGACCGCCATAAAGTGGGACCCAAATACGCCCCGTTACATAGTAGGCGCCGTCTTCCTTTTGTTCCATGCGTTGCCTTGAGCCGCGTAAGGCTTCAGCTTTGACGTTTTCGGGTTTCAGTGCTTCTAACTGAGCGGCTCGTATCTGTGCAGGAAGACTGGACTGAATAGTAAGCTGTAGCGCTCGCACGCGCTTAGGTAGAGTGTCTTTCCGACTGAGGGCATCAGCCACAACATTGGCCTTGCCTGGATGATACTTGATGGCGCATTCATAGTCGTTTAGAAGTTCAACCCATCTCCGTTGACGCATATTCAAATCCTTTTGCTTAAGAATATGCTCGAGACTCCTGTGATCGGTGTAAATCGTGCACTTGGTACCGTACAGGTAGTGTCGCCATATCTTAAGCGCGAAAACAACAGCTCCCAGCTCTAAATCGTGCGTCGTGTAGTTCCGTTCATGAACCTTGAGTTGCCGCGAAGCGTAGGCAATAACTTTATCCCGCTGCATCAATACACAACCAAGCCCCTCTATCGATGCGTCACAATAAACCACGAAGTCATCCGTGCCCTCTGGCAATGAGAGAATAGGTGCGCTGCAAAGCCTATCCTTTAAGTACTGAAAAGCGGTCTCTTGGGAATCTCCCCAACAGTAGGTGACACCCTTCTGTGTCAGCATAGTAAGCGGCTGCGCAATCTTGGAGAAGTCTTTAATAAACCGTCTGTAATACCCCGCCAAACCCAAGAATTGGCGTATTTCCGTTGGTGTACGCGGTGCAGGCCAGTTCCGTATCGAATCTATCTTGGATGGATCGACATGAATCCCATCCCTATTCACCACGTGGCCTAAGAAGTGGACTTCTCGAAGCCAGAAGTCGCATTTAGAAAACTTTGCGTACAATTGCTCCTTTCGAAGGAGTTCCAAGATAAGACGTAAGTGCTGCTCGTGTTCCTCCTGACTCTTGGAGTAGATCAGAATGTCGTCGATGAAGACAATGACGAACTTGTCAAGATAGGGTTTGCACACCCTGTTCATAAGATCCATGAAGACTGCAGGCGCGTTCGTAAGCTCGAATGGCATGACGAGAAACTCGTAGTGGCCGTAGCGAGTTCTGAATGCTGTCTTGGAGACGTCCTCATCCTGGACTCTCAGCTGATGATAACCAGACCTTAGATCAACCTTGGAGTAGTAACTCGACCTTTGCAACTGGTCGAATAAGTCGTCAATGCGTGGAAGAGGATAACGGTTCTTCACTTTGACCTTGTTCAGTTCACGGTAATCAATTTCACATCCTGAAGGTGCCATCCTTCTTTTTCACCGATAATTGGTATCCAATAGTTCTTGTAGCTCCCCAAGGCGAAGAGATAGGTCGGATAAATCCCTTATCCAAGGTTTTTGTAGCTGCGTCGACAGTTCTTCCGATTCTGATGGAGCTAAGCGATACGGTGCTCGAGCTATGGGTGCTGCTCCTGGAGCGAGCTCGATTTGAAATTCGTCCTGACGATGAGGCGGTAGACCAGGTAAATCTTTAGGAAACACCTGAGGAAAGTTGCGTACAATTGAATGGTCTTCCAACTTCTTTTCTTTCGCTGATGCGTCATTAACGAGAGCCAAAATTGAGGTGTGGCCCTTCCGCAAACATTTCTGAGCCTTCAAGGAAGAGGTGATGCCAACCATAGCACCACTCTTGGTGCCTTGAACTTCGAGAGGTTCTTGACCAGAACGAGGAATGCGAACAATCTTTTCTTTACATAGGATTTCTGCTTGCTGTTGCTGCTGGCGATTCCGATTTGCAAGCCGTGGGCTCCTGAATCCTTAGCTTCATGGGCCATCTTGAGGCACTTCTGGCAACGTCCCTCGTTGCACTAACCACCGTGGTGTCTGTTGCATTCGTTACACCTTAGGTGAATTCCCCGATATCCACCCTGCCCCTGACCACCAGAAGTTGGATGACTCGGGCTCTGGTGATCACTATTCTTGCGCTGCTGCTGTGCTTGAGACTGAACGGTAGCGGAACCCTTGCTGGAATACCCATCCCATTTCCGCTTGTTGTCACTAGGAGTAGCGGGAGTAGCAGAAGTGATAGCGGTAGTAATAGCGCTGATACAACTAGGCAGCCTGTTCTGTTCCACTGCCTGATCCGCGAGGCGATGAGCAAGACGCTGAATGTCTTGGATATTGTCGAGGTTAGCCGATGTAGCATGGCTCTGAATCTCTGAGGCTAGACCCTTGAGGTACAATTCGATATGCTTGCTTGGAGGGTCCACCATGGTTGGACATAACACAGCCAACTCATTTGATCTCTTGGTGTAAGCTTCGATTTCCGAACCAACCATTTTCAAGTTATACAACTCGTCCTCCAACTTGTGAATGTCTTCTCTAGTGCAGTATTCCCTCTTGATCAGTTCTTTGAAATCATTCCAGGGTGTGGCGTTAGCAGCTGCCAACCCTAAGATCTGCACTTGTGCGTTCCACCAAGTGAGCGCAATCCCTTCAAGTGTGCCAGTGGCGAACTTCACCCTGCGAGCCTCAGGGCATTCACACATTTCGAAAACCGACTCGAGCTTTTCAAACCAGTGGAGGAGTCCAACTGCTCCCTCCGTGCCACTGAACGAGCTAGGACGACAATCCATGAAATTCTTGAAGGTGCACCCAGGTTGTTGCTGAGCGGGTTGACCTATTGTGTACGAATAGGGCAAAGTTAAGTACGAGAATTAATGTAGGATCTAAAGATCCTAGTGTCTATACTGCAGGGTATACTACCTGCTTGGGCGGCTGCAACTGCCGCAGCAACGAGAGCCTCTAGCTGGGCTTGAGTCATGTTAATTCGTGCGGCCATTGATCTTCACATCAAAGGCAACATAAGTGAGAAAGGTTCGCGAATAGTGCGATGACAGAAGAGTGTAAGCACATAAGTATTCTCATGCATTGACAAGTTGTGAGCAAGGTAATGTAAGCATACTACGAGCAAAGTTCTATGCAAATTCTAGCATGTAGGCAATAAACATAAACCTTATTACCTAGGATGTCGAGTCTTGCACGTGGAGCGAAGCGTCGTTGTGGATCGTTGAGAGCACTGTTCAGGTTATAGTCTGGTTTTAATAAAAACGTTTTTCCATATTAAAACCAAGTTCTCTATAACCAATGGCTCTGATACCAATCTGTCACACCCCCAAAATCCACACGCGGAGTATCACCGCTTGGGAGCGTGACTGACCAGGATCAAGCCACCAATCATATTGAACATGTAATTAATATTAAGTAAAATAAATGTAAATCATCCATTCAATACGATAGGTGTTCAAAACATAACCATAGTTTCAAAGTGTAGCGGAAGCATAGTAAATAAACCAACAATAGTTAATAGTTTTAAATGTCATAATAGTTCAACGTAGAAACCACGATCCTTGCCCACAACGTCCCGCTTCTCCAGTGCAAGCTCCAAGTACCTAACGATCTGCAAGGCATGTAATAGAATGATCAACAAACTAGTTGAGCGAGTTCACAGTAAGTAAATGCGTAACAGTAAGTAACGGGTGGCTCTACAGGGCCAATAGTAAGTTTTACAGGTGGGGGCTTCCCATGTTATGTGACCACTAGACTATTCGTATTATCCCTGTTCTTCGTCCGAGAACAGTAGCGCGTATGGGGTGTGCGTAGGTTTTACGCACGTATCCTTCATAACCGAGGATAGAAGTAAGTAATGCGTACACGTAGGTTTTACGTGCGTGCCTGACATCCGAGGCAGTAATTGGCATGTGACCACGTAGGTGTTATCCCAACCTACGGAACCGTCCTGACATCCGAGGACCATGATAGGTGATAGTCTAGGAAAAGCATATATACGTTCTTAGTCAATGATAACCTTTAACCCATTCCCACGACCCGGGAATCCCATGCCTTAGTAGGAGTGTGAACTCACCTTGGTTTGCTCGGTATGCTAGGTTATGCACTCACAAGTAATTAATCACGTCCTATTGTATGCACGTATAACAAATCAGTTCATGTTCGCAATGATACACATGCAATCTAATGTCACATAGTGCTTGATAGCCAATATCATGCATCAATCATGTATCACATAACAGTCAGTTTGCATATCGGCACAACACGTATCATTTCACATTTAATCATCAGCTAGAGTACACGAATACAAATGTTAACATTCATCACCAAGCATGGCATGCCAAATAAATCAAGCATACATTCCATCATTCAAAGTATGTTTTTAACCCCCCCATTATCTTTCGACCCAACTGTTATCTTTCGACACAACAGTTATCTTTCGACAGATTAGTTATCACAGTTATCTTTCGGACCAATTGTTATGTTTCGAACCAAATGTCATCTTTCGACCAAATGTCATCTTTCGACCAAATGTCATCTTTCGACCACGCTGTTATCTTTCGGTCAACATAACTATGTTTCGGTCAATGCTATCCTTCGGTCAACACTACTATGGTTCGGTCAATGCTATCCTTCGGTCGACACTACTATGGTTCGGTCAATGCTATCCTTCGGTCAACACTACTATGGTTCGAAGGACAAGTATCTTTCGGTCACAACAACTATGTTTCGACTAACAAGTATCTTTCGGTAAATATCAGTTACATTTACCCAAAGTTTCCAAGTTTATCCGTGATTATCAATTAACACAAATTCAAGTATTCGGTTACCTCAGAATCGATCAAACAGGGAGTTTCATATTAAACCTCATGAACCCTAATTTAACCACATGAACAATAATAACACTTAATCACATTATGTTCCGGTTCCATGAACAATAAAAATTCCGAATTGCATAATATCACAGCCGATCCACAAAACATTATCATTAAACATCATCACAACAGATCCGATTAACATACACATCCGATTAACATCCATATCCGATTAACATACATATCCGATTAACATCCATATCCGATTAACATACATATCCGGTTAACATACAAACAACATATTGCAAGACAATTGATAAATCATGAAATCATATACACTCAAAGCATCATCTATTAACATAAACAACATCACACACTAACCGGAAAAATCTGGATTACGGAACGAGATCTTCGAACAGAGAATGGGTCTGCTATGCCGTCACACACACACAATGGAACTAGGGTTTTTTTTTGAAATAACTGTCGACTTACATGCATTCACGTATATAAAATGTATCACAGGAATGGGCCAAGCCCATTAGAAAGACTGGGCCGAAAGATGTCGAAGGATCCTATCTTTGTTCGAAGGATAGAGTCCTCGGTCGAAGGATATGTTTCGTGATCCTTCGAACCGAAAGTTGATCCTTCGAATCGAAGGTTATCTTTCGTGATCCTTCGATCTGTAAGTCATGTTTCGTGATCTAGACTAAGCGTTTTAATAATAATTCTAATATTATTTTCTACCACAGCAAGTAATCACATATAGGCAAAACGACAATACGTTTCATTAAAACACAACGCGTACAATTTCAAGTCCACAATCCAAACAACTAAACAGTCAAAGTCAACGCGCATCTAATGCGAAAGTGAAAGTCAGAAACTCGAGTTGTCACATTAGAATTCATAGCAGAAGAAGATGGAGGTTTAGAGTTAGTAGGAGTTTGTCTCTTCTCAGCATTCTTCTGGGATCCTGCCGGTGGAGGAGGCAGAGTGTTCTGAGACGAGGTGACTGCAGACATCGTCGTGGACATGTTTTTCAATGATGAAGCCATGTAATTCTTTGAAATGATTTCGAACAAAAAGTTTTCTTATGAATGAAGCACCAATTGCCCCACGGTGGGCGCCAAACTGTTTTGGTCAAAAATCACACAAAGGATAATGCAACCAAACTCTATGTAAACGGGGTATGATGCTTGGTTTGTTGAAAAAGTAAAGGATCACTTTTACTATGAAATATGCAAAGACACAATGATTTATACGAGGAAAAAGCCCTTGATCAATGTATGATCTCCGGCATAAAAAACCTCGGGTGATGGCAACTACCGATCACCAAACTTTAATATAAGAAAAATAGTTACAACTTCGGACGATAATGAGCTGAGTACAAGGATCACTATAGTTTCGAGTGTCTAAGCATGTGAGAATTGTGTTGTGTCTTCTTCCGAATGAGGAAGAGTGTTATATATACAAGTGTAGGTGACCTATTTTAGGTAAAAAGACTAATAATCAGCTCATTACCCCTTTAGAAATAAAAGTAAATCTAGCCTAAATTATCGCCCTTAAATTATGCCAAGTTTCCATATCCTTCACAACGTCCATCTCCGATTAAGCACATGCTATAGTTGTAAAGACGTGTCCTTTAATTGTGATGCTTAAGAGCGGATCCTGCTAGATGTCCAGCAAAACAACATTAAATTCAACGAAAGCAACTGTTAGCATGAGGATCCTATGATGATCCGTGATCCTGATCCTGGAACTCTGCTGAGGATCACTATCTGCCAAAGAAACAAGGATCACTGGTTAGGATCACACGTGAGGATCGTGTATTGTAAAAATCCAGCCCTAACAGGATCCAAGAGGATTTCATCCACATCTTGTTCCCTTGCCTCCAAGACATTCCTCGGAGGATACTGTAATTGCTATTGCTCCCTTGGCTTCGAGGTTGGCTTCATGGATGATGTATAACAATCCTTAGCCTCCTGCTGATCACTGTCGATCTTGATTATCCCCCATGGGCTAGGGAGTTTCACACATTGATGATAGGTGGATGGGACTGCTTTCATATCATGTATCCAGGGCCTGCCAAGGATAACATTGCAACAAGATAAACAGTCAATAACACAAAATTTTTGATAATTATGTAATCCTTCCACATAGATTGGGAGTTTGATGTCCCCCAGAGTTTTCTTCGTTTCTCCACTGAATCCTACAAGCACGGAGGATCTTGGTGTGATGTCTGATTCTGGAATACCCATTTTCTTCAGAACATCAAGCTGGATAATGTTCATTGAGCTTCCTCCATCGATAAGGATCCTGCGGACAAAATGGTTAGAGATAAAGAGAGTAATAACTAAACTGTCATGATGAGGATCCTGAGTGTTAATGCGATCATCCTCATCAAACGTTATCATCTTCCCTTCTGAGACACTTGATGTTCTAATAGGTCTTTCTCCATTATCCATTTTTGACTCCTTTGCATGCCTTTTGGCCGCCGAGAAGGATGTACCACAGATGTCTGATCCTCCAGAAATAAAGTTGATCACTTGTGCATTTGCCGGAGGTGCTGGAGCCTTTTCAGGGATCCTTTCAGGATCCTGAGTCTTTTGCTTTTTTCTTCCCAACAATTCTTTTAGGTGCCCCTTGCTTAACAGATATCCAATCTCTTTTCTTAAAGCTATGCATTCTTCAGTTAGATGCCCGAAATCCTCATGGTATGCACACCATTTTGACTTGTCTTTAGTCCCGGATGGTTTATCATTCTTCCTGGGCCACCTAGCTTTTTCTCCTAGATTCTGCATTGCAAGGATTAGCTCATGATTATCAACGGAAAAACAATATTCTGAGATTGGAGGATAATCTTCATCATCCTCTTCTTGGTCAACAGCATGCACATTCTGGTTGTCGTTTCTATGGTAGGATTTGAACTTATTGCTCTTGAAGGAGGATCCATGCTTCTCCTGTTTTGAGGATCCTACTTGTCTCTCCTGGATCCTTTTGTCATCCTCTAGCCGGATGAACCTGAGTGCCCGAGTTCTTACTTCATCTAGATTCCTGCATGGTGTCATAACAAGATCATCATAGAACAATGAATCCTTAAGCAGTCCCATTTTGAAGGCTTCAACAGCCGTAGCCATATCCAAGTTGGGAATGTCCAAGGATTCTTTACTAAATTTAGTTATATAATCCCTTAATGATTCATTATGATTTTGAGTTATCCTGTACAAATCACTAGTTAATCTTTCAAATTTTCTACTACAAGAAAATTGGCTATTGAATAAATTAACTAAATTAGCAAATGAAGTAATAGAGTAAGGGGGAAGACTTAGCAGCCATTTAAGAGCTGATCTAGTAAGAGTGGATCCAAATCCTTTACATAGGCATGCTTCCTTTAGCTTTTCCGGGATTGGATTGATCTCCATCCTTTCCCTGTATTGTGCTATGTGCTCCTCAGGATCCGTTGCACCATCATACAGCTTCATAGTAGGGATATGGAACCTTTTGGGTATCTCTGCATCACAAATTGGTGGTGCAAAGCGAGATACCTTATGGCTTCCATCTGCAATCTCTGGGATAGGCTTGACTACCCCTGGAACACTTGAGATCATATCTTTTAGCTTCTGCAACTCCCTGGCCATAGCATGATTGATACCTGTATCCTGCATGAATCCATGGTTAGTGGTAAGATAATTATTTAAAGTGTTACCTCCCATTGGGTTCAAGTTAGTGAATCCATATTGCTGGGATTCTGGAATAACGGAGGGACCAGTGGAAGCAATGGTCTGCATTGGAATGAAGTCCCCTTGATGGACATCTAGACTTCCTGTTTGCAAACTTTTTGAGATCCTTGCATCTGGGAGGATCCTGGTATCTGGAAGGATCCTGGTATCTGGGATGATCCTGGAACGAAGGAGGATCCTTGAACCTGGGATGATCCTGGAACAAAGTAGGATCCTTGAAACTGCTGCGCTCCCGGATAGGCTCCTGATTTCATGAAGGATCCCATATGCTGGGGATAGGATCCTGCCGGCTGAATGTGTGAGCCTGATGTCTGAGTCATTGCTGTTGATCCGAGGTGCAATCCTCTTGATTCTCCCATAATTTGCACGTCTGGAATTTCCGATGGCTGAGAAGTGATCATTGGAGTATCAAAGCTCAAGGATTTGGGCATCAGTGGGGAATGATCCTCTGCCGTTCTCCTTTGTCTTTTGAGATCTCCAATTTCCCTGAGGATCCTTTCATTAGTTTCATCCTGCCGCTGCATACGATCCTTCATCTGCAAAATCAAAGTAAATACATCACTAGTACTGGGAATATAAGAATTCATAGCAGAAGAAGATGGAGGTTTAGAGTTAGTAGGAGTTTGTCTCTTCTCAGCATTCTTCTGGGATCCTGCCGGTGGAGGAGGCAGAGTGTTCTGAGACGAGGTGACTGCAGACATCGCCGTGGACATGTTTTTCAATGATGAAGCCATGTAATTCTTTGAAATGATTTCGAACAAAAAGTTTTCTTATGAATGAAGCACCAATTGCCCCACGGTGGGCGCCAAACTGTTTTGGTCAAAAATCACACAAAGGATAATGCAACCAAACTCTATGTAAACGGGGTATGATGCTTGGTTTGTTGAAAAAGTAAAGGATCACTTTTACTATGAAATATGCAAAGACACAATGATTTATACGAGGAAAAAGCCCTTGATCAATGTATGATCTCCGGCATAAAAAACCTCGGGTGATGGCAACTACCGATCACCAAACTTTAATATAAGAAAAATAGTTACAACTTCGGACGATAATGAGCTGAGTACAAGGATCACTATAGTTTCGAGTGTCTAAGCATGTGAGAATTGTGTTGTGTCTTCTTCCGAATGAGGAAGAGTGTTATATATACAAGTGTAGGTGACCTATTTTAGGTAAAAAGACTAATAATCAGCTCATTACCCCTTTAGAAATAAAAGTAAATCTAGCCTAAATTATCGCCCTTAAATTATGCCAAGTTTCCATATCCTTCACAACGTCCATCTCCGATTAAGCACATGCTATAGTTGTAAAGACGTGTCCTTTAATTGTGATGCTTAAGAGCGGATCCTGCTAGATGTCCTGCAAAACAACATTAAATTCAACGAAAGCAACTGTTAGCATGAGGATCCTATGATGATCCGTGATCCTGATCCTGGAACTCTGCTGAGGATCACTATCTGCCAAAGAAACAAGGATCACTGGTTAGGATCACACGTGAGGATCATGTATTGTAAAAATCCAGCCCTAACACAACATATCAAAGGCTGGTGAATATGATGTTCAAAGATCAAATTGGACAAACTATGGAAGTGTACATAGACGATATGGTGGTGAAATCCAAAAAAGTTGAGGATCACCTAAGGGACTTGGAGGAAGCATTTGATATCCTTGATAATTATAACATGAAGCTTAATCCTTCAAAATGTCACTTTGGTGTTAAAGCAGGTAAATTCTTAGGATATATGGTAACCCAGAGGGGCATTGAAGCAAGCCCGGAACAAATCAAAGCATTGGTGAATATCAAATCCCCTGCCAACGCTAAGGATGTGCAAAGGCTAACAGGCAGGATAGCAGCTCTAAACAGATTCATATCCAAATCCTCAGAAAAGTGTAAAGAATTCTATGATATCCTAAGAAAGAACAAGAAATTCGAATGGACTGAAAAGCATGAGAATGCTTTACAAGCCCTAAAAGAATACATGTCCTCAGCCCCAGCATTGATGAAACCAGAAAAAGGAGATGTGTTATCCTTATACCTTGCGGTATCCTCAAAAGCAGTAAGTGCAGTCCTTGTTAAGGATCATGAAGGTACACAATATCCTGTCTATTATGTAAGTAAGAGTTTACTTGATGCTGAATCCACGTATTCACACCTTGAAAAACTTATTCTTGCACTAATTATGGCATCTACTAAACTAAGACATTATTTTGAAACCCATGTTATTGTTGTTAGAACTAATTTCCCAATTAAGAATGTCCTCAGGAAACCAGAGATGTCCGGAAGAATGGCTAAGTGGGCAGTAAAGCTTAGTGCCCATGATATAAGATATGAGCCCAGAACAGCCATCAAATCCCAAGCATTAGCAGACTTTGTGGCTGATTTCAGTAGTGATTTACAAAAGGAAGCCGAATTGGAAGTCCAGCAGCTGGATGAAACTAAGGATCCTTGGATACTACATACTGACGGATCCTCAAATGTCAAAGGCACGGGGCTTGGTATACTACTAAAATCACCACAGGGGGACATAATACCCCATTCCATAGCTTGTGAGTTCCAAGCCACTAATAATGAGGCTGAGTATGAAGCCTTAATCGCTGGTTTACAAATCGCTAAACATATGAGGATCAGGTATCTTGAGGTATACGTGGATTCATTGTTAATCACCAATCACTTTAATGGATCCTATGCTGTTAAAGGAGAAAAACTAACCAAATATTTAGAGATAGTCAAAGAATTGGCACTCTCCTTTGTTTCTTTCAGTTTGACACAGGTACCAAGGGAGGAAAATACAGAAGCTGATGCATTGGCCAATCTAGGATCATCTTTGAAGATCCTAGAGGATATAAGTATCCCCATCATCCATATCCTGGCTCCTGTTATTGAAAATCAGGTGGCCATGGAGATAGAAGAGGATAATGCAATGATCCCTAGTGAGGATACTCAATCTTATTCAGGATCATGGATCTCACCAATCATGAGATACTTACAACACGGGGAGATTCCTATGGGAGAAAATCCTAGGGCTTTCAGGATTAAGGTATCTCAATTCACAATCTTAAATAATGTGCTATATAAGCGATCTCTTGCAGGACCATATTTAAGATGTATCGAGGATCCTGAAGTTCAAGAAGTGTTAAAAGACTTCCATGAAGGAGATTGTGGAAACCACACTGGGGGCAGGGCATTGTTCTCAAGGATCTTAAGGATAGGATACTACTGGCCAACTATGAAAAGGGATGCTGTGGAGTATGCTAAGAAGTGTGATCCTTGTCAAAGACACAGCAATATCCTTCATCAGCCGGCTGAATTTCTACATCCTATACCATCCTCTTGGCCATTCATGAGATGGGGGATGGATATAGTTGGCAAGCTCCCTAAGGCACCTGGTGGAAAAGTATTCATGCTTGCTATGACTGACTACTTCTCCAAGTGGATAGAGGCTGAAGCTTTTGCCCAAGTCAGAGAAAAGGAAGTTATATCCTTTGTTAAGAGAAACATTATAACTAGATTTGGTATTCCTTCTGAAATTGTATGTGATAATGGTTCCCAATTTATTGGGAGCAGAACTACTAACTTTTGTGACAGTTGGGGGATTAAGATGATAACATCAACACCAGTCCACCCACAAGCCAATGGTCAAGCAGAATCATCCAACAAGATCATCATCAACAATCTGAAGAAGAAACTTGGATCTAAGAAGGGGAAATGGGCAGAGGAATTGCCTTATGTGCTTTGGGCTGATAGGACAACTCCCAAGAATGCTACTGGTCAAACACCCTTCTCTTTGGTGTTTGGGGCAGAATCAGTGATCCCAACAGAAATGGTGGTTCCAACTGCTAGAACAAGTACCCGTGATCCTGAGGAGAATGATGCAAACCTAGCTCAAGACTTGGATACTATTGAAGAAATCAGGGATCTGGCTAGGATAAGGATGGCTAGCTACCAACAAAGAATGGCTGGTGCTTACAACAAAAATGTCAGGATAAGGAAATTCCAAGTTGGGGATATGGTATTGAGAAAAGCATTCCAAAATACCATCAATCCTGCTGATGGGAAATTGGCACCAAAATGGGAAGGCCCTTACTTGATTGAAGCCGAAGCAGGAAAGGGGGCATATAGATTGGTAACCATGGAAGGAAATTTGTTACCAAGAGCCTGGAATGCTGTTCACTTAAAGAAATATTTCATGTGAAGCAGGATCCTTCTGGCATGAGTGACCCTTACATTGGAAGTATCCTTCAAGGATCCCTGAAGGATCAATGATCCTTACTCTGGTAATGTCCTAAGCTCGAACTCTTATTTACATATCTTCTTATTTAAGGATAAGGATCATGTATCCTTCATCCTTCTCTCACGAGATTTTGAGTTCTGATAAGTCCAGGTATCCTTAGCATAATGTCAACAATCTTCAGAAGCAACTCAGATCCTTGGGCTTGTCCCCAGTTATCCTTGGGCTTGTCCCCAGTTTTCGCCTGTAGCGCACGATGATCCTGGTATAGTTCACGTCTTTGGGACCAGTACTCGATTTAGGGGCTGATAACCTCATCGTACTGGCTATACCTAGGATCCTACGTATAATGGTAGACGTACCATACATCCGTTCCTAAGGTTTCTAACGTCTTCCCTGTTAGGGCTGGATTTTTATCATACGTGATCCTTATGCGTGATCCTAACCAGTGATCCTTGTTTCTTTGGCAGACAGTGATCCTCAGCAGGACTTCAGGATCAGGATCATGGACCAACAAAGGATCCTCATGCTAACAGTTACCTTCGTTTAAAACAATGTTATTTTGCAGGAACATCTAGCAGGATACGCTCTTAGCATCATAATCAAGGGACGCGTCTTCACAATTATAGCATGAGCTTAATCAGAGATAGACGTTGCAAAGGATATGGAAACTTAGCTTGATTTAAGGGCGGCAATTTAGGCTACATTGTCTTTTATTTCTAAAGGGGTAATGAGCTGATTATTAGTCTTTTTACCTAAAATAGGTCACCTACACTTGTATAAATACCACTCTTCCTCATTTGGAAGAACACACGACGACACACAACACAACTCTCACACGCTTAGACACTCGAAACTATAGTGATCCTTGTACTCAGCTCATTATCATCCAAAGTTGTAAGTATTTTTCTTATATTGAAGTTTGGTGATCGGTAGTTGCCATCACCCGAGGTTTTTTATGCCGGAGATCATACATTGATCAAGGGCTTTTTCCTCGTATAAATCATTGTGTCTTTGCATATTTCACATTGAAGTGATCCTTTACTTTTTCTACAAACCAAGCATCATACCCCATTTACATAAAGTTTGGTTGCATTATCCTTGTGTGATTTTTGACCAAAACAGTTTGGCGCCCACCGTGGGGCAATTGGTGCTTCATTCATAAGAAAACTTTCTGTTCGAAATCATTTCAAAGAATTACATGGCTTCATCATTGAAAAACATGTCCACGGCGATGTCTGCAGTCACCTCGTCTCAGAACACTCTGCCTCCTCCACCGGCAGGATCCCAGAAGAATGCTGAGAAGAGACAAACTCCTACTAACTCTAAACCTCCATCTTCCTCTGCTATGAATTCTTATATTCCCAGTACTAGTGATGTATTTACTTTGATTTTGCAGATGAAGGATCGTATGCAGCGGCAGGATGAAACTAATGAAAGGATCCTCAGGGAAATTGGAGATCTCAAAAGACAAAAGAAAACGGCAGCGGATCATTCCCCACTGATGCCCAAATCCTTGAGCTTTGATACTCCAATGATTCCTTCTCAGCCATCAGGAATTCCAGACGTGCAAATTATGGGAGAATCAAGAGGATTGCACCTCGGATCGACAGCAATGACTCAGGCATCAGACTCACACTTTCAGCCGGCAGGATCCTATCCCCAGCATATGGGATCCTTCATGAATTCGGGAGCCTACCCGGGAGCCCAGCAGTTTCAAGGTTCCTACTTTATTCCAGGATCATCCCAGGTTCAAGGATCCTCCTTCGTTCTAGGATCATCCCAGATACCAGGATCCTTCCAAATACCAGGATCCTTCCAAATGCCAGGACCCCTAAAAAGTTTGCAAACAGGAAGTCTAGATGTCCATCAAGGGGACTTCATTCCAATGCATACCATTGCTTCCACTGGTCCCTCCGTTATCCCCGAATCCCAGCAATATGGATTCCCTAACTTGAACCCAATGGGAGGTAACACTTTAAATAATTATCCTACCACCAACCATGGATTCATGCAGGATACAGGTACCAATCATGCTATGGCCAGGGAGTTGCAGAAGCTAAAAGATATGATCTCAAGTGTTCCAGGGGTAGTCAAGCCTATCCCAGAGATTGCAGATGGAAGCCATAAGGTATCTCGCTTTGCACCACCGATTTGTGATGCAGAGGTACCCAAAAGGTTCCATATCCCTACTATGAAGCTATATGATGGTACAACGGATCCAGAGGAGCACATAGCACAATACAGGGAGAGGATGGAGATCAATCCTATCCCGGAAAAGTTGAAGGAAGCATGCCTATGTAAAGGATTTGGATCCACTCTTACTGGATCAGCTCTTAAGTGGCTGCTAAGTCTTCCCCCTTACTCTATTACTTCATTTGCTAATTTAGTTAATTTATTCGATAACCAATTCTCTTGTAGTAGAAAATTTGAAAGATTAACCAGTGATTTATATAGGGTAACTCAAAGTCATAATGAATCATTAAGGGATTATATAACTAAATTTAGTAAAGAATCCTTGGACATTCCCAACTTGGATATGGCTACGGCTGTTGAAGCCTTCAAAATGGGACTGCTTAAGGATTCATTATTCTATGATGATCTTGTTATGACACCATGCAGGAATCTAGATGAAGTAAGAACTCGGGCACTCAGGTTCATCCGGCTAGAGGATGACAAGAGGATCCAGGAGAGACAAGTAGGATCCTCAAAACAGGAGAAGCAAGGATCCTCCTTCAAGAACAACAAATTCAAATCCTACCATAGAAATGAGAACCAGAATGTGCACGCTGTTGACCAAGAAGAGGATGATGAGGATTATCCTCCAATCTCAGAATATTGTTTTTCCGTTGATAATCATGAACTAATCCTTGCAATGCAGAATCTAGGTGAAAAAGCTAGGTGGCCCAGGAAGAATGATAAACCATCCGGGACTAAAGACAAGTCAAAATGGTGTGCATACCATGAGGATTTCGGGCATCTAACTGAAGAATGCATAGCTTTAAGAAAAGAGATTGGATATCTGTTAAGCAAGGGGCACCTAAAAGAATTATTGGGAAGAAAAAAGCAAAGGACTCAGGATCCTGAAAGGATCCCTGAGAAGGCTCCAGCACCTCCGGCAAATGCACAAGTGATCAACTTTATTTCCGGAGGATCAGATATCTGTGGTACATCCTTCTCGGCGGCCAAAAGGCATGCAAAGGAGTCAAAAATGGATAATGGAGAAAGGCCTATTAGAACATCAAGTGTCTCAGAAGGGAAGATAATAACGTTTGATGAGGATGATCGCGTCAATATTCAGGATCCTCATCATGATAGTTTAGTTATTACTCTCTTTATCTCTAACCATTTTGTCCGCAGGATCCTTATCGATGGAGGAAGCTCAGTGAACATTATCCAGCTTGATGTTCTGAAGAAAATGGGTATCCCAGAATCAGACATCACACCAACATCCTCCGTGCTTGTAGGATTCAGTGGAGAAACGAAGAAAACTCTGGGGGACATCAAACTCCCAATCTACGTGGAAGGATTACATAATTATCAGAAATTTTGTGTTATTGACTGTTTGTCTTGTTGCAATGTTATCCTAGGCAGACCTTGGATACATGATATGAAAGCAGTCCCATCCACCTACCATCAATGTGTGAAGCTCCCTAGCCCATGGGGAATAATCAAGATCGACAGTGATCAGCAGGAGGCTAAGGATTGTTATACATCATCCATGAAGCCAACCTCGAAGCCAAGGGAGCAATAGCAATCACAGTATCCTCCGAGGAATGTCTTGGAGGCAAGGGAACAAGATGTGGACGAAATCCTCTTGGATCCTAGTGATCCTGAATCAAAAATCTATATCGGATCAGGGATCCTTGGCAAGATGAAAGAAGACTTAATATCCTTCCTCAAAAGAAGAAAATCTACCTTTGCTTGGAAACATGAAGATATGACAGGTATATCTAAGGATATTATTACTCACAAACTTGGCATTGACAGGTCTATCAAACCAATCCATCAAAAAAGGAGGAAATTTGCACCAGAAAGGAATGCCATTATCCAAGAAGAAGTAGAGAGACTACTTCGAGCAGGTATGATCAGAGAGGTAGAGTATCCAAAATGGTTAGCCAATGTGGTCGTTGTCCAAAAGAAAAATGGAAAGTGGAGGGTATGTGTCGACTTCACCGATCTGAATAAGGCATGTCCAAGGATCCTTTCCCATTACCCCACATTGACTCCATGGTGGATGCAACAGCAGGGCATGAACTGTTGACCTTTATGGATGCATCATCTGGATTCCAACAAATTCAGATGGAACCATCTGACCAAGAGGATACAGCCTTTATGACCCCAACAGGTTTGTATTGTTATATTGCCATGCCTTTTGGATTAAGAAATGCAGGTACAACATATCAAAGGCTGGTGAATATGATGTTTAAAGATCAAATTGGACAAACTATGGAAGTATACATAGATGATATGGTAGTCAAATCAAAGAAAGCTGAGGATCACTTAAGGGATTTGGAGGAAGCATTTGATATCCTTGATAATTATAACATGAAGCTTAATCCTTCAAAATGCCACTTTGGTGTTAAGGCAGGTAAATTCCTAGGATATATGGTAACTCAGAGGGGCATTGAGGCAAGTCCGGAGCAAATTAAAGCACTAATAAACATCAAGTCCCCTGCCAATGCTAAGGATGTGCAAAGGCTAACAGGCAGGATAGCAGCTCTGAACAGGTTCATATCAAAATCCTCAGAAAAATGTAAAGAATTTTACGATATCCTAAGGAAGAACAAGAAATTTGAATGGACTGAGAAACATGAGAATGCTTTACAAGCCCTTAAAGAATATATGTCCTCAGCACCAACATTAACAAAGCCTGAAAAAGGAGATGTGTTATCCTTATATTTGGCGGTATCCTCAACCGCTGTAAGTGTTGTCCTTGTTAAGGATCATGAAGGTACACAATATCCTATCTACTACGTAAGTAAAAGTTTACTTGATGCCGAATCCAGGTACTCACACCTCGAAAAACTTATTCTTGCATTAATCATGGCATCAACAAAGTTAAGGCATTATTTTGAAACCCATATTATCGTTGTTAGAACTAACTTTCCAATTAAGAATGTCCTCAGGAAACCAGAGATGTCAGGAAGAATGGCTAAGTGGGCAGTAAAACTTAGTGCCCATGATATAAGATATGAGCCAAGAACAGCCATTAAATCCCAAGCACTAGCTGACTTTGTGGCTGATTTCAGTAGTGATCTACAAAAAGAAGCAGAATTGGAGGTCCAACAGCTGGATGAGACCAAGGATCCTTGGATACTACACACTGATGGATCCTCAAATGTCAAGGGCACAGGGCTCGGGATACTACTAAAATCGCCACAGGGGGACATAATACCCCACCCCATAGCCTGTGAGTTCCAAGCAACTAACAATGAGGCTGAATATGAAGCCTTAATTGCTGGCTTACAAATTGCTAAGGATATGGGGGTAAAATATCTTAAAGTATATGTAGACTCATTATTGATCACCAATCACTTTAATGGATCCTATGCTGTTAAAGGTGAAAAACTAACCAAATATTTAGAGATAGTCAAAGAATTGGCACTCTCTTTTGTTTCTTTCAGCTTAACACAGGTACCAAGGGAGGATAACACGGAAGCTGATGCATTGGCCAACTTAGGATCATCCTTAAAAATTCCAGAAGACATAAGTATCCCTATCATCCATATCCTGGCTCCTGCTATTGAAAATCAAGTGGCCATGGAAATAGAAGAGGATACTGCAGTAATCCCTAGTGAAGAAGCTCAATCTTATGCAGGATCATGGGTCTCACCAATCGTGAAATACTTGCAACACGGGGAGATTCCGATGGGAGAAAATCCTAGAGCTTTCCGGATTAAGGTATCCCAATTTACAATCTTAAATAATGTGCTATATAAACGATCCCTTGCAGGACCATATTTAAGATGTATTGAGGATCCTGAAATTGAAGAAGTGTTAAGAGACTTCCATGAAGGAGATTGTGGAAACCGCACTGGGGGCAGGGCATTATTCTCAAGGATCCTTAGAACAGGATACTACTGGCCAACCATGAAAAGGGATGCTATAGAATATGCTAGGAAATGTGATCCTTGTCAAAGACACAGCAATATCCTTCATCAACCAGCTGAATTGCTACACCCCATACCATCCTCTTGGCCATTCATGAGATGGGGAATGGATATAGTTGGCAAGCTCCCTAAAGCACTTGGTGGAAAAGTATTTATGCTTGCCATGACTGACTACTTCTCTAAGTGGATAGAGGCTGAAGCTTTTGCTCAAGTCAGAGAAAAAGAAGTTATATCCTTTATCAAAAGAAACATTATAACTAGATTTGGCATTCCCTCTGAAATTGTATGTGACAATGGTTCCCAATTCATCGGAAGCAGAACTACTAACTTTTGTGATAGTTGGGGAATCAAGATGATAACATCAACACCAGTTCATCCACAGGCCAATGGCCAAGCAGAATCATCCAACAAAATCATCATCAACAATCTGAAGAAGAAGCTAGGATCCAAAAAGGGAAAATGGGCAGAGGAGTTACCTTATGTGCTATGGGCTGATAGAACAACTCCCAAGAATGCCACTAGTCAAACACCTTTTTCTTTAGTATTTGGGGCAGAAGCAGTGATCCCAACAGAGATGGTGATCCCGACTGCTAGAACAAGTGCTCGTGATCCTGAAGAAAATGCTGCAATCCTGGCTCAGGATTTGGATACTATTGAGGAAATCAGGGATCTGGCTAGGATAAGGATGGCAAGCTACCAACAAAGAATGGCTGGTGCTTACAACAAAAATGTTAGGATAAGGAAGTTCCAAGTCGGAGATATGGTGTTGAGAAAAACATTCCAAAACACTATTAATCCTGCTGACGGGAAATTAGCACCAAAGTGGGAAGGCCCTTACTTGATTGAAGCTGAAGCAGGAAAGGGGGCATACAGATTGCTAACTATGGAAGGAAACTTGTTACCAAGAGCCTGGAATGCTGCTCACTTAAAGAGATACTTTATGTGAACATGATCCTTCAAGCATGTGATCCTTATATTGAAGTATCCTCGAAGGACCCCGGTGATGTCAGTGATCCTTACTCTGGTAATGTCCTTATCTTAAAACTATTACATTTTCTTACTTTTTACCAAAGGATAAGGATCCTGTATCCTTCATCCTCTTCTCACGAACCGTTTGAGTTATGATAGTTCAGGTATCCACAGCATATCATCAAAGATCTTCAAAAGCAACGCAGATCCTTGGGTCTAACCCCAGTTATCCTTGGGATTATCCCCAGTTTTCGCCAGCAGCGCACGATGATCCTGATATAGTTCACGTCTTTGGGACCAGTACCCACTTTCGGGGCTGACAACCTCATCGTACTGGCTATACCCAGGATCCTACGTATAATGGTAGACGTACCATACATCCGTTCATAAGGTTTCTAGCGTTTTCACGTTAGCTAAGGTTTTGACATTTTCATGTCACTAAGTTTGGATAGTCGCCAGTAAGGGCCATACTCCAGTTTACATACGATCCTTTGGGCTTGTCCCCAGTTATCCTTTGGGCTTGTCCCCAGTTATCCTTTGGGCTTGTCCCCAGTGATCCTTTGGGATCATCCCCAGTTATCCTTTGGGCTTGTCCCCAGTTACTAACTTATCTTTTATATTGGCTTAGTCCCAAGTTATATTCCATTTTTTCAGGTTTTCGAAGTTAAACAATTATGGATCCCTAATCCTTATTATCCATTAAAATCTTACTTATGGTTATCTCGGTTAAAGGTTAGGATCCTAACTTGGATCCTCAGGTATGATCCTTAACTATTTTTAATTTCATTATTCATTTGAATAACCTTTAGACCTTGACAACTGAACCTATGATCCTTAAAATAAACTACCTTAAAAATTCTCGATTATAGGATATTTGATCCAGGATCATATCCTAAATTTCCTAAACATAATTTGCTCAACTTTTCTTACTCAAACAAACATATGTCAAAACAATTGAAAATAAAAAGGATAATAACACAAGATAAGCGACAAAAGTTTAAGATGTTATTTATTAACGAAAGGATTAACCCTTCAAAAGTTGTCAAAATTGCCAACCCACATTTCTACCAGCAAAACGTGGCCCGTCCACATGGGTTGGAAAAGGGTGTCCATTGTCTATGCGGTCTTAGCATGTGCAGGAAATTAAAAGCGGCAGGATCACAAAGGCTTCATCCCCCAAACAGAGGATCCCTCCACCTTTTGTAATCCTACCTATTGTCCAAAGGATCCAGGATCCTTAACCCTAAAAACTATTGTTCAAAGATTACAAACCATAATTGTTTCAAACCACAAACAAACCACTACCAAACTCAAAAAATTGGGCTCCGGCCTAGTCTCGAAATATCCATCATTGCCCAATCCAGCAGCTCACACCTTTGCTGCTCCATCACCACCAGCTTCTCCACCCTGATCCTTGTCAGCATCACCGCCCTCCAGCATTGGGATATCCTCTGCTTCGTCCTCATCCTCCAGCTCTGCCAATCTTGCCTTCCAACCCTCCACGTCCCATGAGCTCTTGTCAAAGGCAGGATCCTGAGCCTCCGCAGCCATTTGTAGTTGTATCTTGTACATAGCAGTTGCGGCAGAGACCTTGGCATCCTGGATGATCTCCTGCTTCTCGCCATCCATGTCAATTAGCCTTTGAGCAGCCTCATCCTTTGTAGCCCGGAGTTCCTTCTCAAGATCGGCTATCTTGAGATCCTTTAACACGCCCATTTGTTGGAGGTCGGCGATTTGGCTCTCCTGATCCTCGACGTGGCCAAGGTAGGTCTCAATCTCAGCAAGTTTCTGCAAAAGAGAAAAAAGGTAACTTTAGGATCAGGTGATCCTCAAAAAAGCAGGATATACAGGCAGAATATACAAGCAGGATATTAGAGAAGGATAACCAACAGGGGCAATGATCCTTACCTCATTGACATAGTCAAGGAACTGTTGGCGGATCAGGGGAAATCCTTGGAGATCCTCAGGAGTCTTCCTCTTCTTCCCCTTACCTCTAACAGGTGCTTTAGGAGCCGAAGCAGAGGGACTGGCAACAGAAGCCTTCTTTCGTGAAGACTTGACGTTGGCAAGTTCATCTATCCCAAACTTGGAGGCAGACTTGGCAGATTTGGCAGACTTCCCAACACCTACACAATCAAAACAAGATAAGTTCCCTTACTAATTAAACAATCCAGCATATAACTTACTTTTTATAAGGATACTTACTTGACATAGTGGCAGATGCGGAGGATACTTCTTGTGAATCTTGGACGGTGACTTGGAAACTTCTATCCTCAGGATCAAGCTTTTTAAAGGCTAAAACTCTTTCTCTTGCGGCAGGGGTTAACTTAAGATGAGCAATGGATATAGCTGCACAAAAGATAAAAAAGACGTTAGTAATCCTCATCATATGAGACAAGTCTGATAGTGATCCTTCCAGGATCCTCTACCCTACCATGAGTGGCCCATTCCTTGGGCAGATCCTTCCCATCTGGGATGGTATCCCTTCTAACAAAGAAAAAGCGACGCTTCCAGTTCGTGTCATTCTTAGTAACTTTCAAAACAGGGTGATCCTCCCCGGCCTTCCGTTTCAGCAAATATCGATGAGAACCAAACGTGGTAAGATCATAAAGTGCGGCTAGCTCTGCCATCCCCAAATCAATCCCCTCCAGCTCGATGATCCTCTCGAAGGTATACAAGACCCTCCAGATCATCGGCATAGCTTGGATATAAGATATGTCGGTCAAAGAAAAGAAAGATTGGGTGAAGGCCGGAAAAGGATACGAATATCCTATGGTAAACGGAGTAGCAGGAAAAGCCACCCAGACGTCTGAAACAAAGTCACTCAAAGTAGTGGATGTGAAGGATTTGAAAACAGCATCCGCCGGAAAGCAATGACGAATCCTATCTACATGAGCATCGGTAAAGCAACATCTCTCCGTAGGAGAGTCCTTAATGATCCCTTGGCTTTTCAGGGGACTGCTCTTCTCGTGATCCTTATGGGGAGAGTTTCGGAGCAACATCCTCACAGCAGAATAAAAACAGGGGAGCAGATAAAACAGAGCAAGAGAAAGAAGAATGAAAAGAGAAGAAAAGAGAATACCTGATCGATCTTCGGTAGCGATTATAAAGGGAAGATATCTCGAATTTAAATGCAGAGTGATCCTAACCCTATCTCCTATTTATAATCATGATTTGCAGGGATTGTCACATCTATGACGTAAGGGTTGCAACGGCTAGTTCGATATTAACGGCTAGTTATCCGACTCATTCGTTGCAGATAAGATCAAAGCAAAATATAACTCGTTTATTTACAATAAACTCCTTATATTTTGGGGGCAATTGTTAGGGCTGGATTTTCATCATACGTGATCCTTATGCGTGATCCTAACCAGTGATCCTTGTTTCTTTGGCAGACAGTGATCCTCAGCAGGACTTCAGGATCAGGATCATGGACCAACAAAGGATCCTCATGCTAACAGTTACCTTCGTTTAAAACAATGTTATTTTGCAGGAACATCTAGCAGGATACGCTCTTAGCATCATAATCAAGGGACGCGTCTTCACAATTATAGCATGAGCTTAATCAGAGATAGACGTTGCAAAGGATATGGAAACTCAGCTTGATTTAAGGGCGGCAATTTAGGCTAGATTGTCTTTTATTTCTAAAGGGGTAATGAGCTGATTATTAGTCTTTTTACCTAAAATAGGTCACCTACACTTGTATAAATACCACTCTTCCTCATTTGGAAGAACACATGACGACACACAACACAACTCTCACACGCTTAGACACTCGAAACTATAGTGATCCTTGTACTCAGCTCATTATCATCCAAAGTTGTAACTATTTTTCTTATATTGAAGTTTGGTGATCGGTAGTTGCCATCACCCGAGGTTTTTTATGCCGGAGATCATACATTGATCAAGGGCTTTTTCCTCGTATAAATCATTGTGTCTTTGCATATTTCACATTGAAGTGATCCTTTACTTTTTCTACAAACCAAGCATCATACCCCATTTACATAAAGTTTGGTTGCATTATCCTTGTGTGATTTTTGACCAAAACATTCACGTTAGCTAAGGTTTTGGCATTTTCATGTCACTAAGTTTGGATAGTCGCCAGTAAGGGCCATACTCCAGTTTACATACGATCCTTGGGCTTGTCCCCAGTTATCCTTCGGGCTTGTCCCCAGTTATCCTTTGGGCTTGTCCCCAGTTATCCTTCGGGCTTGTCCCCAGTTATCCTTTGGGCTTGTCCCCAGTTACTAACTTATCTTTTATATTGGCTTAGTCCCAAGTTATGTTCTACTTTTCAGGTTTTCAAAGTTAAACAATTAAGGATCCTTAATCCTTATTATCCATTAAAGTTTCACTTATGGTTATCCTGATTAAAGGTTAGGATCCTAACTTGGATCCTCAGGTATGATCCTCAACTATTTTCAATTTCATTCATTAATTGTTTAAATAACCCTTAGACTTTGACAACTGAACCTATGATCCTTAAAATAAACTACTTTGAAAATTTTCGATTATAGGATATTTGATCCAGGATCATATCCTAAATTTCTTAAACATAATTTGCTTAACCTTTCTCACTCAGGCAAATATATATCAAAACAATTGGAAATTAAAAGGATAACAACACAAGATAAGCCAAAAAGATTAGAGTTATTTTATTAACAAAGGTTTAAAACCCTTCATAAGTTGTCAAAATTGCCAACCCACATTTCTACCAGCAAAACATGGCCTGTCCACATGGGTTGGCAAAGGGTGTCCATTGTTTGTGCGGTCATAGCATGCAGGAAATTAATAGGCGGCAGGATCACAATGGCTTCATCCCCCAAACAGAGGATCCCTCCACCATGTATAATCCTACCTATTGTCTGAAGGATCCTGGATCCTCAACCCTAAACCTATTGTTCCAAGTTACAGACCATAATTGTTTAAAAAACATCAACAACCACAATTGATCAGCATCCTGACAGCTTTATCCTTGGTGGCCCGGAGCTCCTTCTCAAGATCAGCTATCTTAAGATCCTTCAGCACGCCCATCTGTTGGAGGTCAGCAATTTGGCGGTCTTGATCCTCGACGTGGCCAACATAAGTCTCTATCTCAGCAAATTTCTGCAAGGAAAACAAGGCATAACGTCAGAAACAAGTGATCCTCAAAACTGTCAGGATAACAAACAGGGGCAGTGATCCTTACCTCGTTGAAGTAGTCCAGAAACTGTTGGCGGAGCAGGGGCAGACCTTGTAAATCCTCAGAGGCCTTTCTCTTCTTTCCTTTACCCCTAATAGGTGCTTTAGGGGCTGAAGCAGTTGGGCTAGCAGCGGGAGTCTTCTTCCTTGCAGATTTGACATTAGCAAGATCATCAATACCGAACTTTGAAGCAGACTTAGAGGATTTTCCAGCACCTACACAACCAAAATAAGATAAGTATTCTAATTAAACTTGAAAATCCTACATAGAATTACTTTTAAATAAGGATACTTACTTGACATTGTGACAGAGGCAGAGGATACTTCTTGAGAATCCTGGGTAGCAACCTGGAAAGTTCTTGTCTCCGGATCAAGCTTCTTAAAGGCCAAAAGTCTCTCTTTTGCAGCAGGTGTTAACTTCAGATGAGAGATGGAGATAGCTGCACAAAAAATAACAGAACATCAGTAATCCTTATGCTAAAAGATAGGTCCTACGGTGATCCTTCCAGGATCCTCTATCCTACCATGAGTAGCCCACTCCTTGGGCAAATCCTTCCCATCAGGGATGGTATCTCTCCTAACAAAAAAGAACCGTCGCTTCCAGTTCGTGTCGTTCTTGGTAACTTTGAAGACAGGATGATCCTCTCCAGTTTTTCGCTTAAACAAGTATCGGTGGGATCCGAAAGTGGTAAGATCATACATCTCAGCCAACTCCGCCATGCCAAGGTCAATCCCCTCTTGTTCAATGATCCTCTCAAGGGTGTATAACACCCTCCAGATCATGGGCATAGCCTGGATATAGCAGATGCCGGTAAGAGAGAAAAAGGATTGAGTGAACTGTGGGAAAGGATATGAATATCCTATCAAGAACGGAGTAACCGGGAAAGCTACCCAAGTATCAGAAATAAAATCACTCAAAGCAGTGGGGGTAAAAGACTTGAAGAGAGTGTTCGCCGGAAAGCATTGACGGATTCTGTCGATTTGAGGATCGGTAAAACAGCACCTCTCGGTGGGAGAATCTTTGATGATCCCTTGACCCTTCAAGGGACTGTTCTTCTTAGGATCCTTGTGTGGGGAGTTCCGGAGCAACATTTTTTCAAGACGATGGAAAGAAAAAGAAAAACAGAGCAAGCAAGATAGAAGGAGAAGGGGAATACCTGTTCAATCCTCTGATCGCGGTTATAAAGGGAAGAGTTCTCGAATTTAAATGCAAACGATCCTATCCCTATTTCTTTTTATAATGATGATTTGTGCAGGGCTGTCATCTCCATGACGTCAGATCGCAACGGATAGTTCATTCTTAACGGCTATATATCCGTTGAGTTAGTTAGAGATAAGATTCAGCAAAATATAACTCGTTTATATTACATAAATACTCCTTATATTTTGGGGGCAATTGTTAGGGTTGGATTTTTATGACCTATGATCCTTACATGTGATCCTAACAAGTGATCCTTAATTCTTTGGCAGATAGTGATCCTCAGAGGAGCTCCAGGATCAGGATCACGGATCATCCTAAGGATCCTCACACTAACGATTGTTCTCCTTGGATTAAATGTTGTTTTGCAGGAATTACTAGTTGGACTTGGTCTTAGCAACGTAAACAAGGAATCTATCACGCTAATTTTGCACATGCATAATCAAAGATGGACGTTATGAAGAATATGGAAACTCAGCACAATTCAAGGGCGATTATTTAGGCTAAATTTACTTCTATTTCTAAAGGGGTAACGAGCTAGTAGTTAGGTGATTTGCCTAAAATAGAACCACACACACTTGTATAAAAGGCACTCTTGAACATTCGGAAGACACGACACATTTCTCACACGCTTTAGCATACGATACTATAGTGATCCTTGTACCTAGCTCGTTACCATCCAAAGTTGTAACCATTATTTGTTATATTGAAGTTTGGTGATCGGTAGTTTCCATCACCCGAGGTTTTTTATGCCGGAGATCATTGATCAAGGGCTTTTTCCTCGTATAAATCCTTGTGTCACTTGTGCATTTTACATTTGAGTGATCCTTCACTTTGTTCCTCATACCAAGCATCATTCCCCGTTTACATAAAGTTTGGTTGCATTATCTTTATGTGATTTTTGACCAAAACACATACGATCCCTCATCTGCAAAATCAAAGTAAATATATCACTAGTACTGGGAGCAGAAGAAGTTAGAGCAGAAGAAGATGAAGGTTTAGAGAAAATAGGAGTTGGTCTCTTCTCAGCATTTTTCTGAGATCCAGCTGGTGGTGGAGGCAAAGGTAGAACGCCCTTAGATGAATTGACTGCAGACATCGCTGTGGAGGTATTCTTCAACGATGAAGCCATGCAACACTCCGGAATGATCACCAACAGAAAAACTTTCTTATGAATAAAGCACCAATTGCCCCACGGTGGGCGCCAAACTGTTTTGGTCAAAAATCACACAAGGATAATGCAACCAAACTCTTAGTAAACGGGGAATGATGCTTGGTATGATGAACAAAGATAAGGATCACTTAAATGAAAATTGCACAAGTGACACAAGGATTTATACGAGGAAAAAGCCCTTGATCAATGAATGATCTCCGGCATAAAAAACCTCGGGTGATGGAAACTACCGATCACCAAACTTCAATATAATAAACAATGTTTACAACTTTGGATGGTAACGAGCTAGGTACAAGGATCACTATGGTGTAGTGTTTTGGTCAAAAATCACACAAGGATAATGCAACCAAACTCTTTGTAAACGGGGAATGATGCTTGGTACGATGATCAAAGAGAAGGATCACTTAAATGAAAATTGCACAACTGACACAAGGATTTATACGAGGAAAAAGCCCTTGATCAATGAATGATCTCCGGCATAAAAAACCTCGGGTGATGGAAACTACCGATCACCAAACTTCAATATAACAAATAATGTTTACAACTTCGGATGGTAACGAGCTAGGTACAAGGATCACTATAGTATCGTATGCTAAAGCGTGTGAGAAATGTGTTGTCCCCTCCAAATGCTGAAGAGTGCCCTTTATATAAGTGTGTGTGGTCGTATTTTAGGTAAATCACCTAACTACTAGCTCGTTACCCCTTTAGAAATAGAAGTAAATTTAGCATAACTAATTGCCCTTAAATTGTGCTAGGTTTCCATATTCTTCATAACGTCCATCTTTGATTATGCGTGTGCAAAATTAGCGTGACAGATTCCTTGATTACGTTGCTAAGACCAGGTCCAACTCGTAATTCCTGTAAAATAACATTAAATCCAAAGAGAACAATCGTTAGTAAGAGGATCCTTAGGATGTTCAGTGATCCTTATCCTAGAGATCTTCTGAGGATCACTATCTGCCAAAGAAACAAGGATCACTTGTTAGGATACCAAGTAAGGATCATAGGTCATAAAAATCCAGCCCTAACAATTGCCCCCAAAATATAAGGAGTATTTATGCAATATAAACGAGTTATATTTTGCCGGTCTTATCTCTAACTAACTCAACAGATATATAGCCGTTAAGATGGAACTATCCGTTGCGATCTGACGTCATGGAGGTGACAGCCCTGCACAATCATGATTATAAATAGAGATAGGGATAGGATCGTTTGCATTTAAATTCAAGAACTCTTCCCTTTATAACCGCGATCAGAGGATTTGAACAGGTATTCCCCTTTATCTTCTTCTTGCTTGCTCTGTTTCTTTTTCTCTTTCCATTGTTCTGTAAAAGATGTTGCTCCGGAACTCTCCTTGTAAGGATCCTAAGAAGAACAGCCCTTTGAAGGGTCAAGGGATCATCAAGGATTCCCATACCGAGAGGTGTTGTTTTACCGACCCTCAAATCGACAAAATCCGTCGTTGCTTTCTGGCGGAAACCCTTTTCAAGTCTTTTAGTCCTACCGCTTTGAGTGATTTCATCTCTGAGACTCGGGTAGCTTTCCCGGTCACTCCTTTCATGATAGGATACTCGTATCCTTTCCCTAAGTTTACCCAATCCTTTTTCTCTCTTACCGGCATCTGCTATATCCAGGCTATGCCGATGATCTGGAGGGTGCTATACACTCTTGAAAGGATCATTGAACAAGAAGGGATAGACCTTGGCATGGCAGAGTTGGCTGAGATGTATGATCTCACAACTTTTGGATCCCACCGATATTTGTTCAAACGAAAGGCCGGAGAAGAGCATCCTGTTCTCAAAGTTACCAAAAATGACATGAACTGGAAGCGGCGGTTCTTTTTTGTAAAGAGAGATACCATCCCTAATGGGGAGGATTTGCCCAAGAAGTGGGCCACCCATGGTAGGATATAGGATCCTGGAAGGATCACCGTAGAACTTGTCCTATATCATGAGAATCACTGATGTTCAGTTGTTTTCTTGTTGTGCAGCTATCTCCGTTTCACACCTGAAGTTGACTCCTGCTGCAAAAGAGAGATTCCTGGATTTTAAGAAGCTCGATCCTGAAATAAGAACTTTCCAGGTTACTATCCAGGATTCTCAGGAAGTATCCTCTGCCTCTGTCATAATGTCAAGTAAGTATCCTTATTTAAAAAGCAATTCTGTGTAGGATTTCAAATTTAGCTAGAAAACTTATCTTATTTTGATTGTGTAGGTGTTGGAAAATCCTCTAAGTCTGCTTCGAAGTTCGGCATTGATGATCTTACTAACATCAAATCTGCAAGGAAGAAGACTCCTGCTGCTAGCCCAACTGCTTCAGCCCCTAAAGCACCAATCAGGGGAAAAGGAAGCAAGAAGAGAAAGGCCTCTGATGATTTGCAAGGTCTGCCCCTGCTTCGCCAACAGTGTCTGGATTACATCAGCGAGGTAAGGATCACTGTCCTGTTTGTGTATCCTGCTGGTCTAAGGATCACTTGGTTTCTGACATTATTCCTTGTCTTCCTTGTAGAAATTTGCTGAAGTAGAGACATATGTTGGCCATGTTGAGGATCAGGATCGCCAGATTGCTGACCTTCAACAGGTTGGGGTGTTGAAGGATCTCAAGATAGCCGATCTTCAGAAGGAGCTCCAGGCCACCAAGAATGACGCTGCCAAGATGCTGATCAACTTTGACTATGAGAAGCACGAGATCACCCAGGATGCCAAGGTCTCTGCCGCGATAACTATGTACAAGATCCAGCTGCAGATGGCTGCGGAGGCTCAGGATCCTGCTTTTGACAAGAGCACCTGGGATGTCGAAGGCTGGAAGGCTAGGCTGGCTGAACTGGAGGATGATGAGGAGGCTGAGATGATTCCGATGCTTGAGGGTGGAGACATTGGCAAGGATCAGGGTGGAGAGGCAAGTGGAGCCGGTGGTGATGGTGCAGCGAAGGATTGAGCTGCAGGATTGGGTGATGATGGAAATTTCGAGACTTAGCCGGAGCCCAATTTTTTTTGTTTGATGGTTGTGATGTTTTTAAAACAATTATGGTCTGTATTTGAACAATAGGTTTAGGGTTGAGGATCTAGGATCCTGTGAACAATAGGTAGGATTACATATGGTGGAGGGATCCTCTGTTTGGGGGATGAAGCCGTTGTGATCCTGCCGCCTTTAGTTTCCTGCACTTGCTATGACCGCATGAACAATGGACACCCTTTGCCAACCCATGTGGACGGGCCACGTTTTGCTGGTAGAAACGTGGATTGGCAATTTTGACAACTTTGAAGGGTTTAAACTTTTGTTAATAAAATAACTCTAATCTTTTTGGCTTATCTTGTGTTGTTATCCTTGTTTATCCTTTTAATTTCCAATTGTTTTGATATATATTTGTCTGAGTAAGAAAAGTTAAGCAAATTATGTTTTAAGAAATTTAGGATATGATCCAGGATCAAGTATCCTATAGTTGAAAACTTCCAAAAAGTAGTTCATTTTAAGGATCATAGGTTCAGTTGTCAAGGTCTAAGGGTTAGTCGAAATAATGAATGTATTCAAAACAGTTAAGGATCATACATGAGAATCCAAGTTAGGATCCTAACCTTTAACCAGGATAACCATAGGAAGAACTTTAATGGGTAATAAGGATTGAGGATCCTTAATTGTTTATCTTTGAAAACCTGAAAATAGAATATAATTTGGGACTAAGCCAATATCATAGATAAGTTAGTAACTGGGGACAAGCCCAAAGGATCACTGGGGACAAGCCCGAAGGGTAACTGGGGACAAGCCCGAAGGATAACTGGGGACAAGCCCAAGGATCGTATGTAAACTGGAGTATGGCCCTCACTGGCGACTATCCAAACTTAGTGACATGAAAATGCCAAAACCTTAGCTAACGTGAAAACGTTAGAAACCTTAGGAACGGATGTATGATACGTCTACCATTATACGTAGGATCCTAGGTATAGCCAGTACGATGGGGTTATCAGCCCCTAAAGCGAGTACTGGTCCCAAAGACGTGAACTATACCAGGATCATCGTGCGCTACAGGCGAAAACTAGGGACAAACCCAAGGATAACTGGGGACAAGCCCAAACAACTGAGTCGCTTCTGAAGATTGTCGACAATATGCTAAGGATACCTGGACTATCAGAACTCAAAATCTCGTGAGAGATGGATGTAGGATACATGATCCTTATCCTTAAATAAGAAAATATGTAAATAAGACTTCAAGCTTAGGACATTACCAGAGTAAGGATCATTGATACTTCAGGGATCCTCGAAGGATACTCCTAATGTGAGGATCGTATGTGCCAGAAGGATCCTGCTCACATGAAATATTTCTTTAAGTGGACAGCATTCCAGGCTCTTGGTAACAAATTACCCTCCATGGTCAGCAGTCTATATGCCCCCTTTCCTGCTTCGGCTTCGATCAAATAAGGGCCTTCCCATTTTGGTGCCAATTTCCCATCAGCAGGATTGGTGGTATTCTGGAATGCTTTTCTCAATACCATATCCCCAACTTGGAATTTCCTTATCCTGACATTTTTGTTATAAGCACCAGCCATTCTTTGTTGGTAGCCAGCCATCCTTATCCTAGCCAAGTCTCTGATTTCCTCAATAGTATCTGTTTTGGTCAAAAATCACTTAAAGATAATGCAACCAAACTTTATGTAAACGGGGAATGATGCTTGGTATGATGAACAAAGTGAAGGATCACTCAAATGTAAAATGCACAAGTGACACAAGCATTTATACGAGGAAAAAGCCCTTGATCAATGAATGATCTCCGGCATAAAAAACCTCGGGTGATGGAAACTACCGATCACCAAACTTCAATATAACAAATAATGGTTACAACTTCGGATGGTAACGAGCTAGGTACAAGGATCACTATAGTATCGTATGCTAAAGCGTGTGAGAAATGTGTTGTGTCTTCCGAATGTTCAAGAGTGCCATTTATACAAGTGTGTGTGGTCGTATTTTAGGCAAATCACCTAACTACTAGCTCGTTACCCCTTTAGAAATAGAAGTAAATTTAGCCTAAATAATCGCCCTTGAATTGTGCTGGCTTTCCATATTTGCCATAACGTCCATCTTTGATTATGCATGTGGGAGATTATCGTGACAGATTCCTTGTTTACGTTGCTAAGACCGGATCCAACTCGTAATTCCTGCAAGATAATATTAAGTCCAAAGAGAACAGTCGTTAGTATGAGGATCCTTGGAATGATCCGTGATCCTGATCCTGGAGCTTCTCTGAGGATCACTATCTGCCGAAGAAACAAGGATCACTTGTTAGGATCACATGTTAGGATCATATGTGAGGATCATAGGTCATAAAACTCCAGCCCTAACAATTGCCCCCAAAATATAAGGAGTATTTATGTAATATAAACGAGTTATATTTTGCTGAATCTTATCTCTAACTAACTCAACGGATATATAGCCGTGAAGGAGGAACTATCCGTTATGGTCTGACGTCATGGAGGTGACAGCCCTGCACAATCACGATTATAAATAGAAATAGGGATAGGATCGAATGCATTTAAATTCAAAGCAACTCCCTTTATAACCGTATTCAGAAGATCAACCAGGTATTCTCCTTTTCGTCTTCTTCTCTCTTGCTCTGTTTTTCTTCTTCTTCTATTCTTCTGTAAAAGATGTTGCTCCGGAACTCCCCCTGCAAGGATCCTAAGAAGAACAGCCCCTTAGAGGGTCAAGGGATCATCAAAGATTCCCCCTCCGAGAGGTGTTGCTTTACCGACCCTCAAATCGATAAAATCCGTCGTTGTTTCCCAGCGGAAACCCTTTTCAAGTCTTTTAGTCCTACCACTCTGAGTGATTTTATCTCTGAGACTTGGGTAGCTTTCCCGGTTAATCCTTTCTTGATAGGATATTCGTATCCTTTTCCTCAATTCACCCAATCTTTTTTCTCCCTTACCGGCATCTGCTATATCCAGGATATGCCGATGATCTGGAGGGTGTTATACACCCTTGAAAGGATCATTGAGCAAGAGGGGATTGACCTTGGTATGGCGGAGTTGGGTGAGATGTATGATCTTACAACTTTTGGATCCCACCGATATTTGTTCAAGCGAAAAGCTGGAGAGGATCACCCTGTTTTCAAAGTGACCAAAAACGACACGAACTGGAAGCGACGATTCTTTTTTGTTAGGAGAGATTCCATCCCTAATGGGAAGGATTTGCCCAAGGAGTGGGCTACCCATGGTAGGATAGAGGATCCTGGAAGGATCACCATAGAACTTGTTCCTTAGGATAAGGATCACTAACACTTTCTTGTTTATTGTGCAGCTATATCCGTTGCTCATCTTAGGTTGACTCCTGCTGCAAAAGAGAGACTCTTGGCCTTTAGGAAGCTTGATCCGGAGACAAGAACTTTTCAGGTTGCCATCCAGGATTCTCAAGAAGTATCATCTGCCTCTGTCACAATGTCAAGTAAGTATCCTCATTTGAAAAGTAATTCTATGTAGGATTTTCAAGTTTAATTAGAATACTTATCTTATTTTGGTTGTGTAGGTGCTGGAAAATCCTCTAAGTCTGCTTCAAAGTTTGGCATCGATGATCTTACAAATGTCAAATCCTCAAGGAAGAAGACTCCTGCTGCTAGCCCAACTGCTTCAGCCCCTAAAGCACCTATCAGGGGTAAAGGAAAGAAGAGGAAGGCCTCTGAGGATTTACAAGGTCTGCCCCTGCTCCGCCAACAGTGTCTGGATTACGTCAACAAGGTAAGGATCACTGCCCCTGTTTGTGTATCCTTTGGTGTTTGAGGATTACTTGTTTCTGATGTTATGCCTTATCTTCCTTGCAGAAATTTGCTGAGATAGAGACTTATGTTGGCCACGTCGAGGATCAAGACCGCCAAATCGCTGACCTCCAACAAATTGGTGTGCTGAAGGATCTTAAGATTGCTGATCTTGAGAAGGAGCTCCGGGCCACCAAGGATGATGCTGCCAAAATGCTGATCAATTTTGATTATGAGAAGCATGAGATCACCCAGGATGCCAAGGTCTCTGCTGCAATAACCATGTATAAGATCCAGCTGCAGATGGCTATGGAGGCTTAGGATCCTGCCTTCGACAAAAGCACATGGGATGTAGAGGGTTGGAAGGCGAGGCTAGCAGAGCTTGAGGATGATGAAGAGGCCGAGGAGATCCCGATGCTTGAGGGTGGAGAGGCTGGCAAGGATCATGCTGGTGAGGCAAGTGGAGCTGGTGGTGATGGTGCAGCGAAGGATTGAGCTGCAGGATTGGGCGATGAAGGAAACTTCTAGACATAGCCGGAGCCCAATTTTTTTTGTTTAGTGGTTGTTGATGTTTTAAAACAATTATGGTCTGTATTTGAACAATAGTTTAGGGTTGAGGATCCAGGATCCTGTGAACAATAGGTAGGATTACAAATGGTGGAGGGATCCTCTGTTTGGGGGATGAAGCCATTGTGATCCTGCCGCCTTTTAATTTCCTGCATGCTATGACCGCACAAACAATGGACACCCTTTGCCAACCCATGTGGACGGGCCACGTTTTGCTGGTAGAAACGTGGGTTGGCAATTTTGACAACTTTGAAGGGTTTTAAACCTTTGTTAATAAAATAACTCTAATCTTTTTGGCTTATCTCGTATTGTTATCCTTTTAATTTCCAATTGTTTTGATACATATTTGTTTGAGCAAGAAAAGTTAAGCAAATTATGTTTAAGAAATTTAGGATATGATCCTATATCAAATATCCTATAATCGAAAATTTTCAAAGTAGTTTATTTTAAGGACCATAGGTTCAGTTGTCAATGTCCAAGGGTTATTCAAAATAATAATGAATGAAATGAAAATAATTAAGGATCATACCTGAGGATCCAAGTTAGGATCCTAATCTTTAATCAGGATAACCATAAATGAAACTTTAATGGATAATAAGGATTAAGGATCCTTAATTGTTTTGAAAACCTGAAAAATAGAACATAACTTGGGACTAAGCCAATATAAAAGATAGGTTAGTAACTGGGGACATGCCCAAGGATTACTGGGGACAAGCCCGAAGGATAACTGGGGACAAGCCCGAAGGATAACTGGGGCAAGCCCGAAGGATAACTGGGACAAGCCCAAGGATCGTATGTAAACTGGAGTATGGCCCTCACTGGCGACTATCCAAACTTAGTGACATGAAAATGCCAAAACCTTAGCTAACGTGAAAACGTTAGAAACCTTGGGAACGGATGTATGGTACGTCTACCATTATACGTAGGATCCTAGGTATAGCCAGTACGATGAGGTTATCAGCCCCTAAAGCGAGTACTGGTCCCAAAGACGTGAACTATACCAGGATCATCGTGCGCTACAGGCGAAAACTGGGGACAAGCCCGAGGATAACTGGGGACAAGCCCAAGGATCTGAGTTGCTTCTGAAGATTGTCAACATTATGCTAAGGATACCTGAACTTATCAGAACTCAACATCTCGTGAGAGAAGGATGAAGGATACATGATCCTTATCCTTAAATAAGAAGATATGTAAATAAGAGTTCAAGCTTAGGACATTACCATAGTAAGGATCATTGATGCTTCAGGGATCCTTGAAGGATACTTCCAATGTAAGGATCACTCATGCCAGAAGGATCCTGCTTACATGAAATATTTTTTCAAGTGGACAGCATTCCAGGCTCTTGGTAACAGATTACCTTCCGTGGTAAGCAATCTATATGCCCCCTTTCCTGCTTCGGCTTCGATCAAATAAGGGCCTTCCCATTTTGGTGCCAGTTTCCCATCAGCAGGATTGGTGGTATTTTGGAATGCTTTTCTCAATACCATATCCCCAACTTGGAATTTCCTTATCCTGACATTTTTGTTGTAAGCACCGGCCATTCTTTGTTGGTAGCTAGCCATCCTTATCCTAGCCAGATCCCTGATTTCTTCAATAGTATCCAAGTCTTGAGCCAGGTTTGCATCATTTTCCTCAGGATCACGGGTACTTGTTCTAGCAGTTGGAACCACCATTTCTGTTGGGATCACTGATTCTGCCCCAAACACCAAAGAGAAGGGTGTTTGACCAGTAGCATTCTTGGGGGTTGTTCTATCAGCCCAAAGCACATAAGGCAATTCCTCTGCCCATTTCCCCTTCTTGGATCCAAGTTTCTTCTTCAGATTGTTGATGACGATCTTGTTGGATGATTCTGCTTGACCATTAGCTTGTGGGTGGACTGGTGTTGATGTTATCATCTTAATCCCCCAACTGTCACAAAAGTTAGTAGTCCTGCTCCCAATAAATTGGGAACCATTATCACATACAATTTCAGAAGGAATGCCAAATCTAGTTATAATGTTTCTCTTAATAAAGGATATAACTTCCTTCTCTCTGACTTGGGCAAAAGCTTCAGCCTCTATCCACTTGGAGAAGTAGTCAGTCATAGCAAGCATGAATACTTTTCCACCAGGTGCCTTAGGGAGCTTGCCAACTATATCCATCCCCCATCTCATGAATGGCCAAGAGGATGGTATAGGATGTAGAAATTCAGCCGGCTGATGAAGGATATTGCTGTGTCTTTGACAAGGATCACACTTCTTAGCATACTCCACAGCATCCCTTTTCATAGCTGGCCAGTAGTATCCTGTCCTTAAGATCCTTGAGAACAATGCCCTGCCCCCAGTGTGGTTTCCACAATCTCCTTCATGGAAGTCTTTTAACACTTCTTGAACTTCAGGATCCTCGATACATCTTAAATATGGTCCTGCAAGAGATCGCTTATATAGCACATTATTTAAGATTGTGAATTGAGATACCTTAATCCTGAAAGCCCTAGGATTTTCTCCCATAGGAATTTCCCCGTGTTGTAAGTATCTTATGATTGGTGAGATCCATGATCCTGAATAAGATTGAGTATCCTCACTAGGGATCATTGCAGTATCCTCTTCTATTTCCATGGCCACCTGATTTTCAATAGCAGGAGCCAGGATATGGATGATGGGGATACTTATATCCTCTGGGATCTTCAAAGATGATCCTAGGTTGGCAATGCATCAGCTTCTGTATTTTCCTCCCTTGGTACCTGTGTTAAACTGAAAGAAACAAAGGAGAGTGCCAATTCTTTGACTATCTCTAAATATTTGGTTAGTTTTTCACCTTTAACAGCATAGGATCCATTAAAGTGATTAGTGATTAACAATGAGTCCACATATACCTCAAGATACCTGATCCCCATATGTTTAGCAATTTGCAAACCAGCGATTAAGGCTTCATATTCAGCCTCATTATTAGTGGCTTGGAATTCACAAGCTATGGAATGGGGTATTATGTCCCCCTGTGGCGATTTTAGTAGTATACCAAGCCCCGTGCCTTTAACATTTGAGGATCCGTCAGTATGTAGTATCCAAGGATCCTTAATTTCATCCAGCTGCTGGACTTCCAATTCGGCTTCCTTTTGTAAATCACTACTGAAATCAGCCACAAAGTCTGCTAATGCTTGGGATTTGATGGCTGTTCTGGTTTCCTGAGGACATTCTTAATTGGGAAATTAGTTCTAATAACAATAACATGGGTTTCAAAATAATGTCTTAGTTTAGTAGATGCCATAATCAGTGCAAGAATAAGTTTTTCAAGGTGTGAATACCTGGATTCAGCATCAAGTAAACTCTTACTTACATAATAGACAGGATATTGTGTACCTTCATGATCCTTAACAAGGACTGCACTTACTGCTTTTGAGGATACCGCAAGGTATAAGGATAACACATCTCCTTTTTCTGGTTTCATCAATGCTGGGGCTGAGGACATGTATTCTTTTAGGGCTTGTAAAGCATTCTCATGCTTTTCAGTCCATTCGAATTTCTTGTTCTTTCTTAGGATGTCATAGAATTCTTTACACTTTTCTGAGGATTTGGATATGAATCTGTTTAGAGCTGCTATCCTGCCTGTTAGCCTTTGCACATCCTTAGCGTTGGCAGGGGATTTGATATTCACCAATGCTTTGATTTGTTCTGGGCTTGCTTCAATGCCCCTCTGGGTTACCATATATCCTAAGAATTTACTTGCTTTAACACCAAAGTGACATTTTGAAGGATTAAGCTTCATGTTATAATTATCAAGGATATCAAATGCTTCCTCCAAGTCCCTTAGGTGATCCTCAGCTTTTTTGGATTTCACCACCATATCGTCTATGTACACTTCCATGGTTTGTCCAATTTGATCTTTGAACATCATATTCACCAGCCTTTGATATGTTGCACCTGCATTTCTTAATCCAAAAGGCATAACAATATAACAATATAAACCGGTTGGGGTCATAAAAGCCGTATCCTCTTGGTCAGATGGTTCCATCTGAATTTGTTGGAATCCAGATAATGCATCCATAAAGGTTAACAGTTCATGACCCGCCGTTGCATCCACCATGGAGTCAATGTGGGGTAATGGGAAAGGATCCTTGGGAAATGCCTTATTCAAATCAGTGAAATCGACACATACCCACCACTTTCCATTTTTCTTTTGAACAACAACCACATTGGCCAGCCATTTTGGATACTTCACTGTCACACCCTGGCTTTGCGGAAGCGTGGTTAATTTGGTGTGACTTCTTAATACCATAGCTTAATCATAACCAAGCTATATGAATTAAAAATATGCAAGATCATCCATTAAAATAAAAATACCATAACATTGTCTTAACGGGTTAACACCCTATCATCCATAAACTTGTCCAAACATTACAAACACCAAACATAACATAAACATGGTTTAAGGACTGTGACTTGTCCAGGAAAGAGTCACATTCCCCAAACCCTGGATGACCTCGGTTACTAATGCAGCGGAAAACATGCCATACCGTGCCAGATCTTTAATTCCCTGAAATACATGTAAGTTGAAAAATCAACAATAATGTTGAGCGAGTTCATGTGTAAGTGAGTAAATAAACCTTTGTCTTTATCAAAATCCTGGTATGTAGCATATAAGGAAAAAGAGATCACCAATGGTTTGCAAGGCCATTGATATGTGTGAAGTGCAAGTAGGAAGACTCAAACCTAGCGGATTTATGCTCGGGCACTAAGTCACCCCGAGGTCCGTTATGCTGGACTTGGGGCTGGGCTCGCTACACCCAGATAGATCTACCGCTCCTGTCCCTCGGTCCTACCATGAGGATTAATGGCCTCAAGTTTCCGCCTACCCACTCACATGATCTAAGTAGTAAACCTCCTTACGCTAACTGTTAGGGCTGGATTTTTATCATACGTGATCCTTATACGTGATCCTAACCAGTGATCCTTGTTTTTTTTGGCAGACAGTGATCCTCAGCAGGACTTCAGGATCAGGATCATGGACCATTATAGGATCCTCATACTAACGGTCACCTTCGCTTAATGCAATGTTATTTTGCAGGAACATCTAGCAGGATACGCTCTTAGCATCATGATCAAGGGACGCGTCTTCACAATTATGGCAAGAGCTTAATCGGAGATAAACGTTGCACAGGATATGGAAACTTGGCTTGATTTATGGGCGGCAATTTAGGCTAGATTGTCTTTTATTTCTAAAGGGGTAATGAGCTGATAATTAGTCCTTTTACCTAAAATAGGTCACCTACACTTGTATAAATACCACTCTTCCTCATTTGGAAGAAGACACACGACATACAACACAATTCTCACACACTTAGACACTCAAAACAATAGTGATCCTTGTACTCAGCTCATTATCATCCGAAGTTGTAACTATATTTTTCTTATATTGAAGTTGGTGATCGGTAGTTGCCATCACCCGAGGTTTTTTATGCCGGAGATCATACATTGATCAAGGGCTTTTTCCTCGTATAAATCATTGTGTCTTTGCATCTTTATCACAGAAGTGATCCTTTACTTTCATAATTAACCAAGCATCATACCCCGTTTACATAAAGTTTGGTTACATTATCCTTGTGTGATTTTTGACCAAAACAGTTTGGCGCCCACCGTGGGGCAATTGGTGCTTCATTCATAAGAAAATCTTTTGTTCGAAATCATTTCAAAGAGTTACATGGCTTCATCATTGAAGAACACGTCCACGGCGATGTCTGCAGTCACCTCATCACAGACCACTCTGCCTCCTCCACCGGCAGGATCTCAGAAAAATACTGAGAAGAGACCAACTCCTACTTCCTCTAAACCTCCATCTTCTTCTGCTATGAATTCTTCTATTCCCAGTACTAGTGATGTGTTTGCTTTAATTTTGCAGATGAAGGATCGTATGCAGCGGCAGGATGAGACTAATGACAGGATCCTCAGGGAAATTGGAGACCTCAAAAGACAAAAGAAAGCGGCAGAGGATCATTCCCCACTGATGCCCAAATCCTTGAGCTTCGAGACTCCAATGATCACTTCCCAGCCATCGGGGACCCCGGACGTACAAATCATAGGGGAGTCAAGAGGATTACATCTCAAGTCGGCAGCAATGACTCAGACATCAGGCTCACATTTTCAGCCAGCAGGATCCTATCCTCAGTATATGGGATCCTTCATGAATTCAGGAGTCTATCCTGGAACACAGCAACTTCAAGGATCCTATTTTGTCCCAGGATCATCCCAGGTTCAAGGATCCTCCTTTGTTCCAGGATCACTCCAGGTTCAAGGATCCTCCTTTGTTCCAGGATCGTCTCAGATACCAGGATCCTTCCCAATGCCAGGATCCCTAAGAAGTTTGCAAACAGGAAATCCGGATGTCCATCAAGGGGACTTCATTCCGATGCAGACCATAGCCTCCACTGGTCCCTCCATTGTCCCTGAATCCCAGCAACTTGGATTCACAACCACTGTTCCTAATTTGAACCCAATGGGAGGTAACACTTTAAATAATTATCTTGCCACTAACCATGGATTCATGCAGGATACAGGTGTCAATCATGCTATGGCCAGGGAATTACAGAAACTAAAGGACATGATCTCGAGTGTTCCGGGAGTAGTTAAACCTATACCTGAAATTGCAGATGGGAGCCATAAGGTATCTCGTTTTGCACCACCAATCTGTGATGCAGAGGTACCCAAAAGGTTCCATATCCCTACTATGAAGCTGTATGACGGTACAACGGATCCAGAGGAACACGTAGCACAATACAGGGAAAGGATGGAGATCAATCCTATCCCAGAAAAAT